>NC_092720.1:151734856-152045101 GCF_047496885.1 Scyliorhinus torazame
ATTGTGGGAAAAAAGTAATGTTCTCGGCGAGTTAAGCATTTTGAGTAATTTGCCGATTGGTTTCAGAACGGCTTGCATCACAATTAACTATTTTTTGCCAGGCATTCATTGTGGAACAAAAGTGATTTTCTCGGCGAGTTAAGCATTTTGAGTAATTTACCGATTGGTTTCAGAACGGATTGAATTGAAATTTACTATTTTTTGCCAGACATTCATTGTGGCACAAAAGTGATTTTCACGGCGAGTTAAGCATTTTGAGCAATTTGCCGATTGGTTTCTGAACGGCTTGCATTGAAATTTACTATTTTTTGCCAGACATTCATTGTGGAACAAAAGTGATTTTCTCGGCGAGTTAAGCATTTTGAGCAAATTGCCGATTGGTTTCAGAACGGCTTGCATTGAAATTTACTCTTTTTTGCAAGACATTCATTGAGGGGAAAAAGGTGATTTTCTCGGCGAGTTAAGCATTTTGAGTAATTTACCGATTCATTTCAGAACGGCCTGCATCACAATTAACTATTTTTTGCCAGGCATTCATTGTGGAACAAAAGTGATTTTCTCGGCGAGTTAAGCATTTTGAGTAATTTGCCGATTGGCTTCAGAACGGCTTGCATCACAATTAACTATTTTTTGCCAGTCGTTCATTGTGGAACACAAGCGATTTTCTCGGCGAGTTCAGCATTTGGAGTACTTTGCCGATTCCTTTCAGAACGGCTTGCAACACAATTAACTATTTTTTGACAGGCATTCATTGTGGAACAAAAGTGATTTTCTCGGCGAGTTAAGCATTTTGAGTAAGTTGCCGATTGGTTTCAGAACGGCTTGCATCACAATTAACTATTTTGTGCCAGGCATTCATTGTGGAACAAACGTGATTTTCTCGGCGAGTTAAGCATTTTGAGCAATTTGCCGATTGGTTTCAGAACGGCTTGCATTACAATTAACTATTTTTTGCAAGGCATTCATTGTGGAACAAAAGTGATTTTCACGGGGAGTTAAGCATTTTGAGCAATTTGCCGATTGGTTTCAGAACGGCTTGCATTGAAATTTACTATTTTTTGCCAGACATTCATTGTTGAACAAAAGTGATTTTCTCGGCGAGTTAAGCATTTTGAGTAATTTGCCGATTGATTTAAGAACGGCTTGCATCACAATTAACTTTTTTTTGCCAGGCATTCATTGTGGAACAAAATTGATTTTCTCGGCGAGTTAAGCATTTTGAGTAATTAGCCGATTGATTTCTGAACGGCTTGCATTGAAATTTACTATTTTTTGCCAGACATTCATTGTGGAACAAAAGTGATTTTCTCGGCGAGTTAAGCATTTTGAGCAAATTGCCGATTGGTTTCAGAACGGCTTGCATTGAAATTTACTCTTTTTTGCTAGACATTCATTGAGGGGAAAAAGGTGATTTTTTCGGCGAGTTAAGCATTTTGAGTAATTTACCGATTCATTTCAGAACGGCCTGCATCACAATTAACTATTTTTTGCCAGGCATTCATTGTGGAACAAAAGTGATTTTCTCGGCGAGTTAAGCATTTTGAGTAATTTGCCGATTGGCTTCAGAACGGCTTGCATCACAATTAACTATTTTTTGCCAGTCGTTCATTGTGGAACACAAGCGATTTTCTCGGCGAGTTCAGCATTTGGAGTACTTTGCCGATTGCTTTCAGAACGGCTTGCAACACAATGAACTATTTTTTGACAGGCATTCATTGTGGAACAAAAGTGATTTTCTCGGCGAGTTAAGCATTTTGAGTAAGTTGCCGATTGGTTTCAGAACGGTTTGCATTGAAATTTACCATTTTTTGCCAGACATTCATTGTGGAACAAAAGTGATTTTCACGGGGAGTTAAGCATTTTGAGTAATTTGCCGATTGGTTTCAGAACGGCTTGCATCACAATTAACTATTTTTTGCCAGACATTCATTGTGGAACCACAGTGATTTTCACGGCGAGTTAAGCATTTTGAGTAATTTGCCGATTGGTTTCAGAACGGCTTGCATCACAATTAACTATTTTGTGCCAGGCATTCATTGTGGAACAAACGTGATTTTCTCGGCGAGTTAAGCATTTTGAGCAATTTGCCGATTGGTTTCAGAACGGCTTGCATTACAATTAACTATTTTTTGCAAGGCATTCATTGTGGAACAAAAGTGATTTTCACGGGGAGTTAAGCATTTTGAGCAATTTGCCGATTGGTTTCAGAACGGCTTGCATTGAAATTTACTATTTTTTGCCAGACATTCATTGTGGAACAAATGTGATTTTCTCGGCGAGTTAAGCATTTTGAGCAATTTGGCGATTGATTTCAGAACGGCTTGCATCACAATTAACTATTTTTTGCCAGGCATTCATTGTGGAACAAAAGTGATTTTCTCGGCGAGTTAAGCATTTTGAGTAATTTGCCGATTGGTTTCAGAACGGCTTGCATTGAAATTTACTATTTTTTGCCAGACATACATTGTGGACCAAAAGTGATTTTCAAGGGGAGTTAAGCATTTAGAGCAATTTGCCGATTGGTTTCAGAACGGCTTGCATTGAAATTTACTATTTTTTGCCAGACATTCATTGTTGAACAAAAGTGATTTTCTCGGCGAGTTAAGCATTTTGAGTAATTTGCCGATTGATTTAAGAACGGCTTGCATCACAATTAACTATTTTTTGCCAGGCATTCATTGTGGAACAAAATTGATTTTCTCGGCGAGTTAAGCATTTTGAGTAATTAGCCGATTGATTTCAGAACGGCTTGCATCACAATTAACTATTTTTTGCAAGGCATTCATTGTGGAACAAACGTGATTTTCTCGGCGAGTTAAGCATTTTGAGTAATTTGCCGATTGGTTTCAGAACGGCTTGCATTGAAATTTACTATTTTTTGCCAGACATTCATTGTGGAACAAAAGTGATTTTCAAGGGGAGTTAAGCATTTTGAGCAATTTGCCGATTGGTTTCAGAACGGCTTGCAATGAAATTTACTATTTTTTGCCAGACATGCATTGTGGAACAAAAGTGATTTTCTCGACGAGTTAAGCATTTTGAGCAAATTGCCGATTGGTTTCAGAACGGCTTGCATTGAAATTTACTCTTTTTTGCAAGACATTCATTGAGGGGGAAAAAGGTGATTTTCTCGGCGAGTTAAGCATTTTGAGTAATTTGCCGATTGGTTTCAGAACGGCTTGCATTGAAATTTACTATTTTTTGCCAGACATTCATTGTGGAACAAAAGTGATTTTCAAGGGGAGTTAAGCATTTTGAGCAATTTGCCGATTGGTTTCAGAACGGCTTGCATTGAAATTTACTATTTTTACCAGACATTCATTGTGGAACAAAAGTGATTTTGTCGGCGAGTTAAGCATTTTGAGTAATTTGCCGATTGATTTCAGAACGGCTTGCATCACAATTAACTATTTTTTGCCAGGCATTCATTGTGGAACAAAAGTGATTTTCTCGGCGAGTTCAGCATTTTGAGTAATTAGCCGATTGATTTCAGAACGGCTTGCATCACAATTAACTATTTTTTGCAAGGCATTCATTGTGGAACAAAAGTGATTTTCTCGGCGAGTTAAGCATTTTGAGTAATTTGCCGATTCGTTTCAGAACGGCTTGCAATACAATTAACTAATTTTTGCCAGTCTTTCATTGTGGAACCAAAGTGACTTTCTCGGCGAGTTCAGCATTTTCAGCAATTTGCCGATTGGTTTCAGAACGGCTTGCATCACAATTAACTATTTTTTGCCAGACATTCATTGTGGCACAAAAGTGATTTTCACGGCGAGTTAAGCATTTTGAGTAATTTGCCAATTGGTTTCAGAACGGCTTGCATTGAAACTTACTATTTTTTGCCAGACATTCATTGTGGAACAAAAGTGATTTTCTCGGCGAGTTAAGCATTTTGAGCAATTTGGCGATTGATTTTAGAACGGCTTGCATCACAATTAACTATTTTTTGCCAGGCATTCATTGTGGAACAAAAGTGATTTTCTCGGCGAGTTAAGCATTTTTAGTAATTTGCCGATTGGTTTCAGAACGGCTTGCATTGAAATTTACTATTTTTTGCCAGACATTCATTGTGGACCAAAAGTGATTTTCAAGGGGAGTTAAGCATTTTGAGCAATTTGCCGATTGGTTTCAGAACGGCTTGCATTGCAATTTACTATTTTTTGCCAGACATTCATTGTGGAACAAAAGTGATTTTCTCGGCGTGTTAAGCATTTTGAGTAATTTGCCGATTGATTTCAGAACGGCTTGCATCACAATTAACTATTTTTTGCCAGGCATTCATTGTGGAACAAAAGTGATTTTCTCGGCGAGTTAAGCATTTTGAGTAATTTGCCGATTGATTTCAGAACGGCTTGCATCACAATTAACTATTTTTTGCCAGGCATTCATTGTGGAACAAAATTGATTTTCTCGGCGAGTTAAGCATTTTGAGTAATTAGCCGATTGATTTCAGAACGGCTTGCATCACAATTAACTATTTTTTGCCAGGCATTCATTGTGGAACAAAAGTGATTTTCTCGGCGAGTTAAGCATTTTGAGTAATTTGCCGATTGGTTTCAGAACGGCTTGCATTGAAATTTACTATTTTTTGCCAGACATTCATTGTGGAACAAAAGTGATTTTCTCGGCGAGTTAAGCATTTTGAGTAATTTGCCGATTCGTTTCAGAACGGCTTGCATCACAATTAACTATTTTTTTGCCAGGCATTCATTGTGGAACAAAAGTGATTTTTTCGGCGAGTTAAGCATTTTGAGTAATTTGCAGATTGCTTTCAGAACGGCTTGCATTGAAATTTACTATTTTTTGCCAGACATTCATTGTGGGAAAAAGGTGATTTTCTCGGCGAGTTAAGCAATTTGAGTAATTTGCCGAATGATTTCAGAACGGCTTGCATCACAATTAACTATTTTTTGCCAGGCATTCATTGTGGAACAAAAGTGATTTTCTCGGCGAGTTAAGCATTTTGAATAATTTGCCGATTGGTTTCAGAACGGCTTGCATTGAAATTTACTATTTTTTGCCAGACATTCATTGTGGGAAAAAAAGTAATGTTCTCGGCGAGTTAAGCATTTTGAGTAATTTGCCGATTGGTTTCAGAACGGCTTGCATCACAATTAACTATTTTTTGCCAGGCATTCATTGTGGAACAAAAGTGATTTTCTCGGCGAGTTAAGCATTTTGAGTAATTTACCGATTGGTTTCAGAACGGCTTGACTTAAAATTTACTATTTTTTGCCAGACATTCATTGTGGCAGAAAAGTGATTTTCACGGCGAGTTAAGCATTTTGAGCAATTTGCCGATTGGTTTCTGAACGGCTTGCATTGAAATTTACTATTTTTTGCCAGACATTCATTGTGGAACAAAAGTGATTTTCTCGACGAGTTAAGCATTTTGAGCAAATTGCCGATTGGTTTCAGTACGGCTTGCATTGAAATTTACTCTTTTTTGCAAGACATTCATTGAGGGGGAAAAAGGTGATTTTCTCGTCGAGTTAAGCATTTTGAGTAATTTGCCGATTGGTTTCAGAACGGCTTGCATTGAAATTTACTATTTTTTGCCAGACATTCATTGTGGAACAAAAGTGATTTTCAAGGGGAGTTAAGCATTTTGAGCAATTTGCCGATTGGTTTCAGAACGGCTTGCATTGAAATTTACTATTTTTTGCCAGACATTCATTGTGGAACAAAAGTGATTTTCTCGGCGAGTTAAGCATTTTGAGTAATTTGCCGATTGATTTCAGAACGGCTTGCATCACAATTAACTATTTTTTGCCAGGCATTCATTGTGGAACAAAAGTGATTTTCTCGGCGAGTTCAGCATTTTGAGTAATTAGCCGATTGATTTCAGAACGGCTTGCATCACAATTAACTATTTTTTGCAAGGCATTCATTGTGGAACAAAAGTGATTTTCTCGGCGAGTTAAGCATTTTGAGTAATTTGCCGATTCGTTTCAGAACGGCTTGCAATACAATTAACTAATTTTTGCCAGTCTTTCATTGTGGAACCAAAGTGACTTTCTCGGCGAGTTCAGCATTTTCAGCAATTTGCCGATTGGTTTCAGAACGGCTTGCATCACAATTAACTATTTTTTGCCAGACATTCATTGTGGCACAAAAGTGATTTTCACGGCGATTTAAGCATTTTGAGCAATTTGCCGATTGGTTTCTGAACGGCTTGCATTGAAATTTACTATTTTTTGCCAGACATTCTTTGTGGAACAAAAGTGATTTTCTCGGCGAGTTAAGCATTTTGAGCAAATTGCCGATTGGTTTCAGAACGGCTTGCATTGAAATTTACTCTTTTTTGCAAGACATTCATTGAGGGGAAAAAGGTGATTTTCTCGGCGAGTTAAGCATTTTGAGTAATTTACCGATTCATTTCAGAACGGCCTGCATCACAATTAACTATTTTTTGCCAGGCATTCATTGTGGAACAAAAGTGATTTTCTCGGCGAGTTAAGCATTTTGAGTAATTTGCCGATTGGCTTCAGAACGGCTTGCATCACAATTAACTATTTTTTGCCAGACATTCATTGTGGAACAAAAGTGATTTTCTCGGCGAGTTAAGCATTTTGAATAATTTGCCGATTGGTTTCAGAACGGCTTGCAATACAATTAACTATTTTTTGCCAGACATTCATTGTGGAACCAAAGTGACTTTCTCGGCGTGTTAAGCATTTTGAGCAATTTGCCGATTGGTTTCAGAACGGCTTGCATCACAATTAACTATTTTTTTCCAGGCATTCATTGTGGAACAAAAGTGATTTTTTCGGCGAGTTAAGCATTTTGAGAAATTTGCAGATTGCTTTCAGAACGGCTTGCATTGACATTTACTATTTTTTGCCAGACATTCATTGTAGGAAAATGGTGATTTTCTCGGCGAGTTAAGCAATTTGAGTAATTTGCCGATTGATTTCAGAACCGCTTGCATCACAATTAACTATTTTTTGCCAGGCATTCATTGTGGAACAAAAGTGATTTTCTCGGCGAGTTAAAAATTTTGAGTAATTTGCCGATTGGTTTCAGAAAGGCTTGCATTGAAATTTACTATTTTTTGCCAGACATTCATTGTGGAACAAAAGTGATTTTCTCGGCGAGTTAAGCATTTTGAATAATTTGCCGATTGGTTTCAGAACGGCTTGCAACACAGTTAACTATTTTTTAGCCAGGCATTCATTTTGGAACAAAAGTGATTTTTTCTGCGAGTTAAGCATTTTGAGTAATTTGCAGATTGCTTTCAGAACGGCTTGCATTGAAATTTACTATTTTTTCCCAGACATTCATTGTGGGAAAAAGGTGATTTACTCGGCGAGTTAAGCCATTTGAGTAATTTGCCGATTGATTTCAGAACGGCTTGCATCAAAATTAACTATTTTTTGCCAGGCATTCATTGTGGAACAAAAGTGATTTTCTCGGCGAGTTAAGCATTTTGAATAATTTGCCAATTGGTTTCAGAACGGCTTCCAACACAGTTAACTATTTTTTGCCAGGCATTCATTGTGCAACAAAAGTGATTTTCTCGGCGAGTTAAGCATTTTGAGTAATTTGCCGATTGCTTTCAGAACGGCTTGCATTGAAATTTACTATTTTTTGCCAGACATTCATTGTGGGAAAAAAGTAATGTTCTCGGCGAGTTAAGCATTTTGAGTAATTTGCCGATTGGTTTCAGAACGGCTTGCATTGAAATTTACTATTTTTTGCCAGACATTCATTGTGGAACAAAAGTGATTTTCTCGGCGAGTTAAGCATTTTGAGTAATTAGCCGATGGATTTCAGAACGGCTTGCATCACAATTAACTATTTTTTGCCAGGCATTCATTGTGGAACAAAAGTGATTTTCTCGGCGAGTTAAGCATTTTGAGTAATTTGCCGATTGGTTTCAGAACGGCTTGCATTGAAATTTACTATTTTTTGCCAGACATTCATTGTGGAACAAAAGTGATTTTCTCGGCGAGTTAAGCATTTTGAGTAATTTGCCGATTCGTTTCAGAACGGCTTGCATCACAATTAACTATTTTTTGCCAGGCATTCATTGTGGAACAAAAGTGATTTTCTCGGCGAGTTAAGCATTTTGAATAATTTGCCGATTGGTTTCAGAACGGCTTGCATTGAAATTTACTATTTTTTGCCAGACATTCATTGTGGGAAAAAAAGTAATGTTCTCGGCGAGTTAAGCATTTTGAGTAATTTGCCGATTGGTTTCAGAACGGCTTGCATCACAATTAACTATTTTTTGCCAGGCATTCATTGTGGAACAAAAGTGATTTTCTCGGCGAGTTAAGCATTTTGAGTAATTTACCGATTGGTTTCAGAACGGCTTGACTTAAAATTTACTATTTTTTGCCAGACATTCACTGTGGCAGAAAAGTGATTTTCACGGCGAGTTAAGCATTTTGAGCAATTTGCCGATTGGTTTCTGAACGGCTTGCACTGAAATTTACTATTTTTTGCCAGACATTCATTGTGGAACAAAAGTGATTTTCTCGACGAGTTAAGCATTTTGAGCAAATTGCCGATTGGTTTCAGAACGGCTTGCATTGAGATTTACTCTTTTTTGCAAAACATTCATTGAGGGGGAAAAAGGTGATTTTCTCGTCGAGTTAAGCATTTTGAGTAATTTGCCGATTCGTTTCAGAACGGCTTGCAATACAATGAACTATTTTTTGCCAGACATTCATTGTGGAACCAAAGTGACTTTCTCGGCCAGTTAAGCATTTTGAGCAATTTGCCGATTGGTTTCAGAACGGCTTGCATCACAATTAACTATTTTTTGCCAGGCATTCATTGTGGAACAAAAGTGATTTTTTCGGCGAGTTAAGCATTTTGAGTAATTTGCAGATTGCTTTCAGAACGGCTTGCATTGAAATTTACTATTTTTTTCCAAACATTCATTGTGGGAAAAAGGTGATTTTCTCGGCGAGTTAAGCAATTTGAGTAATTTGCGGATTGATTTCAGAACGGCTTGCATCACAATTAACTATTTTTTGCCAGGCATTCATTGTGGAACAAAAGTGATTTTCTCGGCGAGTTAAGCATTTTCAGTAATTTGCCGATTGGTTTCAGAACGGCTTGCATTGAAATTTACTATTTTTTGCCAGACATTCATTGTGGAACAAAAGTGATTTTCTCGGCGAGTTAAGCATTTTGAATAATTTGCCGATTGCTGTCAGAACGGCTTCCAACACAGTTAACTATTTTTTGCCAGGGATTCATTGTGCAACAAAAGTGATTTTCTCGGCGAGTTAAGCATTTTGAGTAATTTGCCGATTGCTTTCAGAACGGCTTGCATTGAAATTTACTATTTTTTGCCAGACATTCATTGTGGGAAAAAAGTAATGTTCTCGGCGAGTTAAGCATTTTGAGTAATTTGCCGATTGGTTTCAGAACGGCTTGCATCACAATTAACTATTTTTTGCCAGGCATTCATTGTGGAACAAAAGTGAGTTTCTCGGCGAGTTAAGCATTTTGAGTAATTTCCGATTGGTTTCAGAACGGCTTGAATTAAAATTTACTATTTTTTGCCAGGCATTCATTGTGGCACAAAAGTGATTTTCACGGCGAGTTAAGCATTTTGAGCAATTTGCCGATTGGTTTCTGAACGGCTTGCATTGAAATTTACTATTTTTTGCCAGACATTCATTGTGGAACAAAAGTGATTTTCTCGGCGAGTTCAGCATTTTGAGCAAATTGCCGATTGGTTTCAGAACGGCTTGCATTGAAATTTACTCTTTTTTGCAAGACATTCATTGAGGGGAAAAAGGTGATTTTCTCGGCGAGTTAAGCATTTTGAGTAATTTACCGATTCATTTCAGAACGGCCTGCATCACAATTAACTATTTTTTGCCAGGCATTCATTGTGCAACAAAAGTGATTTTCTCGGCGAGTTAAGCATTTTGAGCAATTTGCCGATTGATTTCAGAATGGCTTGCATTACAATTAACTATTTTTTGCAAGGCACTCATTGTGGAACAAAAGTGATTTTCACGGGGAGTTAAGCATTTTGAGTAATTTGCCGATTCGTTTCAGAACGGCTTGCAATACAATTAACTATTTTTTGCCAGACATTCATTGTGGAACCAAAGTGACTTTCTCGGCCAGTTAAGCATTTTGAGCAATTTGCCGATTGGTTTCAGAACGGCTTGCATCACAATTAACTATTTTTTGCCAGGCATTCATTGTGGAACAAAAGTGATTTTCACGGCGAGTTAAGCATTTTCAGTAATTTGCCGATTGGTTTCAGAACGGCTTGCATTGAAATTTACTATTTTTTGCCAGACATTCATTGTGGAACAAAAGTGATTTTCTCGGCGAGTTAAGCATTTTGAATAATTTGCCGATTGCTTTCAGAACGGCTTCCAACACAGTTAACTATTTTTTGCCAGGCATTCATTGTGCAACAAAAGTGATTTTCTCGGCGAGTTAAGCATTTTGAGTAATTAGCCGATTGCTTTCAGAACGGCTTGCATTGAAATTTACTATTTTTTGCCAGACATTCATTGTGGCAAAAAAGTAATGTTCTCGGCGAGTTAAGCATTTTGAGTAATTTGCCGATTGGTTTCAGAACGGCTTGCATCACAATTAACTATTTTTTGCCAGGCATTCATTGTGGAACAAAAGTGATTTTCTCGGCGAGTTAAGCATTTTGAGTAATTTCCGATTGGTTTCAGAACGGCTTGAATTAAAATTGACTATTTTTTGCCAGACATTCATTGTGGCACAAAAGTGATTTTCACGGAGAGTTAAGCATTTTGAGCAATTTGCCGATTGGTTTCTGAACGGCTTGCATTGAAATTTACTATTTTTTGCCAGACATTCATTGTGGAACAAAAGTGATTTTCTCGGCGAGTTCAGCATTTTGAGCAAATTGCCGATTGGTTTCAGAACGGCTTGCATTGAAATTTACTCTTTTTTGCAAGACATTCATTGAGGGGAAAAAGGTGATTTTCTCGGCGAGTTAAGCATTTTGAGTAATTTACCGATTCATTTCAGAACGGCCTGCATCACAATTAACTATTTTTTGCCAGGCATTCATTGTGGAACAAAAGTGATTTTCTCGGCGAGTTAAGCATTTTGAGTAATTTGCCGATTGGCTTCAGAACGGCTTGAATCACAATTAACTATTTTTTGCCAGTCGTTCATTGTGGAACAAAAGCAATTTTCTAGGCGAGTTCAGCATTTGGAGTAATTTGCCGATTCCTTTCAGAACGGCTTGCAACACAATTAACTATTTTTTGACAGGCATTCATTGTGGAACAAAAGTGATTTTCTCGGCGAGTTAAGCATTTTGAGTAAGTTGCCGATTGGTTTCAGAACGGCTTGCATCACAATTAACTATTTTTTGCAAGGCATTCATTGTGGAACAAACGTGATTTTCTCGGCGAGTTAAGCATTTTGAGCAATTTGCCGATTGGTTTCAAAACGGCTTGCATTACAATTAACTATTTTTTGTAAGGCATTCATTGTGGAACAAAAGTGATTTTCACGGGGAGTTAATCATTTTGAGCAATTTGCCGATTGGTTTCAGAACGGCTTGCATTGAAATTTACTATTTTTTGCCAGACATGCATTGTGGAACAAAAGTGATTTTCTCGGCGAGTTAAGCATTTTGAGCAATTTGGCGATTGATTTCAGAACGGCTTGCATCACAATTAACTATTTTTTGCCAGGCATTCGTTGTGGAACAAAAGTGATTTTCTCGGCGAGTTAAGCATTTTGAGTAATTTGCCGATTGGTTTCAGAACGGCTTGCATTGAAATTTACTATTTTTTGCCAGACATTCATTGTGGAACAAAAGTGATTTTCAAGGGGAGTTAAGCATTTTGAGCAATTTGCCGATTGGTTTCAGAACGGCTTGCATCACAATTAACTATTTTTTGCCAGGCATTCATTGTGGAACAAAAGTGATTTTCTCGGCGAGTTAAGCATTTTGAGTAATTTGCCGATTCGTTTCAGAACGGCTTGCAATACAATTAACTAATTTTTGCCAGTCTTTCATTGTGGAACCAAAGTGACTTTCTCGGCGAGTTCAGCATTTTCAGCAATTTGCCGATTGGTTTCAGAACGGCTTGCATCACAATTAACTATTTTTTGCCAGACATTCATTGTGGCACAAAAGTGATTTTCACGGCGAGTTAAGCATTTTGAGCAATTTGCCGATTGGTTTCTGAACGGCTTGCATTGAAATTTACTATTTTTTGCCAGACATTCATTGTGGAACAAAAGTGATTTTCTCGGCGAGTTAAGCATTTTGAGCAAATTGCCGATTGGTTTCAGAACGGCTTGCATTGAAATTTACTCTTTTTTGCAAGACATTCATTGAGGGGAAAAAGGTGATTTTCTCGGCGAGTTATGCATTTTGAGTAATTTACCGATTCATTTCAGAACGGCCTGCATCACAATTAACTATTTTTTGCCAGGCATTCATTGTGGAACAAAAGTGATTTTCTCGGCGAGTTAAGCATTTTGAGTAATTTGCCGATTGGCTTCAGAACGGCTTGCATCACAATTAACTATTTTTTGCCAGACATTCATTGTGGAACAAAAGTGATTTTCTCGGCGAGTTAAGCATTTTGAATAATTTGCCGATTGGTTTCAGAACGGCTTGCAATACAATTAACTATTTTTTGCCAGACATTCATTGTGGAACCAAAGTGACTTTCTCGGCGTGTTAAGCATTTTGAGCAATTTGCCGATTGGTTTCAGAACGGCTTGCATCACAATTAACTATTTTTTTCCAGGCATTCATTGTGGAACAAAAGTGATTTTTTTCGGCGAGTTAAGCATTTTGAGAAATTTGCAGATTGCTTTCAGAACGGCTTGCATTGACATTTACTATTTTTTGCCAGACATTCATTGTAGGAAAAAGGTGATTTTCTCGGCGAGTTAAGCAATTTGAGTAATTTGCCGATTGATTTCAGAACGGCTTGCATCACAATTAACTATTTTTTGCCAGGCATTCATTGTGGAACAAAAGTGATTTTCTCGGCGCGTTAAGCATTTTGAGTAATTTGCCGATTGGTTTCAGAACGGCTTGCATTGAAATTTACTATTTTTTGCCAGACATTCATTGTGGAACAAAAGTGATTTTCTCGGCGAGTTAAGCATTTTGAATAATTTGGCGATTGATTTCAGAACGGCTTGCATCACAATTAACTATTTTTTGCCAGGCATTCGTTGTGGAACAAAAGTGATTTTCTCGGCGAGTTAAGCATTTTGAGTAATTTGCCGATTGGTTTCAGAACGGCTTGCATTGAAATTTACTATTTTTTGCCAGACATTCATTGTGGAACAAAAGTGATTTTCAAGGGGAGTTAAGCATTTTGAGCAATTTGCCGATTGGTTTCAGAACGGCTTGCATTGAAATTTACTATTTTTTGCCAGACATTCATTGTGGAACAAAAGTGATTTTCTCGGCGAGTTAAGCATTTTGAGTAATTTGCCGATTGATTTCAGAACGGCTTGCATCACAATTAACTATTTTTTGCCAGGCATTCATTGTGGAACAAAAGTGATTTTCTCGGCGAGTTCAGCATTTTGAGTAATTAGCCGATTGATTTCAGAACGGCTTGCATCACAATTAACTATTTTTTGCAAGGCATTCATTGTGGAACAAAAGTGATTTTCTCGGCGAGTTAAGCATTTTGAGTAATTTGCCGATTCGTTTCAGAACGGCTTGCAATACAATTAACTAATTTTTGCCAGTCTTTCATTGTGGAACCAAAGTGACTTTCTCGGCGAGTTCAGCATTTTCAGCAATTTGCCGATTGGTTTCAGAACGGCTTGCATCACAATTAACTATTTTTTGCCAGACATTCATTGTGGCACAAAAGTGATTTTCACGGCGAGTTAAGCATTTTGAGCAATTTGCCGATTGGTTTCTGAACGGCTTGCATTGAAATTTACTATTTTTTGCCAGACATTCATTGTGGAACAAAAGTGATTTTCACGGAGAGTTAAGCATTTTGAGCAATTTGCCGATTGGTTTCTGAACGGCTTGCATTGAAATTTACTATTTTTTGCCAGACATTCATTGTGGAACAAAAGTGATTTTCTCGGCGAGTTCAGCATTTTGAGCAAATTGCCGATTGGTTTCAGAACGGCTTGCATTGAAATTTACTCTTTTTTGCAAGACATTCATTGAGGGGAAAAAGGTGATTTTCTCGGCGAGTTAAGCATTTTGAGTAATTTACCGATTCATTTCAGAACGGCCTGCATCACAATTAACTATTTTTTGCCAGGCATTCATTGTGGAACAAAAGTGATTTTCTCGGCGAGTTAGCATTTTGAGTAATTTGCCGATTGGCTTCAGAACGGCTTGAATCACAATTAACTATTTTTTGCCAGTCGTTCATTGTGGAACACAAGCGATTTTCTAGGCGAGTTCAGCATTTGGAGTAATTTGCCGATTCCTTTCAGAACGGCTTGCAACACAATTAACTATTTTTTGCAAGGCATTCATTGTGGAACAAACGTGATTTTCTCGGCGAGTTAAGCATTTTGAGCAATTTGCCGATTGGTTTCAGAACGGCTTGCATTGAAATTTACTATTTTTTGCCAGACATGCATTGTGGAACAAAAGTGATTTTCTCGGCGAGTAAGCATTTTGAGCAATTTGGCGATTGATTTCAGAACGGCTTGCATCACAATTAACTATTTTTTGCCAGGCATTCGTTGTGGAACAAAAGTGATTTTCTCGGCGAGTTAAGCATTTTGAGTAATTTGCCGATTGGTTTCAGAACGGCTTGCATTGAAATTTACTATTTTTTGCCAGACATTCATTGTGGAACAAAAGTGATTTTCAAGGGGAGTTAAGCATTTTGAGCAATTTGCCGATTGGTTTCAGAACGGCTTGCATTGAAATTTACTATTTTTTGCCAGACATTCATTGTGGAACAAAAGTGATTTTCTCGGCGAGTTAAGCATTTTGAGTAATTTGCCGATTGATTTCAGAACGGCTTGCATCACAATTAACTATTTTTTGCCAGGCATTCATTGTGGAACAAAAGTGATTTTCTCGGCGAGTTCAGCATTTTGAGTAATTAGCCGATTGATTTCAGAACGGCTTGCATCACAATTAACTATTTTTTGCAAGGCATTCATTGTGGAACAAAAGTGATTTTCTCGGCGAGTTAAGCATTTTGAGTAATTTGCCGATTCGTTTCAGAACGGCTTGCAATACAATTAACTAATTTTTGCCAGTCTTTCATTGTGGAACCAAAGTGACTTTCTCGGCGAGTTCAGCATTTTCAGCAATTTGCCGATTGGTTTCAGAACGGCTTGCATCACAATTAACTATTTTTTGCCAGACATTCATTGTGGCACAAAAGTGATTTTCACGGCGAGTTAAGCATTTTGAGCAATTTGCCGATTGGTTTCTGAACGGCTTGCATTGAAATTTACTATTTTTTGCCAGACATTCATTGTGGAACAAAAGTGATTTTCTCGGCGAGTTAAGCATTTTGAGCAAATTGCCGATTGGTTTCAGAACGGCTTGCATTGAAATTTACTCTTTTTTGCAAGACATTCATTGAGGGGAAAAGGGTGATTTTCTCGGCGAGTTAAGCATTTTGAGTAATTTACCGATTCATTTCAGAACGGCCTGCATCACAATTAACTATTTTTTGCCAGGCATTCATTGTGGAACAAAAGTGATTTTCTCGGCGAGTTAAGCATTTTGAGTAATTTGCCGATTGGCTTCAGAACGGCTTGCATCACAATTAACTATTTTTTGCCAGACATTCATTGTGGAACAAAAGTGATTTTCTCGGCGAGTTAAGCATTTTGAATAATTTGCCGATTGGTTTCAGAACGGCTTGCAATACAATTAACTATTTTTTGCCAGACATTCATTGTGGAACCAAAGTGACTTTCTCGGCGTGTTAAGCATTTTGAGCAATTTGCCGATTGGTTTCAGAACGGCTTGCATCACAATTAACTATTTTTTTCCAGGCATTCATTGTGGAACAAAAGTGATTTTTTTCGGCGAGTTAAGCATTTTGAGAAATTTGCAGATTGCTTTCAGAACGGCTTGCATTGACATTTACTATTTTTTGCCAGACATTCATTGTAGGAAAATGGTGATTTTCTCGGCGAGTTAAACAATTTGAGTAATTTGCCGATTGATTTCAGAACGGCTTGCATCACAATTAACTATTTTTTGCCAGGCATTCATTGTGGAACAAAAGTGATTTTCTCGGCGAGTTAAGCATTTTGAGTAATTTGCCGATTGGTTTCAGAACGGCTTGCATTGAAATTTACTATTTTTTGCCAGACATTCATTGTGGAACAAAAGTGATTTTCTCGGCGAGTTAAGCATTTTGAATAATTTGGCGATTGATTTCAGAACGGCTTGCATCACAATTAACTATTTTTTGCCAGGCATTCGTTGTGGAACAAAAGTGATTTTCTCGGCGAGTTAAGCATTTTGAGTAATTTGCCGATTGGTTTCAGAACGGCTTGCATTGAAATTTACTATTTTTTGCCAGACATTCATTGTGGAACAAAAGTGATTTTCAAGGGGAGTTAAGCATTTTGAGCAATTTGCCGATTGGTTTCAGAACGGCTTGCATTGAAATTTACTATTTTTTGCCAGACATTCATTGTGGAACAAAAGTGATTTTCTCGGCGAGTTAAGCATTTTGAGTAATTTGCCGATTGATTTCAGAACGGCTTGCATCACAATTAACTATTTTTTGCCAGGCATTCATTGTGGAACAAAAGTGATTTTCTCGGCGAGTTCAGCATTTTGAGTAATTAGCCGATTGATTTCAGAACGGCTTGCATCACAATTAACTATTTTTTGCAAGGCATTCATTGTGGAACAAAAGTGATTTTCTCGGCGAGTTAAGCATTTTGAGTAATTTACCGATTCATTTCAGAACGGCCTGCATCACAATTAACTATTTTTTGCCAGGCATTCATTGTGGAACAAAAGTGATTTTTTCGGCGAGTTAAGCATTTTGAGTAATTTGCCGATTGGCTTCAGAACGGCTTGCTTCACAATTAACTATTTTTTGCCAGACATTCATTGTGGAACAAAAGTGATTTTCTCGGCGAGTTAAGCATTTTGAATAATTTGCCGATTGGTTTCAGAACGGCTTGCAATACAATTAACTATTTTTTGCCAGACATTCATTGTGGAACCAAAGTGACTTTCTCGGCGTGTTAAGCATTTTGAGCAATTTGCCGATTGGTTTCAGAACGGCTTGCATCACAATTAACTATTTTTTTCCAGGCATTCATTGTGGAACAAAAGTGATTTTTTTCGGCGAGTTAAGCATTTTGAGAAATTTGCAGATTGCTTTCAGAACGGCTTGCATTGACATTTACTATTTTTTGCCAGACATTCATTGTAGGAAAAAGGTGATTTTCTCGGCGAGTTAAGCAATTTGAGTAATTTGCCGATTGATTTCAGAAAGGCTTGCATCACAATTAACTATTTTTTGCCAGGCATTCATTGTGGAACAAAAGTGATTTTTCGGCGAGTTAAGCATTTTGAGTAATTTGCCGATTGGTTTCAGAACGGATTGCATTGAAATTTACTATTTTTTGCCAGACATTCATTGTGGAACAAAAGTGATTTTCTCGGCGAGTTCAGCTTTTTGAGTAATTAGCCGATTGATTTCAGAACGGCTTGCATCACAATTAACTATTCTGTGCAAGGCATTCATTGTGGAACAAAAGTGATTTTCTCGGCGAGTTAAGCATTTTGAGTAATTTGCCGATTCGTTTCAGAACGGCTTGCAATACAATTAACTAATTTTTGCCAGTCTTTCATTGTGGAACCAAAGTGACTTTCTCGGCGAGTTCAGCATTTTCAGCAATTTGCCGATTGGTTTCAGAACGGCTTGCATCACAATTAACTATTTTTTGCCAGACATTCATTGTGGCACAAAAGTGATTTTCACGGCGATTTAAGCATTTTGAGCAATTTGCCGATTGGTTTCTGAACGGCTTGCATTGAAATTTACTATTTTTTGCCAGACATTCTTTGTGGAACAAAAGTGATTTTCTCGGCGAGTTAAGCATTTTGAGCAAATTGCCGATTGGTTTCAGAACGGCTTGCATTGAAATTTACTCTTTTTTGCAAGACATTCATTGAGGGGAAAAAGGTGATTTTCTCGGCGAGTTAAGCATTTTGAGTAATTTACCGATTCATTTCAGAACGGCCTGCATCACAATTAACTATTTTTTGCCAGGCATTCATTGTGGAACAAAAGTGATTTTCTCGGCGAGTTAAGCATTTTGAGTAATTTGCCGATTGGCTTCAGAACGGCTTGCATCACAATTAACTATTTTTTGCCAGACATTCATTGTGGAACAAAAGTGATTTTCTCGGCGAGTTAAGCATTTTGAATAATTTGCCGATTGGTTTCAGAACGGCTTGCAATACAATTAACTATTTTTTGCCAGACATTCATTGTGGAACCAAAGTGACTTTCTCGGCGTGTTAAGCATTTTGAGCAATTTGCCGATTGGTTTCAGAACGGCTTGCATCACAATTAACTATTTTTTTCCAGGCATTCATTGTGGAACAAAAGTGATTTTTTCGGCGAGTTAAGCATTTTGAGAAATTTGCAGATTGCTTTCAGAACGGCTTGCATTGACATTTACTATTTTTTGCCAGACATTCATTGTAGGAAAAAGGTGATTTTCTCGGCGAGTTAAGCAATTTGAGTAATTTGCCGATTGATTTCAGAAAGGCTTGCATCACAATTAACTATTTTTTGCCAGGCATTCATTGTGGAACAAAAGTGATTTTTCGGCGAGTTAAGCATTTTGAGTAATTTGCCGATTGGTTTCAGAACGGATTGCATTGAAATTTACTAGTTTTTGCCAGACATTCATTGTGGAACAAAAGTGATTTTCTCGGCGAGTTCAGCTTTTTGAGTAATTAGCCGATTGATTTCAGAACGGCTTGCATCACAATTAACTATTCTGTGCAAGGCATTCATTGTGGAACAAAAGTGATTTTCTCGGCGAGTTAAGCATTTTGAGTAATTTGCCGATTCGTTTCAGAACGGCTTGCAATACAATTAACTAATTTTTGCCAGTCTTTCATTGTGGAACCAAAGTGACTTTCTCGGCGAGTTCAGCATTTTCAGCAATTTGCCGATTGGTTTCAGAACGGCTTGCATCACAATTAACTATTTTTTGCCAGACATTCATTGTGGCACAAAAGTGATTTTCACGGCGATTTAAGCATTTTGAGCAATTTGCCGATTGGTTTCTGAACGGCTTGCATTGAAATTTACTATTTTTTGCCAGACATTCTTTGTGGAACAAAAGTGATTTTCTCGGCGAGTTAAGCATTTTGAGCAAATTGCCGATTGGTTTCAGAACGGCTTGCATTGAAATTTACTCTTTTTTGCAAGACATTCATTGAGGGGAAAAAGGTGATTTTCTCGGCGAGTTAAGCATTTTGAGTAATTTACCGATTCATTTCAGAACGGCCTGCATCACAATTAACTATTTTTTGCCAGGCATTCATTGTGGAACAAAAGTGATTTTCTCGGCGAGTTAAGCATTTTGAGTAATTTGCCGATTGGCTTCAGAACGGCTTGCATCACAATTAACTATTTTTTGCCAGACATTCATTGTGGAACAAAAGTGATTTTCTCGGCGAGTTAAGCATTTTGAATAATTTGCCGATTGGTTTCAGAACGGCTTGCAATACAATTAACTATTTTTTGCCAGACATTCATTGTGGAACCAAAGTGACTTTCTCGGCGTGTTAAGCATTTTGAGCAATTTGCCGATTGGTTTCAGAACGGCTTGCATCACAATTAACTATTTTTTTCCAGGCATTCATTGTGGAACAAAAGTGATTTTTTCGGCGAGTTAAGCATTTTGAGAAATTTGCAGATTGCTTTCAGAACGGCTTGCATTGACATTTACTATTTTTTGCCAGACATTCATTGTAGGAAAATGGTGATTTTCTCGGCGAGTTAAGCAATTTGAGTAATTTGCCGATTGATTTCAGAACCGCTTGCATCACAATTAACTATTTTTTGCCAGGCATTCATTGTGGAACAAAAGTGATTTTCTCGGCGAGTTAAAAATTTTGAGTAATTTGCCGATTGGTTTCAGAAAGGCTTGCATTGAAATTTACTATTTTTTGCCAGACATTCATTGTGGAACAAAAGTGATTTTCTCGGCGAGTTAAGCATTTTGAATAATTTGCCGATTGGTTTCAGAACGGCTTGCAACACAGTTAACTATTTTTTAGCCAGGCATTCATTGTGGAACAAAAGTGATTTTTTCTGCGAGTTAAGCATTTTGAGTAATTTGCAGATTGCTTTCAGAACGGCTTGCATTGAAATTTACTATTTTTTCCCAGACATTCATTGTGGGAAAAAGGTGATTTACTCGGCGAGTTAAGCAATTTGAGTAATTTGCCGATTGATTTCAGAACGGCTTGCATCAAAATTAACTATTTTTTGCCAGGCATTCATTGTGGAACAAAAGTGATTTTCTCGGCGAGTTAAGCATTTTGAATAATTTGCCAATTGGTTTCAGAACGGCTTCCAACACAGTTAACTATTTTTTGCCAGGCATTCATTGTGCAACAAAAGTGATTTTCTCGGCGAGTTAAGCATTTTGAGTAATTTGCCGATTGCTTTCAGAACGGCTTGCATTGAAATTTACTATTTTTTGCCAGACATTCATTGTGGGAAAAAAGTAATGTTCTCGGCGAGTTAAGCATTTTGAGTAATTTGCCGATTGGTTTCAGAACGGCTTGCATTGAAATTTACTATTTTTTGCCAGACATTCATTGTGGAACAAAAGTGATTTTCTCGGCGAGTTAAGCATTTTGAGTAATTAGCCGATGGATTTCAGAACGGCTTGCATCACAATTAACTATTTTTTGCCAGGCATTCATTGTGGAACAAAAGTGATTTTCTCGGCGAGTTAAGCATTTTGAGTAATTTGCCGATTGGTTTCAGAACGGCTTGCATTGAAATTTACTATTTTTTGCCAGACATTCATTGTGGAACAAAAGTGATTTTCTCGGCGAGTTAAGCATTTTGAGTAATTTGCCGATTCGTTTCAGAACGGCTTGCATCACAATTAACTATTTTTTTGCCAGGCATTCATTGTGGAACAAAAGTGATTTTTTCGGCGAGTTAAGCATTTTGAGTAATTTGCAGATTGCTTTCAGAACGGCTTGCATTGAAATTTACTATTTTTTGCCAGACATTCATTGTGGGAAAAAGGTGATTTTCTCGGCGAGTTAAGCAATTTGAGTAATTTGCCGAATGATTTCAGAACGGCTTGCATCACAATTAACTATTTTTTGCCAGGCATTCATTGTGGAACAAAAGTGATTTTCTCGGCGAGTTAAGCATTTTGAATAATTTGCCGATTGGTTTCAGAACGGCTTGCATTGAAATTTACTATTTTTTGCCAGACATTCATTGTGGGAAAAAAAGTAATGTTCTCGGCGAGTTAAGCATTTTGAGTAATTTGCCGATTGGTTTCAGAACGGCTTGCATCACAATTAACTATTTTTTGCCAGGCATTCATTGTGGAACAAAAGTGATTTTCTCGGCGAGTTAAGCATTTTGAGTAATTTACCGATTGGTTTCAGAACGGCTTGACTTAAAATTTACTATTTTTTGCCAGACATTCATTGTGGCAGAAAAGTGATTTTCACGGCGAGTTAAGCATTTTGAGCAATTTGCCGATTGGTTTCTGAACGGCTTGCATTGAAATTTACTATTTTTTGCCAGACATTCATTGTGGAACAAAAGTGATTTTCTCGACGAGTTAAGCATTTTGAGCAAATTGCCGATTGGTTTCAGAACGGCTTGCATTGAGATTTACTCTTTTTTGCAAAACATTCATTGAGGGGGAAAAAGGTGATTTTCTCGTCGAGTTAAGCATTTTGAGTAATTTGCCGATTCGTTTCAGAACGGCTTGCAATACAATGAACTATTTTTTGCCAGACATTCATTGTGGAACCAAAGTGACTTTCTCGGCCAGTTAAGCATTTTGAGCAATTTGCCGATTGGTTTCAGAACGGCTTGCATCACAATTAACTATTTTTTGCCAGGCATTCATTGTGGAACAAAAGTGATTTTTTCGGCGAGTTAAGCATTTTGAGTAATTTGCAGATTGCTTTCAGAACGGCTTGCATTGAAATTTACTATTTTTTTCCAAACATTCATTGTGGGAAAAAGGTGATTTTCTCGGCGAGTTAAGCAATTTGAGTAATTTGCCGATTGATTTCAGAACGGCTTGCATCACAATTAACTATTTTTTGCCAGGCATTCATTGTGGAACAAAAGTGATTTTCTCGGCGAGTTAAGCATTTTCAGTAATTTGCCGATTGGTTTCAGAACGGCTTGCATTGAAATTTACTATTTTTTGCCAGACATTCATTGTGGAACAAAAGTGATTTTCTCGGCGAGTTAAGCATTTTGAATAATTTGCCGATTGCTGTCAGAACGGCTTCCAACACAGTTAACTTTTTTTTGCCAGGGATTCATTGTGCAACAAAAGTGATTTTCTCGGCGAGTTAAGCATTTTGAGTAATTTGCCGATTGCTTTCAGAACGGCTTGCATTGAAATTTACTATTTTTTGCCAGACATTCATTGTGGGAAAAAAGTAATGTTCTCGGCGAGTTAAGCATTTTGAGTAATTTGCCGATTGGTTTCAGAACGGCTTGCATCACAATTAACTATTTTTTGCCAGGCATTCATTGTGGAACAAAAGTGAGTTTCTCGGCGAGTTAAGCATTTTGAGTAATTTCCGATTGGTTTCAGAACGGCTTGAATTAAAATTTACTATTTTTTGCCAGGCATTCATTGTGGCACAAAAGTGATTTTCACGGCGAGTTAAGCATTTTGAGCAATTTGCCGATTGGTTTCTGAACGGCTTGCATTGAAATTTACTATTTTTTGCCAGACATTCATTGTGGAACAAAAGTGATTTTCTCGGCGAGTTCAGCATTTTGAGCAAATTGCCGATTGGTTTCAGAACGGCTTGCATTGAAATTTACTCTTTTTTGCAAGACATTCATTGAGGGGAAAAAGGTGATTTTCTCGGCGAGTTAAGCATTTTGAGTAATTTACCGATTCATTTCAGAACGCCCTGCATCACAATTAACTATTTTTTGCCAGGCATTCATTGTGCAACAAAAGTGATTTTCTCGGCGAGTTAAGCATTTTGAGCAATTTGCCGATTGGTTTCAGAATGGCTTGCATTACAATTAACTATTTTTTGCAAGGCATTCATTGTGGAACAAAAGTGATTTTCACGGGGAGTTAAGCATTTTGAGTAATTTGCCGATTCGTTTCAGAACGGCTTGCAATACAATTAACTATTTTTTGCCAGACATTCATTGTGGAACCAAAGTGACTTTCTCGGCCAGTTAAGCATTTTGAGCAATTTGCCGATTGGTTTCAGAACGGCTTGCATCACAATTAACTATTTTTTGCCAGGCATTCATTGTGGAACAAAAGTGATTTTCTCGGCGAGTTAAGCATTTTCAGTAATTTGCCGATTGGTTTCAGAACGGCTTGCATTGAAATTTACTATTTTTTGCCAGACATTCATTGTGGAACAAAAGTGATTTTCTCGGCGAGTTAAGCATTTTGAATAATTTGCCGATTGCTTTCAGAACGGCTTCCAACACAGTTAACTATTTTTTGCCAGGCATTCATTGTGCAACAAAAGTGATTTTCTCGGCGAGTTAAGCATTTTGAGTAATTAGCCGATTGCTTTCAGAACGGCTTGCATTGAAATTTACTATTTTTTGCCAGACATTCATTGTGGCAAAAAAGTAATGTTCTCGGCGAGTTAAGCATTTTGAGTAATTTGCCGATTGGTTTCAGAACGGCTTGCATCACAATTAACTATTTTTTGCCAGGCATTCATTGTGGAACAAAAGTGATTTTCTCCGCGAGTTAAGCATTTTGAGTAATTTCCGATTGGTTTCAGAACGGCTTGAATTAAAATTGACTATTTTTTGCCAGACATTCATTGTGGCACAAAAGTGATTTTCACGGAGAGTTAAGCATTTTGAGCAATTTGCCGATTGGTTTCTGAACGGCTTGCATTGAAATTTACTATTTTTTGCCAGACATTCATTGTGGAACAAAAGTGATTTTCTCGGCGAGTTCAGCATTTTGAGCAAATTGCCGATTGGTTTCAGAACGGCTTGCATTGAAATTTACTCTTTTTTGCAAGACATTCATTGAGGGGAAAAAGGTGATTTTCTCGGCGAGTTAAGCATTTTGAGTAATTTACCGATTCATTTCAGAACGGCCTGCATCACAATTAACTATTTTTTGCCAGGCATTCATTGTGGAACAAAAGTGATTTTCTCGGCGAGTTAAGCATTTTGAGTAATTTGCCGATTGGCTTCAGAACGGCTTGAATCACAATTAACTATTTTTTGCCAGTCGTTCATTGTGGAACACAAGCAATTTTCTAGGCGAGTTCAGCATTTGGAGTAATTTGCCGATTCCTTTCAGAACGGCTTGCAACACAATTAACTATTTTTTGACAGGCATTCATTGTGGAACAAAAGTGATTTTCTCGGCGAGTTAAGCATTTTGAGTAAGTTGCCGATTGGTTTCAGAACGGCTTGCATCACAATTAACTATTTTTTGCAAGGCATTCATTGTGGAACTAACGTGATTTTCTCGGCGAGTTAAGCATTTTGAGCAATTTGCCGATTGGTTTCAAAACGGCTTGCATTACAATTAACTATTTTTTGTAAGGCATTCATTGTGGAACAAAAGTGATTTTCACGGGGAGTTAATCATTTTGAGCAATTTGCCGATTGGTTTCAGAACGGCTTGCATTGAAATTTACTATTTTTTGCCAGACATGCATTGTGGAACAAAAGTGATTTTCTCGGCGAGTTAAGCATTTTGAGCAATTTGGCGATTGATTTCAGAACGGCTTGCATCACAATTAACTATTTTTTGCCAGGCATTCGTTGTGGAACAAAAGTGATTTTCTCGGCGAGTTAAGCATTTTGAGTAATTTGCCGATTGGTTTCAGAACGGCTTGCATTGAAATTTACTATTTTTTGCCAGACATTCATTGTGGAACAAAAGTGATTTTCAAGGGGAGTTAAGCATTTTGAGCAATTTGCCGATTGGTTTCAGAACGGCTTGCATCACAATTAACTATTTTTTGCCAGGCATTCATTGTGGAACAAAAGTGATTTTCTCGGCGAGTTCAGCATTTTGAGTAATTAGCCGATTGATTTCAGAACGGCTTGCATCACAATTAACTATTTTTTGCAAGGCATTCATTGTGGAACAAAAGTGATTTTCTCGGCGAGTTAAGCATTTTGAGTAATTTGCCGATTCGTTTCAGAACGGCTTGCAATACAATTAACTAATTTTTGCCAGTCTTTCATTGTGGAACCAAAGTGACTTTCTCGGCGAGTTCAGCATTTTCAGCAATTTGCCGATTGGTTTCAGAACGGCTTGCATCACAATTAACTATTTTTTGCCAGACATTCATTGTGGCACAAAAGTGATTTTCACGGCGAGTTAAGCATTTTGAGCAATTTGCCGATTGGTTTCTGAACGGCTTGCATTGAAATTTACTATTTTTTGCCAGACATTCATTGTGGAACAAAAGTGATTTTCTCGGCGAGTTAAGCATTTTGAGCAAATTGCCGATTGGTTTCAGAACGGCTTGCATTGAAATTTACTCTTTTTTGCAAGACATTCATTGAGGGGAAAAAGGTGATTTTCTCGGCGAGTTATGCATTTTGAGTAATTTACCGATTCATTTCAGAACGGCCTGCATCACAATTAACTATTTTTTGCCAGGCATTCATTGTGGAACAAAAGTGATTTTCTCGGCGAGTTAAGCATTTTGAGTAATTTGCCGATTGGCTTCAGAACGGCTTGCATCACAATTAACTATTTTTTGCCAGACATTCATTGTGGAACAAAAGTGATTTTCTCGGCGAGTTAAGCATTTTGAATAATTTGCCGATTGGTTTCAGAACGGCTTGCAATACAATTAACTATTTTTTGCCAGACATTCATTGTGGAACCAAAGTGACTTTCTCGGCGAGTTAAGCATTTTGAGTAATTTGCCGATTCGTTTCAGAACGGCTTGCAATACAATTAACTAATTTTTGCCAGTCTTTCATTGTGGAACCAAAGTGACTTTCTCGGCGAGTTCAGCATTTTCAGCAATTTGCCGATTGGTTTCAGAACGGCTTGCATCACAATTAACTATTTTTTGCCAGACATTCATTGTGGCACAAAAGTGATTTTCACGGCGAGTTAAGCATTTTGAGCAATTTGCCGATTGGTTTCTGAACGGCTTGCATTGAAATTTACTATTTTTTGCCAGACATTCATTGTGGAACAAAAGTGATTTTCACGGCGAGTTAAGCATTTTGAGCAATTTGCCGATTGGTTTCTGAACGGCTTGCATTGAAATTTACTATTTTTTGCCAGACATTCATTGTGGAACAAAAGTGATTTTCTCGACGAGTTAAGCATTTTGAGCAAATTGCCGATTGGTTTCAGAACGGCTTGCATTGAGATTTACTCTTTTTTGCAAAACATTCATTGAGGGGGAAAAAGGTGATTTTCTCGTCGAGTTAAGCATTTTGAGTAATTTGCCGATTCGTTTCAGAACGGCTTGCAATACAATGAACTATTTTTTGCCAGACATTCATTGTGGAACCAAAGTGACTTTCTCGGCCAGTTAAGCATTTTGAGCAATTTGCCGATTGGTTTCAGAACGGCTTGCATCACAATTAACTATTTTTTGCCAGGCATTCATTGTGGAACAAAAGTGATTTTTTCGGCGAGTTAAGCATTTTGAGTAATTTGCAGATTGCTTTCAGAACGGCTTGCATTGAAATTTACTATTTTTTTCCAAACATTCATTGTGGGAAAAAGGTGATTTTCTCGGCGAGTTAAGCAATTTGAGTAATTTGCCGATTGATTTCAGAACGGCTTGCATCACAATTAACTATTTTTTGCCAGGCATTCATTGTGAACAAAAGTGATTTTCTCGGCGAGTTAAGCATTTTCAGTAATTTGCCGATTGGTTTCAGAACGGCTTGCATTGAAATTTACTATTTTTTGCCAGACATTCATTGTGGAACAAAAGTGATTTTCTCGGCGAGTTAAGCATTTTGAATAATTTGCCGATTGCTGTCAGAACGGCTTCCAACACAGTTAACTTTTTTTTGCCAGGGATTCATTGTGCAACAAAAGTGATTTTCTCGGCGAGTTAAGCATTTTGAGTAATTTGCCGATTGCTTTCAGAACGGCTTGCATTGAAATTTACTATTTTTTGCCAGACATTCATTGTGGGAAAAAAGTAATGTTCTCGGCGAGTTAAGCATTTTGAGTAATTTGCCGATTGGTTTCAGAACGGCTTGCATCACAATTAACTATTTTTTGCCAGGCATTCATTGTGGAACAAAAGTGAGTTTCTCGGCGAGTTAAGCATTTTGAGTAATTTCCGATTGGTTTCAGAACGGCTTGAATTAAAATTTACTATTTTTTGCCAGGCATTCATTGTGGCACAAAAGTGATTTTCACGGCGAGTTAAGCATTTTGAGCAATTTGCCGATTGGTTTCTGAACGGCTTGCATTGAAATTTACTATTTTTTGCCAGACATTCATTGTGGAACAAAAGTGATTTTCTCGGCGAGTTCAGCATTTTGAGCAAATTGCCGATTGGTTTCAGAACGGCTTGCATTGAAATTTACTCTTTTTTGCAAGACATTCATTGAGGGGAAAAAGGTGATTTTCTCGGCGAGTTAAGCATTTTGAGTAATTTACCGATTCATTTCAGAACGCCCTGCATCACAATTAACTATTTTTTGCCAGGCATTCATTGTGCAACAAAAGTGATTTTCTCGGCGAGTTAAGCATTTTGAGCAATTTGCCGATTGGTTTCAGAATGGCTTGCATTACAATTAACTATTTTTTGCAAGGCATTCATTGTGGAACAAAAGTGATTTTCACGGGGAGTTAAGCATTTTGAGTAATTTGCCGATTCGTTTCAGAACGGCTTGCAATACAATTAACTATTTTTTGCCAGACATTCATTGTGGAACCAAAGTGACTTTCTCGGCCAGTTAAGCATTTTGAGCAATTTGCCGATTGGTTTCAGAACGGCTTGCATCACAATTAACTATTTTTTGCCAGGCATTCATTGTGGAACAAAAGTGATTTTCTCGGCGAGTTAAGCATTTTCAGTAATTTGCCGATTGGTTTCAGAACGGCTTGCATTGAAATTTACTATTTTTTGCCAGACATTCATTGTGGAACAAAAGTGATTTTCTCGGCGAGTTAAGCATTTTGAATAATTTGCCGATTGCTTTCAGAACGGCTTCCAACACAGTTAACTATTTTTTGCCAGGCATTCATTGTGCAACAAAAGTGATTTTCTCGGCGAGTTAAGCATTTTGAGTAATTAGCCGATTGCTTTCAGAACGGCTTGCATTGAAATTTACTATTTTTTGCCAGACATTCATTGTGGCAAAAAAGTAATGTTCTCGGCGAGTTAAGCATTTTGAGTAATTTGCCGATTGGTTTCAGAACGGCTTGCATCACAATTAACTATTTTTTGCCAGGCATTCATTGTGGAACAAAAGTGATTTTCTCGGCGAGTTAAGCATTTTGAGTAATTTCCGATTGGTTTCAGAACGGCTTGAATTAAAATTGACTATTTTTTGCCAGACATTCATTGTGGCACAAAAGTGATTTTCACGGAGAGTTAAGCATTTTGAGCAATTTGCCGATTGGTTTCTGAACGGCTTGCATTGAAATTTACTATTTTTTGCCAGACATTCATTGTGGAACAAAAGTGATTTTCTCGGCGAGTTCAGCATTTTGAGCAAATTGCCGATTGGTTTCAGAACGGCTTGCATTGAAATTTACTCTTTTTTGCAAGACATTCATTGAGGGGAAAAAGGTGATTTTCTCGGCGAGTTAAGCATTTTGAGTAATTTACCGATTCATTTCAGAACGGCCTGCATCACAATTAACTATTTTTTGCCAGGCATTCATTGTGGAACAAAAGTGATTTTCTCGGCGAGTTAAGCATTTTGAGTAATTTGCCGATTGGCTTCAGAACGGCTTGAATCACAATTAACTATTTTTTGCCAGTCGTTCATTGTGGAACACAAGCAATTTTCTAGGCGAGTTCAGCATTTGGAGTAATTTGCCGATTCCTTTCAGAACGGCTTGCAACACAATTAACTATTTTTTGACAGGCATTCATTGTGGAACAAAAGTGATTTTCTCGGCGAGTTAAGCATTTTGAGTAAGTTGCCGATTGGTTTCAGAACGGCTTGCATCACAATTAACTATTTTTTGCAAGGCATTCATTGTGGAACTAACGTGATTTTCTCGGCGAGTTAAGCATTTTGAGCAATTTGCCGATTGGTTTCAAAA
Organism: Scyliorhinus torazame; assembly: GCF_047496885.1. NCBI lineage: Eukaryota > Metazoa > Chordata > Chondrichthyes > Carcharhiniformes > Scyliorhinidae > Scyliorhinus > Scyliorhinus torazame. The sequence goes on from NC_092720.1 coordinate 151,764,266, forward strand.
CGGCTTGCATTACAATTAACTATTTTTTGTAAGGCATTCATTGTGGAACAAAAGTGATTTTCACGGGGAGTTAATCATTTTGAGCAATTTGCCGATTGGTTTCAGAACGGCTTGCATTGAAATTTACTATTTTTTGCCAGACATGCATTGTGGAACAAAAGTGATTTTCTCGGCGAGTTAAGCATTTTGAGCAATTTGGCGATTGATTTCAGAACGGCTTGCATCACAATTAACTATTTTTTGCCAGGCATTCGTTGTGGAACAAAAGTGATTTTCTCGGCGAGTTAAGCATTTTGAGTAATTTGCCGATTGGTTTCAGAACGGCTTGCATTGAAATTTACTATTTTTTGCCAGACATTCATTGTGGAACAAAAGTGATTTTCAAGGGGAGTTAAGCATTTTGAGCAATTTGCCGATTGGTTTCAGAACGGCTTGCATCACAATTAACTATTTTTTGCCAGGCATTCATTGTGGAACAAAAGTGATTTTCTCGGCGAGTTCAGCATTTTGAGTAATTAGCCGATTGATTTCAGAACGGCTTGCATCACAATTAACTATTTTTTGCAAGGCATTCATTGTGGAACAAAAGTGATTTTCTCGGCGAGTTAAGCATTTTGAGTAATTTGCCGATTCGTTTCAGAACGGCTTGCAATACAATTAACTAATTTTTGCCAGTCTTTCATTGTGGAACCAAAGTGACTTTCTCGGCGAGTTCAGCATTTTCAGCAATTTGCCGATTGGTTTCAGAACGGCTTGCATCACAATTAACTATTTTTTGCCAGACATTCATTGTGGCACAAAAGTGATTTTCACGGCGAGTTAAGCATTTTGAGCAATTTGCCGATTGGTTTCTGAACGGCTTGCATTGAAATTTACTATTTTTTGCCAGACATTCATTGTGGAACAAAAGTGATTTTCTCGGCGAGTTAAGCATTTTGAGCAAATTGCCGATTGGTTTCAGAACGGCTTGCATTGAAATTTACTCTTTTTTGCAAGACATTCATTGAGGGGAAAAAGGTGATTTTCTCGGCGAGTTATGCATTTTGAGTAATTTACCGATTCATTTCAGAACGGCCTGCATCACAATTAACTATTTTTTGCCAGGCATTCATTGTGGAACAAAAGTGATTTTCTCGGCGAGTTAAGCATTTTGAGTAATTTGCCGATTGGCTTCAGAACGGCTTGCATCACAATTAACTATTTTTTGCCAGACATTCATTGTGGAACAAAAGTGATTTTCTCGGCGAGTTAAGCATTTTGAATAATTTGCCGATTGGTTTCAGAACGGCTTGCAATACAATTAACTATTTTTTGCCAGACATTCATTGTGGAACCAAAGTGACTTTCTCGGCGTGTTAAGCATTTTGAGCAATTTGCCGATTGGTTTCAGAACGGCTTGCATCACAATTAACTATTTTATTCCAGGCATTCATTGTGGAACAAAAGTGATTTTTTTCGGCGAGTTAAGCATTTTGAGAAATTTGCAGATTGCTTTCAGAACGGCTTGCATTGACATTTACTATTTTTTGCCAGACATTCATTGTAGGAAAAAGGTGATTTTCTCGGCGAGTTAAGCAATTTGAGTAATTTGCCGATTGATTTCAGAACGGCTTGCATCACAATTAACTATTTTTTGCCAGGCATTCATTGTGGAACAAAAGTGATTTTCTCGGCGCGTTAAGCATTTTGAGTAATTTGCCGATTGGTTTCAGAACGGCTTGCATTGAAATTTACTATTTTTTGCCAGACATTCATTGTGGAACAAAAGTGATTTTCTCGGCGAGTTAAGCATTTTGAATAATTTGGCGATTGATTTCAGAACGGCTTGCATCACAATTAACTATTTTTTGCCAGGCATTCGTTGTGGAACAAAAGTGATTTTCTCGGCGAGTTAAGCATTTTGTGTAATTTGCCGATTGGTTTCAGAACGGCTTGCATTGAAATTTACTATTTTTTGCCAGACATTCATTGTGGAACAAAAGTGATTTTCAAGGGGAGTTAAGCATTTTGAGCAATTTGCCGATTGGTTTCAGAACGGCTTGCATTGAAATTTACTATTTTTTGCCAGACATTCATTGTGGAACAAAAGTGATTTTCTCGGCGAGTTAAGCATTTTGTGTAATTTGCCGATTGATTTCAGAACGGCTTGCATCACAATTAACTATTTTTTGCCAGGCATTCATTGTGGAACAAAAGTGATTTTCTCGGCGAGTTCAGCATTTTGAGTAATTAGCCGATTGATTTCAGAACGGCTTGCATCACAATTAACTATTTTTTGCAAGGCATTCATTGTGGAACAAAAGTGATTTTCTCGGCGAGTTAAGCATTTTGAGTAATTTGCCGATTCGTTTCAGAACGGCTTGCAATACAATTAACTAATTTTTGCCAGTCTTTCATTGTGGAACCAAAGTGACTTTCTCGGCGAGTTCAGCATTTTCAGCAATTTGCCGATTGGTTTCAGAACGGCTTGCATCACAATTAACTATTTTTTGCCAGACATTCATTGTGGCACAAAAGTGATTTTCACGGCGAGTTAAGCATTTTGAGCAATTTGCCGATTGGTTTCTGAACGGCTTGCATTGAAATTTACTATTTTTTGCCAGACATTCATTGTGGAACAAAAGTGATTTTCACGGAGAGTTAAGCATTTTGAGCAATTTGCCGATTGGTTTCTGAACGGCTTGCATTGAAATTTACTATTTTTTGCCAGACATTCATTGTGGAACAAAAGTGATTTTCTCGGCGAGTTCAGCATTTTGAGCAAATTGCCGATTGGTTTCAGAACGGCTTGCATTGAAATTTACTCTTTTTTGCAAGACATTCATTGAGGGGAAAAAGGTGATTTTCTCGGCGAGTTAAGCATTTTGAGTAATTTACCGATTCATTTCAGAACGGCCTGCATCACAATTAACTATTTTTTGCCAGGCATTCATTGTGGAACAAAAGTGATTTTCTCGGCGAGTTAAGCATTTTGAGTAATTTGCCGATTGGCTTCAGAACGGCTTGAATCACAATTAACTATTTTTTGCCAGTCGTTCATTGTGGAACACAAGCGATTTTCTAGGCGAGTTCAGCATTTGGAGTAATTTGCCGATTCCTTTCAGAACGGCTTGCAACACAATTAACTATTTTTTGACAGGCATTCATTGAGGAACAAAAGTGATTTTCTCGGCGAGTTAAGCATTTTGAGTAAGTTGCCGATTGGTTTCAGAACGGCTTGCATCACAATTAACTATTTTTTGCAAGGCATTCATTGTGGAACAAACGTGATTTTCTCGGCGAGTTAAGCATTTTGAGCAATTTGCCGATTGGTTTCAAAACGGCTTGCATTACAATTAACTATTTTTTGTAAGGCATTCATTGTGGAACAAAAGTGATTTTCACGGGGAGTTAATCATTTTGAGCAATTTGCCGATTGGTTTCAGAACGGCTTGCATTGAAATTTACTATTTTTTGCCAGACATGCATTGTGGAACAAAAGTGATTTTCTCGGCGAGTTAAGCATTTTGAGCAATTTGGCGATTGATTTCAGAACGGCTTGCATCACAATTAACTATTTTTTGCCAGGCATTCGTTGTGGAACAAAAGTGATTTTCTCGGCGAGTTAAGCATTTTGAGTAATTTGCCGATTGGTTTCAGAACGGCTTGCATTGAAATTTACTATTTTTTGCCAGACATTCATTGTGGAACAAAAGTGATTTTCAAGGGGAGTTAAGCATTTTGAGCAATTTGCCGATTGGTTTCAGAACGGCTTGCATTGAAATTTACTATTTTTTGCCAGACATTCATTGTGGAACAAAAGTGATTTTCTCGGCGAGTTAAGCATTTTGAGTAATTTGCCGATTGATTTCAGAACGGCTTGCAACACAATTAACTATTTTTTGCCAGGCATTCATTGTGGAACAAAAGTGATTTTCTCGGCGAGTTCAGCATTTTGAGTAATTAGCCGATTGATTTCAGAACGGCTTGCATCACAATTAACTATTTTTTGCAAGGCATTCATTGTGGAACAAAAGTGATTTTCTCGGCGAGTTAAGCATTTTGAGTAATTTGCCGATTCGTTTCAGAACGGCTTGCAATACAATTAACTAATTTTTGCCAGTCTTTCATTGTGGAACCAAAGTGACTTTCTCGGCGAGTTCAGCATTTTCAGCAATTTGCCGATTGGTTTCAGAACGGCTTGCATCACAATTAACTATTTTTTGCAAGGCATTCATTGTGGAACAAAAGTGATTTTCTCGGCGAGTTAAGCATTTTGAGCAAATTGCCGATTGGTTTCAGAACGGCTTGCATTGAAATTTACTCTTTTTTGCAAGACATTCATTGAGGGGAAAAAGGTGATTTTCTCGGCGAGTTAAGCATTTTGAGTAATTTACCGATTCATTTCAGAACGGCCTGCATCACAATTAACTATTTTTTGCCAGGCATTCATTGTGGAACAAAAGTGATTTTCTCGGCGAGTTAAGCATTTTGAGTAATTTGCCGATTGGCTTCAGAACGGCTTGCATCACAATTAACTATTTTTTGCCAGACATTCATTGTGGAACAAAAGTGATTTTCTCGGCGAGTTAAGCATTTTGAATAATTTGCCGATTGGTTTCAGAACGGCTTGCAATACAATTAACTATTTTTTGCCAGACATTCATTGTGGAACCAAAGTGACTTTCTCGGCGTGTTAAGCATTTTGAGCAATTTGCCGATTGGTTTCAGAACGGCTTGCATCACAATTAACTATTTTTTTCCAGGCATTCATTGTGGAACAAAAGTGATTTTTTTCGGCGAGTTAAGCATTTTGAGAAATTTGCAGATTGCTTTCAGAACGGCTTGCATTGACATTTACTATTTTTTGCCAGACATTCATTGTAGGAAAATGGTGATTTTCTCGGCGAGTTAAGCAATTTGAGTAATTTGCCGATTGATTTCAGAACGGCTTGCATCACAATTAACTATTTTTTGCCAGGCATTCATTGTGGAACAAAAGTGATTTTCTCGGCGAGTTAAGCATTTTGAGTAATTTGCCGATTGGTTTCAGAACGGCTTGCATTGAAATTTACTATTTTTTGCCAGACATTCATTGTGGAACAAAAGTGATTTTCTCGGCGAGTTAAGCATTTTGAATAATTTGGCGATTGATTTCAGAACGGCTTGCATCACAATTAACTATTTTTTGCCAGGCATTCGTTGTGGAACAAAAGTGATTTTCTCGGCGAGTTAAGCATTTTGAGTAATTTGCCGATTGGTTTCAGAACGGCTTGCATTGAAATTTACTATTTTTTGCCAGACATTCATTGTGGAACAAAAGTGATTTTCAAGGGGAGTTAAGCATTTTGAGCAATTTGCCGATTGGTTTCAGAACGGCTTGCATTGAAATTTACTATTTTTTGCCAGACATTCATTGTGGAACAAAAGTGATTTTCTCGGCGAGTTAAGCATTTTGAGTAATTTGCCGATTGATTTCAGAACGGCTTGCATCACAATTAACTATTTTTTGCCAGGCATTCATTGTGGAACAAAAGTGATTTTCTCGGCGAGTTCAGCATTTTGAGTAATTAGCCGATTGATTTCAGAACGGCTTGCATCACAATTAACTATTTTTTGCAAGGCATTCATTGTGGAACAAAAGTGATTTTCTCGGCGAGTTAAGCATTTTGAGTAATTTACCGATTCATTTCAGAACGGCCTGCATCACAATTAACTATTTTTTGCCAGGCATTCATTGTGGAACAAAAGTGATTTTTTCGGCGAGTTAAGCATTTTGAGTAATTTGCCGATTGGCTTCAGAACGGCTTGCATCACAATTAACTATTTTTTGCCAGACATTCATTGTGGAACAAAAGTGATTTTCTCGGCGAGTTAAGCATTTTGAATAATTTGCCGATTGGTTTCAGAACGGCTTGCAATACAATTAACTATTTTTTGCCAGACATTCATTGTGGAACCAAAGTGACTTTCTCGGCGTGTTAAGCATTTTGAGCAATTTGCCGATTGGTTTCAGAACGGCTTGCATCACAATTAACTATTTTTTTCCAGGCATTCATTGTGGAACAAAAGTGATTTTTTTCGGCGAGTTAAGCATTTTGAGAAATTTGCAGATTGCTTTCAGAACGGCTTGCATTGACATTTACTATTTTTTGCCAGACATTCATTGTAGGAAAAAGGTGATTTTCTCGGCGAGTTAAGCAATTTGAGTAATTTGCCGATTGATTTCAGAAAGGCTTGCATCACAATTAACTATTTTTTGCCAGGCATTCATTGTGGAACAAAAGTGATTTTCTCGGCGAGTTAAGCATTTTGAGTAATTTGCCGATTGGTTTCAGAACGGCTTGCATTGAAATTTACTATTTTTTGCCAGACATTCATTGTGGAACAAAAGTGATTTTCTCGGCGAGTTAAGCATTTTGAATGATTTGCCGATTGGCTTCAGAACGGCTTGCAACACAGTTAACTATTTTTTAGCCAGGCATTCATTGTGGAACAAAAGTGATTTTTTCTGCGAGTTAAGCATTTTGAGTAATTTGCAGATTGCTTTCACAACGGCTTGCATTGAAATTTACTATTTTTTCCCAGACATTCATTGTGGGAAAAAGGTGATTTTCTCGGCGAGTTAAGCAATTTGAGTAATTTGCCGATTGATTTCAGAACGGCTTGCATCACAATTAACTATTTTTTGCCAGGCATTCATTGTGGAACAAAAGTGATTTTCTCGGCGAGTTAAGCATTTTGAGTAATTTGCCGATTGCTTTCAGAACGGCTTGCATTGAAATTTACTATTTTTTGCCAGACATTCATTGTGGGAAAAAAGTAATGTTCTCGGCGAGTTAAGCATTTTGAGTAATTTGCCGATTGGTTTCACAACGGCTTGCATTGAAATTTACTATTTTTTCCCAGACATTCATTGTGGGAAAAAGGTGATTTTCTCGGCGAGTTAAGCAATTTGAGTAATTTGCCGATTGATTTCAGAACGGCTTGCATCACAATTAACTATTTTTTGCCAGGCATTCATTGTGGAACAAAAGTGATTTTCTCGGCGAGTTAAGCATTTTGAGTAATTTGCCGATTGCTTTCAGAACGGCTTGCATTGAAATTTACTATTTTTTGCCAGACATTCATTGTGGGAAAAAAGTAATGTTCTCGGCGAGTTAAGCATTTTGAGTAATTTGCCGATTGGTTTCAGAACGGCTTGCATTGAAATTTACTATTTTTTGCCAGACATTCATTGTGGAACAAAAGTGATTTTCTCGGCGAGTTAAGCATTTTGAATAATTTGCCGATTGGTTTCAGAACGGCTTGCAACACAGTTAACTATTTTTTCCCAGGCATTCATTGTGCAACAAAATTGATTTTCTCGGCGAGTTAAGCATTTTGAGTAATTTGCCGATTGCTTTCAGAACGGCTTGCATTGAAATTTACTATTTTTTGCCAGACATTCATTACGGAACAAAAGTGATTTTCTCGGCGAGTTAAGCATTTTGAGCAATTTGGCGATTGATTTTAGAACGGCTTGCATCACAATTAACTATTTTTTGCCAGGCATTCATTGTGGAACCAAAGTGATTTTCTCGGCGAGTTAAGCATTTTTAGTAATTTGCCGATTGGTTTCAGAACGGCTTGCATCACAATTAACTATTTTTTGCCAGACATTCATTGTGGCACAAAAGTGATTTTCACGGCGAGTTAAGCATTTTGAGCAATTTGCCGATTGGTTTCTGAACGGCTTGCATTGAAATTTACTATTTTTTGCCAGACATTCATTGTGGAACAAAAGTGATTTTCTCGGCGAGTTAAGCATTTTGAGCAAATTGCCGATTGGTTTCAGAACGGCTTGCATTGAAATTTACTCTTTTTTGCAAGACATTCATTGAGGGGAAAAAGGTGATTTTCTCGGCGAGTTAAGCATTTTGAGTAATTTACCGATTCATTTCAGAACGGCCTGCATCACAATTAACTATTTTTTGCCAGGCATTCATTGTGGAACAAAAGTGATTTTCTCGGCGAGTTAAGCATTTTGAGTAATTTGCCGATTGGCTTCAGAACGGCTTGCATCACAATTAACTATTTTTTGCCAGACATTCATTGTGGAACAAAAGTGATTTTCTCGGCGAGTTAAGCATTTTGAATAATTTGCCGATTGGTTTCAGAACGGCTTGCAATACAATTAACTATTTTTTGCCAGACATTCATTGTGGAACCAAAGTGACTTTCTCGGCGTGTTAAGCATTTTGAGCAATTTGCCGATTGGTTTCAGAACGGCTTGCATCACAATTAACTATTTTTTTCCAGGCATTCATTGTGGAACAAAAGTGATTTTTTTCGGCGAGTTAAGCATTTTGAGAAATTTGCAGATTGCTTTCAGAACGGCTTGCATTGACATTTACTATTTTTTGCCAGACATTCATTGTAGGAAAATGGTGATTTTCTCGGCGAGTTAAGCAATTTGAGTAATTTGCCGATTGATTTCAGAACGGCTTGCATCACAATTAACTATTTTTTGCCAGGCATTCATTGTGGAACAAAAGTGATTTTCTCGGCGAGTTAAGCATTTTGAGTAATTTGCCGATTGGTTTCAGAACGGCTTGCATTGAAATTTACTATTTTTTGCCAGACATTCATTGTGGAACCAAAGTGACTTTCTCGGCGTGTTAAGCATTTTGAGCAATTTGCCGATTGGTTTCAGAACGGCTTGCATCACAATTAACTATTTTTTTCCAGGCATTCATTGTGGAACAAAATTGATTTTCTCGGCGAGTTAAGCATTTTGAGTAATTTGCCGATTGCTTTCAGAACGGCTTGCATTGAAATTTACTATTTTTTGCCAGACATTCATTGCGGAACAAAAGTGATTTTCTCGGCGAGTTAAGCATTTTGAGCAATTTGGCGATTGATTTTAGAACGGCTTGCATCACAATTAACTATTTTTTGCCAGGCATTCATTGTGGAACCAAAGTGATTTTCTCGGCGAGTTAAGCATTTTTAGTAATTTGCCGATTGGTTTCAGAACGGCTTGCATCACAATTAACTATTTTTTGCCAGACATTCATTGTGGCACAAAAGTGATTTTCACGGCGAGTTAAGCATTTTGAGCAATTTGCCGATTGGTTTCTGAACGGCTTGCATTGAAATTTACTATTTTTTGCCAGACATTCATTGTGGAACAAAAGTGATTTTCTCGGCGAGTTAAGCATTTTGAGCAAATTGCCGATTGGTTTCAGAACGGCTTGCATTGAAATTTACTCTTTTTTGCAAGACATTCATTGAGGGGAAAAAGGTGATTTTCTCGGCGAGTTAAGCATTTTGAGTAATTTACCGATTCATTTCAGAACGGCCTGCATCACAATTAACTATTTTTTGCCAGGCATTCATTGTGGAACAAAAGTGATTTTCTCGGCGAGTTAAGCATTTTGAGTAATTTGCCGATTGGCTTCAGAACGGCTTGCATCACAATTAACTATTTTTTGCCAGACATTCATTGTGGAACAAAATTGATTTTCTCGGCGAGTTAAGCATTTTGAATAATTTGCCGATTGGTTTCAGAACGGCTTGCAATACAATTAACTATTTTTTGCCAGACATTCATTGTGGAACCAAAGTGACTTTCTCGGCGTGTTAAGCATTTTGAGCAATTTGCCGATTGGTTTCAGAACGGCTTGCATCACAATTAACTATTTTTTTCCAGGCATTCATTGTGGAACAAAAGTGATTTTTTTCGGCGAGTTAAGCATTTTGAGAAATTTGCAGATTGCTTTCAGAACGGCTTGCATTGACATTTACTATTTTTTGCCAGACATTCATTGTAGGAAAATGGTGATTTTCTCGGCGAGTTAAGCAATTTGAGTAATTTGCCGATTGATTTCAGAACGGCTTGCATCACAATTAACTATTTTTTGCCAGGCATTCATTGTGGAACAAAAGTGATTTTCTCGGCGAGTTAAGCATTTTGAGTAATTTGCCGATTGGTTTCAGAACGGCTTGCATTGAAATTTACTATTTTTTGCCAGACATTCATTGTGGAACAAAAGTGATTTTCTCGGCGAGTTAAGCATTTTGAATAATTTGGCGATTGATTTCAGAACGGCTTGCATCACAATTAACTATTTTTTGCCAGGCATTCGTTGTGGAACAAAAGTGATTTTCTCGGCGAGTTAAGCATTTTGAGTAATTTGCCGATTGGTTTCAGAACGGCTTGCATTGAAATTTACTATTTTTTGCCAGACATTCATTGTGGAACAAAAGTGATTTTCAAGGGGAGTTAAGCATTTTGAGCAATTTGCCGATTGGTTTCAGAACGGCTTGCATTGAAATTTACTATTTTTTGCCAGACATTCATTGTGGAACAAAAGTGACTTTCTCGGCGAGTTCAGCATTTTCAGCAATTTGCCGATTGGTTTCAGAACGGCTTGCATCACAATTAACTATTTTTTGCCAGACATTCATTGTGGCACAAAAGTGATTTTCACGGCGAGTTAAGCATTTTGAGCAATTTGCCGCTTGGTTTCTGAACGGCTTGCATTGAAATTTACTATTTTTTGCCAGACATTCATTGTGGAACAAAAGTGATTTTCTCGGCGAGTTAAGCATTTTGAGCAAATTGCCGATTGGTTTCAGAACGGCTTGCATTGAAATATACTCTTTTTTGCAAGACATTCATTGAGGGGAAAAAGGTGATTTTCTCGGCGAGTTAAGCATTTTGATTAATTTACCGATTCATTTCAGAACGGCCTGCATCACAATTAACTATTTTTTGCCAGGCATTCATTGTGGAACAAAAGTGATTTTTTCGGCGAGTTAAGCATTTTGAGTAATTTGCCGATTGGCTTCAGAACGGCTTGCATCACAATTAACTATTTTTTGCCAGACATTCATTGTGGAACAAAAGTGATTTTCTCGGCGAGTTAAGCATTTTGAATAATTTGCCGATTGGTTTCAGAACGGCTTGCAATACAATTAACTATTTTTTGCCAGACATTCATTGTGGAACCAAAGTGACTTTCTCGGCGTGTTAAGCATTTTGAGCAATTTGCCGATTGGTTTCAGAACGGCTTGCATCACAATTAACTATTTTTTTTCCAGGCATTCATTGTGGAACAAAAGTGATTTTTTTCGGCGAGTTAAGCATTTTGAGAAATTTGCAGATTGCTTTCAGAACGGCTTGCATTGACATTTACTATTTTTTGCCAGACATTCATTGTAGGAAAAAGGTGATTTTCTCGGCGAGTTAAGCAATTTGAGTAATTTGCCGATTGATTTCAGAACGGCTTGCATCACAATTAACTATTTTTTGCCAGGCATTCATTGTGGAACAAAAGTGATTTTCTCGGCGAGTTAAGCATTTTGAGTAATTTGCCGATTGGTTTCAGAACGGCTTGCATTGAAATTTACTATTTTTTGCCAGACATTCATTGTGGAACAAAAGTGATTTTCAAGGGGAGTTAAGCATTTTGAGCAATTTGCCGATTGGTTTCAGAACGGCTTGCATTGAAATTTACTATTTTTTGCCAGACATTCATTGTGGAACAAAAGTGATTTTCTCGGCGAGTTAAGCATTTTGAGTAATTTGCCGATTGATTTCAGAACGGCTTGCATCACAATTAACTATTTTTTGCCAGGCATTCATTGTGGAACAAAAGTGATTTTCTCGGCGAGTTCAGCATTTTGAGTAATTAGCCGATTGATTTCAGAACGGCTTGCATCACAATTAACTATTTTTTGCAAGGCATTCATTGTGGAACAAAAGTGATTTTCTCGGCGAGTTAAGCATTTTGAGTAATTTGCCGATTCGTTTCAGAACGGCTTGCAATACAATTAACTAATTTTTGCCAGTCTTTCATTGTGGAACCAAAGTGACTTTCTCGGCGAGTTCAACATTTTCAGCAATTTGCCGATTGGTTTTAGAACGGCTTGCATCACAATTAACTATTTTTTGCCAGACATTCATTGTGGCACAAAAGTGATTTTCACGGCGAGTTAAGCATTTTGAGCAATTTGCCGCTTGGTTTCTGAACGGCTTGCATTGAAATTTACTATTTTTTGCCAGACATTCATTGTGGAACAAAAGTGATTTTCTCGGCGAGTTAAGCATTTTGAGCAAATTGCCGATTGGTTTCAGAACGGCTTGCATTGAAATTTACTCTTTTTTGCAAGACATTCATTGAGGGGAAAAAGGTGATTTTCTCGGCGAGTTAAGCATTTTGAGTAATTTACCGATTCATTTCAGAACGGCCTGCATCACAATTAACTATTTTTTGCCAGGCATTCATTGTGGAACAAAAGTGATTTTTTCGGCGAGTTAAGCATTTTGAGTAATTTGCCGATTGGCTTCAGAACGGCTTGCATCACAATTAACTATTTTTTGCCAGACATTCATTGTGGAACAAAAGTGATTTTCTCGGCGAGTTAAGCATTTTGAATAATTTGCCGATTGGTTTCAGAACGGCTTGCAATACAATTAACTATTTTTTGCCAGACATTCATTGTGGAACCAAAGTGACTTTCTCGGCGTGTTAAGCATTTTGAGCAATTTGCCGATTGGTTTCAGAACGGCTTGCATCACAATTAACTATTTTTTTCCAGGCATTCATTGTGGAACAAAAGTGATTTTTTTCGGCGAGTTAAGCATTTTGAGAAATTTGCAGATTGCTTTCAGAACGGCTTGCATTGACATTTACTATTTTTTGCCAGACATTCATTGTAGGAAAAAGGTGATTTTCTCGGCGAGTTAAGCAATTTGAGTAATTTGCCGATTGATTTCAGAACGGCTTGCATCACAATTAACTATTTTTTGCCAGGCATTCATTGTGGAACAAAAGTGATTTTCTCGGCGAGTTAAGCATTTTGAGTAATTTGCCGATTGGCTTCAGAACGGCTTGCATCACAATTAAGTATTTTTTGCCAGTCGTTCATTGTGGAACACAAGCGATTTTCTCGGCGAGTTAAGCATTTGGAGTAATTTGCCGATTCCTTTCAGAACGGCTTGCAACACAATTAACTATTTTTTGACAGGCATTCATTGTGGAACAAAAGTGATTTTCTCGGCGAGTTAAGCATTTTGAGTAAGTTGCCGATTGGTTTCAGAACGGTTTGCATTGAAATTTACTATTTTTTGCCAGACATTCATTGTGGAACAAAAGTGATTTTCACGGGGAGTTAAGCATTTTGAGTAATTTGCCGATTGGTTTCAGAACGGCTTGCATCACAATTAACTATTTTTTGCCAGACATTCATTGTGGAACAAAAGTGATTTTCTCGGCGAGTTAAGCATTTTGAATAATTTGCCGATTGGTTTCAGAACGGCTTGCAATACAATTAACTATTTTTTGCCAGACATTCATTGTGGAACCAAAGTGACTTTCTCGGCGTGTTAAGCATTTTGAGCAATTTGCCGATTGGTTTCAGAACGGCTTGCATCACAATTAACTATTTTTTTCCAGGCATTCATTGTGGAACAAAAGTGATTTTTTTCGGCGAGTTAAGCATTTTGAGAAATTTGCAGATTGCTTTCAGAACGGCTTGCATTGACATTTACTATTTTTTGCCAGACATTCATTGTAGGAAAAAGGTGATTTTCTCGGCGAGTTAAGCAATTTGAGTAATTTGCCGATTGATTTCAGAACGGCTTGCATCACAATTAACTATTTTTTGCCAGGCATTCATTGTGGAACAAAAGTGATTTTCTCGGCGAGTTAAGCATTTTGAGTAATTTGCCGATTGGTTTCAGAACGGCTTGCATTGAAATTTACTATTTTTTGCCAGACATTCATTGTGGAACAAAAGTGATTTTCTCGGCGAGTTAAGCATTTTGAGTAATTTGCCGATTGGTTTCAGAACGGCTTGCATTGAAATTTACTATTTTTTGCCAGACATTCATTGTGGAACAAAAGTGATTTTCTCGGCGAGTTAAGCATTTTGAATAATTTGCCGATTGGTTTCAGAACGGCTTGCAACACAGTTAACTATTTTTTCCCAGGCATTCATTGTGCAACAAAATTGATTTTCTCGGCGAGTTAAGCATTTTGAGTAATTTGCCGATTGCTTTCAGAACGGCTTGCATTGAAATTTACTATTTTTTGCCAGACATTCATTGCGGAACAAAAGTGATTTTCTCGGCGAGTTAAGCATTTTGAGCAATTTGGCGATTGATTTTAGAACGGCTTGCATCACAATTAACTATTTTTTGCCAGGCATTCATTGTGGAACCAAAGTGATTTTCTCGGCGAGTTAAGCATTTTTAGTAATTTGCCGATTGGTTTCAGAACGGCTTGCATTGAAATTTACTATTTTTTGCCAGACATTCATTGTGGACCAAAAGTGATTTTCAAGGGGAGTTAAGCATTTTGAGCAATTTGCCGATTGGTTTCAGAACGGCTTGCATTGAAATTTACTATTTTTTACCAGACATTCATTGTGGAACAAAAGTGATTTTCTCGGCGAGTTAAGCATTTTGAGTAATTTGCCGATTGATTTCAGAACGGCTTGCATCACAATTAACTATTTTTTGCCAGGCATTCATTGTGGAACAAAATTGATTTTCTCGGCGAGTTAAGCATTTTGAGTAATTAGCCGATTGATTTCAGAACGGCTTGCATCACAATTAACTATTTTTTGCCAGGCATTCATTGTGGAACAAAAGTGATTTTCTCGGCGAGTTAAGCATTTTGAGTAATTTGCCGCTTGGTTTCAGAACGGCTTGCATTGAAATTAACTATTTTTTGCCAGACATTCATTGTGGAACAAAAGTGATTTTCTCGGCGAGTTAAGCATTTTGAGTAATTTGCCGATTCGTTTCAGAACGGCTTGCATCACAATTAACTATTTTTTGCCAGGCATTCATTGTGGAACAAAAGTGATTTTCTCGGCGAGTTAAGCAATTTGAGTAATTTGCCGATTGATTTCAGAACGGCTTGCATCACAATTAACTATTTTTTGCCAGGCATTCATTGTGGAACAAAAGTGATTTTCTCGGCGAGTTAAGCATTTTGAATAATTTGCCGATTGGTTTCAGAACGGCTTGCAACTCAGTTAACTATTTTTTGCCAGGCATTCATTGTGCAACAAAAGTGATTTTCTCGGCGAGTTAAGCATTTTGAGTAATTTGCCGATTGCTTTCAGAACGGCTTGCATTGAAATTTACTATTTTTTGCCAGACATTCATTGTGGGAAAAAAAGTAATGTTCTCGGCGAGTTAAGCATTTTGAGTAATTTGCCGATTGGTTTCAGAACGGCTTGCATCACAATTAACTATTTTTTGCCAGGCATTCATTGTGGAACAAAAGTGATTTTCTCGGCGAGTTAAGCATTTTGAGTAATTAGCCGATTGATTTCAGAACGGCTTGCATCACAATTAACTATTTTTTGCCAGGCATTCATTGTGGAACAAAAGTGATTTTCTCGGCGAGTTAAGCATTTTGAGTAATTTGCCGATTGGTTTCAGAACGGCTTGCATTGAAATTTACTATTTTTTGCCAGACATTCATTGTGGAACAAAAGTGATTTTCTCGGCGAGTTAAGCATTTTGAGTAATTTGCCGATTCGTTTCAGAACGGCTTGCATCACAATTAACTATTTTTTGCCAGGCATTCATTGTGGAACAAAAGTGATTTTTTCGGCGAGTTAAGCATTTTGAGTAATTTGCAGATTGCTTTCAGAACGGCTTGCATTGAAATTTACTATTTTTTGCCAGACATTCATTGTGGGAAAAAGGTGATTTTCTCGGCGAGTTAAGCAATTTGAGTAATTTGCCGATTGATTTCAGAACGGCTTGCATCACAATTAACTATTTTTTGCCAGGCATTCATTGTGGAACAAAAGTGATTTTCTCGGCGAGTTAAGCATTTTGAATAATTTGCCGATTGGTTTCAGAACGGCTTGCAACACAGTTAACTATTTTTTGCCAGGCATTCATTGTGCAACAAAAGTGATTTTCTCGGCGAGTTAAGCATTTTGAGTAATTTGCCGATTGCTTTCAGAACGGCTTGCATTGAAATTTACTATTTTTTGCCAGACATTCATTGTGGGAAAAAAAGTAATGTTCTCGGCGAGTTAAGCATTTTGAGTAATTTGCCGATTGGTTTCAGAACGGCTTGCATCACAATTAACTATTTTTTGCCAGGCATTCATTGTGGAACAAAAGTGATTTTCTCGGCGAGTTAAGCATTTTGAGTAATTTACCGATTGGTTTCAGAACGGCTTGACTTAAAATTTACTATTTTTTGCCAGACATTTGCCAGAAAAAGGTGATTTTCTCGGCGAGTTAAGCAATTTGAGTAATTTGCCGATTGATTTCAGAACGGCTTGCATCACAATTAACTATTTTTTGCCAGGCATTCATTGTGGAACAAAAGTGATTTTCTCGGCGAGTTAAGCATTTTGAATAATTTGCCGATTGGTTTCAGAACGGCTTGCAACACAGTTAACTATTTTTTGCCAGGCATTCATTGTGCAACAAAAGTGATTTTCTCGGCGAGTTAAGCATTTTGAGTAATTTGCCGATTGCTTTCAGAACGGCTTGCATTGAAATTTACTATTTTTTGCCAGACATTCATTGTGGGAAAAAAAGTAATGTTCTCGGCGAGTTAAGCATTTTGAGTAATTTGCCGATTGGTTTCAGAACGGCTTGCATCACAATTAACTATTTTTTGCCAGGCATTCATTGTGGAACAAAAGTGATTTTCTCGGCGAGTTAAGCATTTTGAGTAATTTACCGATTGGTTTCAGAACGGCTTGACTTAAAATTTACTATTTTTTGCCAGGCATTCATTGTGGCAGAAAAGTGATTTTCACGGCGAGTTAAGCATTTTGAGCAATTTGCCGATTGGTTTCTGAACGGCTTGCATTGAAATTTACTATTTTTTGCCAGACATTCATTGTGGAACAAAAGTGATTTTCTCGGCGAGTTAAGCATTTTGAGCAAATTGCCGATTGGTTTCAGAACGGCTTGCATTGAAATTTACTCTTTTTTGCAAGACATTCATTGAGGGGGAAAAAGGTGATTTTCTCGTCGAGTTAAGCATTTTGAGTAATTTACCGATTCATTTCAGAACGGCCTGCATCACAATTAACTATATTTTGCCAGGCATTCATTGTGGAACAAAAGTGATTTTGTCGGCGAGTTAAGCATTTTGAGTAATTTGCCGATTGGCTTCAGAACGGCTTGCAACACAATTAACTATTTTTTCACAGGCATTCATTGTGGAACAAAAGTGATTTTCTCGGCGAGTTAAGCATTTTGAGTAAGTTGCCGATTGGTTTCAGAACGGTTTGCATTGAAATTTACTATTTTTTGCCAGACATTCATTGTGGAACAAAAGTGATTTTCACGGGGAGTTAAGCATTTTGAGTAATTTGCCGATTGGTTTCAGAACGGCTTGCATCACAATTAACTATTTTTTGCCAGGCATTCATTGTGGAACAAAAGTGATTTTCTCGGCGAGTTAAGCATTTTGAGCAATTTGCCGATTGGTTTCAGAACGGCTTGCATTACAATTAACTATTTTTTGCAAGGCATTCATTGTGGAACAAAAGTGATTTTCACGGGGAGTTAAGCATTTTGAGCAATTTGCCGATTCGTTTCAGAACGGCTTGCAATACAATGAACTATTTTTTGCCAGACATTCATTGTGGAACCAAAGTGACTTTCTCGGCCAGTTAAGCATTTTGAGCAATTTGCCGATTGGTTTCAGAACGGCTTGCAACTCAGTTAACTATTTTTTGCCAGGCATTCATTGTGCAACAAAAGTGATTTTCTCGGCGAGTTAAGCATTTTGAGTAATTTGCCGATTGCTTTCAGAACGGCTTGCATTGAAATTTACTATTTTTTGCCAGACATTCATTGTGGGAAAAAAGTAATGTTCTCGGCGAGTTAAGCATTTTGAGTAATTTGCCGATTGGTTTCAGAACGGCTTGCATCACAATTAACTATTTTTTGCCAGGCATTCATTGTGGAACAAAAGTGATTTTCTCGGCGAGTTAAGCATTTTGAGTAATTAGCCGATTGATTTCAGAACGGCTTGCATCACAATTAACTATTTTTTGCCAGGCATTCATTGTGGAACAAAAGTGATTTTCTCGGCGAGTTAAGCATTTTGAGTAATTTGCCGATTGGTTTCTGAACGGCTTGCATTGAAATTTACTATTTTTTGCCAGACATTCATTGTGGAACAAAAGTGATTTTCTCGGCGAGTTAAGCATTTTGAGCAAATTGCCGATTGGTTTCAGAACGGCTTGCATTGAAATTTACTCTTTTTTGCAAGACATTCATTGAGGGGGAAAAAGGTGATTTTCTCGTCGAGTTAAGCATTTTGAGTAATTTACCGATTCATTTCAGAACGGCCTGCATCACAATTAACTATTTTTTGCCAGGCATTCATTGTGGAACAAAAGTGATTTTCTCGGCGAGTTAAGCATTTTGAGTAATTTGCCGATTGGCTTCAGAACGGCTTGCATCACAATTAAGTATTTTTTGCCAGTCGTTCATTGTGGAACACAAGCGATTTTCTCGGCGAGTTAAGCATTTGGAGTAATTTGCCGATTCCTTTCAGAACGGCTTGCAACACAATTAACTATTTTTTCACAGGCATTCATTGTGGAACAAAAGTGATTTTCTCGGCGAGTTAAGCATTTTGAGTAAGTTGCCGATTGGTTTCAGAACGGTTTGCATTGAAATTTACTATTTTTTGCCAGACATTCATTGTGGAACAAAAGTGATTTTCACGGGGAGTTAAGCATTTTGAGTAATTTGCCGATTGGTTTCAGAACGGCTTGCATCACAATTAACTATTTTTTTCCAAACATTCATTGTGGGAAAAAGGTGATTTTCTCGGCGAGTTAAGCAATTTGAGTAATTTGCCGATTGGTTTCAGAACGGCTTGCATCACAATTAACTATTTTTTGCCAGACATTCATTGTGGAACCAAAGTGATTTTCACGGCGAGTTAAGCATTTTGAGTAATTTGCCGATTGATTTCAGAACGGCTTGCATCACAATTAACTATTTTTTGCCAGGCATTCATTGTGGAACAAAAGTGATTTTCTCGGCGAGTTAAGCATTTTGAGCAATTTGCCGATTGGTTTCAGAACGGCTTGCATTACAATTAACTATTTTTTGCAAGGCATTCATTGTGGAACAAAAGTGATTTTCACGGGGAGTTAAGCATTTTGAGCAATTTGCCGATTCGTTTCAGAACGGCTTGCAATACAATGAACTATTTTTTGCCAGACATTCATTGTGGAACCAAAGTGACTTTCTCGGCCAGTTAAGCATTTTGAGCAATTTGCCGATTGGTTTCAGAACGGCTTGCAACTCAGTTAACTATTTTTTGCCAGGCATTCATTGTGCAACAAAAGTGATTTTCTCGGCGAGTTAAGCATTTTGAGTAATTTGCCGATTGCTTTCAGAACGGCTTGCATTGAAATTTACCATTTTTTGCCAGACATTCATTGTGGGAAAAAAAGTAATGTTCTCGGCGAGTTAAGCATTTTGAGTAATTTGCCGAATGGTTTCAGAACGGCTTGCATCACAATTAACTATTTTTTGCCAGGCATTCATTGTGGAACAAAAGTGATTTTCTCGGCGAGTTAAGCATTTTGAGTAAATAGCCGATTGATTTCAGAACGGCTTGCATCACAATTAACTATTTTTTGCCAGGCATTCATTGTGGAACAAAAGTGATTTTCTCGGCGAGTTAAGCATTTTGAGTAATTTGCCGATTGGTTTCAGAACGGCTTGCATTGAAATTCACTATTTTTTGCCAGACATTCATTGTGGAACAAAAGTGATTTTCTCGGCGAGTTAAGCATTTTGAGTAATTTGCCGATTCGTTTCAGAACGGCTTGCATCACAATTAACTATTTTTTGCCAGGCATTCATTGTGGAACAAAAGTGATTTTTTCGGCGAGTTAAGCATTTTGAGTAATTTGCAGATTGCTTTCAGAACGGCTTGCATTGAAATTTACTATTTTTTGCCAGACATTCATTGTGGGAAAAAGGTGATTTTCTCGGCGAGTTAAGCAATTTGAGTAATTTGCCGATTGATTTCAGAACGGCTTGCATCACTATTAACTATTTTTTGCCAGGCATTCATTGTGGAACAAAAGTGATTTTCTCGGCGAGTTAAGCATTTTGAATAATTTGCCGATTGGTTTCAGAACGGCTTGCAACACAGTTAACTATTTTTTGCCAGGCATTCATTGTGCAACAAAAGTGATTTTCTCGGCGAGTTAAGCATTTTGAGTAATTTGCCGATTGCTTTCAGAACGGCTTGCATTGAAATTTACTATTTTTTGCCAGACATTCATTGTGGGAAAAAAAGTAATGTTCTCGGCGAGTTAAGCATTTTGAGTAATTTGCCGATTGGTTTCAGAACGGCTTGCATCACAATTAACTATTTTTTGCCAGGCATTCATTGTGGAACAAAAGTGATTTTCTCGGCGAGTTAAGCATTTTGAGTAATTTACCGATTGGTTTCAGAACGGCTTGACTTAAAATTTACTATTTTTTGCCAGACATTCATTGTGGCAGAAAAGTGATATTCACGGCGAGTTAAGCATTTTGAGCAATTTGCCGATTGGTTTCTGAACGGCTTGCATTGAAATTTACTATTTTTTTCCAGACATTCATTGTGGAACAAAAGTGATTTTCTCGGCGAGTTAAGCATTTTGAGCAAATTGCCGATTGGTTTCAGAACGGCTTGCATTGAAATTTACTCTTTTTTGCAAGACATTCATTGAGGGGGAAAACGGTGATTTTCTCGTTGAGTTAAGCATTTTGAGTAATTTACCGATTCATTTCAGAACGGCCTGCATCACAATTAACTATTTTTTGCCAGGCATTCATTGTGGAACAAAAGTGATTTTCTCGGCGAGTTAAGCATTTTGAGTAATTTGCCGATTGGCTTCAGAACGGCTTGCATCACAATTAAGTATTTTTTGCCAGTCGTTCATTGTGGAACACAAGCGATTTTCTCGGCGAGTTAAGCATTTGGAGTAATTTGCCGATTCCTTTCAGAACGGCTTGCAACACAATTAACTATTTTTTGACAGGCATTCATTGTGGAACAAAAGTGATTTTCTCGGCGAGTTAAGCATTTTGAGTAAGTTGCCGATTGGTTTCAGAACGGTTTGCATTGAAATTTACTATTTTTTGCCAGACATTCATTGTGGAACAAAAGTGATTTTCACGGGGAGTTAAGCATTTTGAGTAATTTGCCGATTGGTTTCAGAACGGCTTGCATCACAATTAACTATTTTTTGCCAGACATTCATTGTGGAACCAAAGTGATTTTCACGGCGAGTTAAGCATTTTGAGTAATTTGCCGATTGGTTTCAGAACGGCTTGCATCACAATTAACTATTTTTTGCCAGGCATTCATTGTGGAACAAAAGTGATTTTCTCGGCGAGTTAAGCATTTTGAGCAATTTGCCGATTGGTTTCAGAACGGCTTGCATTACAATTAACTATTTTTTGCAAGGCATTCATTGTGGAACAAAAGTGATTTTCACGGGGAGTTAAGCATTTTGAGTAATTTGCCGATTCGTTTCAGAACGGCTTGCAATACAATGAACTATTTTTTGCCAGACATTCATTGTGGAACCAAAGTGACTTTCTCGGCCAGTTAAGCATTTTGAGCAATTTGCCGATTGGTTTCAGAACGGCTTGCATCACAATTAACTATTTTTTGCCAGGCATTCATTGTGGAACAAAAGTGATTTTTTCGGCGAGTTAAGCATTTTGAGTAATTTGCAGATTGCTTTCAGAACGGCTTGCATTGAAATTTACTATTTTTTTCCAAACATTCATTGTGGGAAAAAGGTGTTTTTCTCGGCGAGTTAAGCAATTTGAGTAATTTGCCGATTGGTTTCAGAACGGCTTGCATCACAATTAACTATTTTTTGCCAGACATTCATTGTGGAACCAAAGTGATTTTCACGGCGAGTTAAGCATTTTGAGTAATTTGCCGATTGGTTTCAGAACGGCTTGCATCACAATTAACTATTTTTTGCCAGGCATTCATTGTGGAACAAAAGTGATTTTCTCGGCGAGTTAAGCATTTTGAGTAATTTGCCGATTGCTTTCAGAACGGCTTGCATTGAAATTTACTATTTTTTGCCAGACATTCATTGTGGGAAAAAAGTAATGTTCTCGGCGAGTTAAGCATTTTGAGTAATTTGCCGATTGGTTTCAGAACGGCTTGCATCACAATTAACTATTTTTTGCCAGGCATTCATTGTGGAACAAAAGTGATTTTCTCGGCGAGTTAAGCATTTTGAGTAATTAGCCGATTGATTTCAGAACGGCTTGCATCACAATTAACTATTTTTTGCCAGGCATTCATTGTGGAACAAAAGTGATTTTCTCGGCGAGTTAAGCATTTTGAGTAATTTGCCGATTGGTTTCTGAACGGCTTGCATTGAAATTTACTATTTTTTGCCAGACATTCATTGTGGAACAAAAGTGATTTTCTCGGCGAGTTAAGCATTTTGAGCAAATTGCCGATTGGTTTCAGAACGGCTTGCATTGAAATTTACTCTTTTTTGCAAGACATTCATTGAGGGGGAAAAAGGTGATTTTCTCGTCGAGTTAAGCATTTTGAGTAATTTACCGATTCATTTCAGAACGGCCTGCATCACAATTAACTATTTTTTGCCAGGCATTCATTGTGGAACAAAAGTGATTTTCTCGGCGAGTTAAGCATTTTGAGTAATTTGCCGATTGGCTTCAGAACGGCTTGCATCACAATTAAGTATTTTTTGCCAGTCGTTCATTGTGGAACACAAGCGATTTTCTCGGCGAGTTAAGCATTTTGAGCAATTTGCCGATTGGTTTCAGAACGGCTTGCATTACAATTAACTATTTTTTGCAAGGCATTCATTGTGGAACAAAAGTGATTTTCACGGGGAGTTAAGCATTTTGAGCAATTTGCCGATTCGTTTCAGAACGGCTTGCAATACAATGAACTATTTTTTGCCAGACATTCATTGTGGAACCAAAGTGACTTTCTCGGCCAGTTAAGCATTTTGAGCAATTTGCCGATTGGTTTCAGAACGGCTTGCAACTCAGTTAACTATTTTTTGCCAGGCATTCATTGTGCAACAAAAGTGATTTTCTCGGCGAGTTAAGCATTTTGAGTAATTTGCCGATTGCTTTCAGAACGGCTTGCATTGAAATTTACTATTTTTTGCCAGACATTCATTGTGGGAAAAAAGTAATGTTCTCGGCGAGTTAAGCATTTTGAGTAATTTGCCGATTGGTTTCAGAACGGCTTGCATCACAATTAACTATTTTTTGCCAGGCATTCATTGTGGAACAGAAGTGATTTTCTCGGCGAGTTAAGCATTTTGAGTAATTAGCCGATTGATTTCAGAACGGCTTGCATCACAATTAACTATTTTTTGCCAGGCATTCATTGTGGAACAAAAGTGATTTTCTCGGCGAGTTAAGCATTTTGAGTAATTTGCCGATTGGTTTCTGAACGGCTTGCATTGAAATTTACTATTTTTTGCCAGACATTCATTGTGGAACAAAAGTGATTTTCTCGGCGAGTTAAGCATTTTGAGCAAATTGCCGATTGGTTTCAGAACGGCTTGCATTGAAATTTACTCTTTTTTGCAAGACATTCATTGAGGGGGAAAAAGGTGATTTTCTCGTCGAGTTAAGCATTTTGAGTAATTTACCGATTCATTTCAGAACGGCCTGCATCACAATTAACTATTTTTTGCCAGGCATTCATTGTGGAACAAAAGTGATTTTCTCGGCGAGTTAAGCATTTTGAGTAATTTGCCGATTGGCTTCAGAACGGCTTGCATCACAATTAAGTATTTTTTGCCAGTCGTTCATTGTGGAACACAAGCGATTTTCTCGGCGAGTTAAGCATTTGGAGTAATTTGCCGATTCCTTTCAGAACGGCTTGCAACACAATTAACTATTTTTTCACAGGCATTCATTGTGGAAAAAAAGTGATTTTCTCGGCGAGTTAAGCATTTTGAGTAAGTTGCCGATTGGTTTCAGAACGGTTTGCATTGAAATTTACTATTTTTTGCCAGACATTCATTGTGGAACAAAAGTGATTTTCACGGGGAGTTAAGCATTTTGAGTAATTTGCCGATTGGTTTCAGAACGGCTTGCATCACAATTAACTATTTTTTGCCAGACATTCATTGTGGAACCAAAGTGATTTTCACGGCGAGTTAAGCATTTTGAGTAATTTGCCGATTGATTTCAGAACGGCTTGCATCACAATTAACTATTTTTTGCCAGGCATTCATTGTGGAACAAAAGTGATTTTCTCGGCGAGTTAAGCATTTTGAGCAATTTGCCGATTGGTTTCAGAACGGCTTGCATTACAATTAACTATTTTTTGCAAGGCATTCATTGTGGAACAAAAGTGATTTTCACGGGGAGTTAAGCATTTTGAGCAATTTGCCGATTCGTTTCAGAACGGCTTGCAATACAATGAACTATTTTTTGCCAGACATTCATTGTGGAACCAAAGTGACTTTCTCGGCCAGTTAAGCATTTTGAGCAATTTGCCGATTGGTTTCAGAACGGCTTGCAACTCAGTTAACTATTTTTTGCCAGGCATTCATTGTGCAACAAAAGTGATTTTCTCGGCGAGTTAAGCATTTTGAGTAATTTGCCGATTGCTTTCAGAACGGCTTGCATTGAAATTTACCATTTTTTGCCAGACATTCATTGTGGGAAAAAAAGTAATGTTCTCGGCGAGTTAAGCATTTTGAGTCATTTGCCGAATGGTTTCAGAACGGCTTGCATCACAATTAACTATTTTTTGCCAGGCATTCATTGTGGAACAAAAGTGATTTTCTCGGCGAGTTAAGCATTTTGAGTAAATAGCCGATTGATTTCAGAACGGCTTGCATCACAATTTACTATTTTTTGCCAGACATTCATTGTGGAACAAAAGTGATTTTCACGGGGAGTTAAGCATTTTGAGTAATTTGCCGATTGGTTTCAGAACGGCTTGCATCACAATTAACTATTTTTTGCCAGACATTCATTGTGGAACCAAAGTGATTTTCACGGCGAGTTAAGCATTTTGAGTAATTTGCCGATTGATTTCAGAACGGCTTGCATCACAATTAACTATTTTTTGCCAGGCATTCATTGTGGAACAAAAGTGATTTTCTCGGCGAGTTAAGCATTTTGAGCAATTTGCCGATTGGTTTCAGAACGGCTTGCATTACAATTAACTATTTTTTGCAAGGCATTCATTGTGGAACAAAAGTGATTTTCACGGGGAGTTAAGCATTTTGAGCAATTTGCCGATTCGTTTCAGAACGGCTTGCAATACAATGAACTATTTTTTGCCAGACATTCATTGTGGAACCAAAGTGACTTTCTCGGCCAGTTAAGCATTTTGAGCAATTTGCCGATTGGTTTCAGAACGGCTTGCAACTCAGTTAACTATTTTTTGCCAGGCATTCATTGTGCAACAAAAGTGATTTTCTCGGCGAGTTAAGCATTTTGAGTAATTTGCCGATTGCTTTCAGAACGGCTTGCATTGAAATTTACCATTTTTTGCCAGACATTCATTGTGGGAAAAAAAGTAATGTTCTCGGCGAGTTAAGCATTTTGAGTCATTTGCCGAATGGTTTCAGAACGGCTTGCATCACAATTAACTATTTTTTGCCAGGCATTCATTGTGGAACAAAAGTGATTTTCTCGGCGAGTTAAGCATTTTGAGTAAATAGCCGATTGATTTCAGAACGGCTTGCATCACAATTAACTATTTTTTGCCAGGCATTCATTGTGGAACAAAAGTGATTTTCTCGGCGAGTTAAGCATTTTGAGTAATTTGCCGATTGGTTTCAGAACGGCTTGCATTGAAATTCACTATTTTTTGCCAGACATTCATTGTGGAACAAAAGTGATTTTCTCGGCGAGTTAAGCATTTTGAGTAATTTGCCGATTCGTTTCAGAACGGCTTGCATCACAATTAACTATTTTTTGCCAGGCATTCATTGTGGAACAAAAGTGATTTTTTCGGCGAGTTAAGCATTTTGAGTAATTTGCAGATTGCTTTCAGAACGGCTTGCATTGAAATTTACTATTTTTTGCCAGACATTCATTGTGGGAAAAAGGTGATTTTCTCGGCGAGTTAAGCAATTTGAGTAATTTGCCGATTGATTTCAGAACGGCTTGCATCACTATTAACTATTTTTTGCCAGGCATTCATTGTGGAACAAAAGTGATTTTCTCGGCGAGTTAAGCATTTTGAATAATTTGCCGATTGGTTTCAGAACGGCTTGCAACACAGTTAACTATTTTTTGCCAGGCATTCATTGTGCAACAAAAGTGATTTTCTCGGCGAGTTAAGCATTTTGAGTAATTTGCCGATTGCTTTCAGAACGGCTTGCATTGAAATTTACTATTTTTTGCCAGACATTCATTGTGGGAAAAAAAGTAATGTTCTCGGCGAGTTAAGCATTTTGAGTAATTTGCCGATTGGTTTCAGAACGGCTTGCATCACAATTAACTATTTTTTGCCAGGCATTCATTGTGGAACAAAAGTGATTTTCTCGGCGAGTTAAGCATTTTGAGTAATTTACCGATTGGTTTCAGAACGGCTTGACTTAAAATTTACTATTTTTTGCCAGACATTCATTGTGGCAGAAAAGTGATATTCACGGCGAGTTAAGCATTTTGAGCAATTTGCCGATTGGTTTCTGAACGGCTTGCATTGAAATTTACTATTTTTTTCCAGACATTCATTGTGGAACAAAAGTGATTTTCTCGGCGAGTTAAGCATTTTGAGCAAATTGCCGATTGGTTTCAGAACGGCTTGCATTGAAATTTACTCTTTTTTGCAAGACATTCATTGAGGGGGAAAACGGTGATTTTCTCGTTGAGTTAAGCATTTTGAGTAATTTACCGATTCATTTCAGAACGGCCTGCATCACAATTAACTATTTTTTGCCAGGCATTCATTGTGGAACAAAAGTGATTTTCTCGGCGAGTTAAGCATTTTGAGTAATTTGCCGATTGGCTTCAGAACGGCTTGCATCACAATTAAGTATTTTTTGCCAGTCGTTCATTGTGGAACACAAGCGATTTTCTCGGCGAGTTAAGCATTTGGAGTAATTTGCCGATTCCTTTCAGAACGGCTTGCAACACAATTAACTATTTTTTGACAGGCATTCATTGTGGAACAAAAGTGATTTTCTCGGCGAGTTAAGCATTTTGAGTAAGTTGCCGATTGGTTTCAGAACGGTTTGCATTGAAATTTACTATTTTTTGCCAGACATTCATTGTGGAACAAAAGTGATTTTCACGGGGAGTTAAGCATTTTGAGTAATTTGCCGATTGGTTTCAGAACGGCTTGCATCACAATTAACTATTTTTTGCCAGACATTCATTGTGGAACCAAAGTGATTTTCACGGCGAGTTAAGCATTTTGAGTAATTTGCCGATTGGTTTCAGAACGGCTTGCATCACAATTAACTATTTTTTGCCAGGCATTCATTGTGGAACAAAAGTGATTTTCTCGGCGAGTTAAGCATTTTGAGCAATTTGCCGATTGGTTTCAGAACGGCTTGCATTACAATTAACTATTTTTTGCAAGGCATTCATTGTGGAACAAAAGTGATTTTCACGGGGAGTTAAGCATTTTGAGTAATTTGCCGATTCGTTTCAGAACGGCTTGCAATACAATGAACTATTTTTTGCCAGACATTCATTGTGGAACCAAAGTGACTTTCTCGGCCAGTTAAGCATTTTGAGCAATTTGCCGATTGGTTTCAGAACGGCTTGCATCACAATTAACTATTTTTTGCCAGGCATTCATTGTGGAACAAAAGTGATTTTTTCGGCGAGTTAAGCATTTTGAGTAATTTGCAGATTGCTTTCAGAACGGCTTGCATTGAAATTTACTATTTTTTTCCAAACATTCATTGTGGGAAAAAGGTGTTTTTCTCGGCGAGTTAAGCAATTTGAGTAATTTGCCGATTGGTTTCAGAACGGCTTGCATCACAATTAACTATTTTTTGCCAGACATTCATTGTGGAACCAAAGTGATTTTCACGGCGAGTTAAGCATTTTGAGTAATTTGCCGATTGGTTTCAGAACGGCTTGCATCACAATTAACTATTTTTTGCCAGGCATTCATTGTGGAACAAAAGTGATTTTCTCGGCGAGTTAAGCATTTTGAGTAATTTGCCGATTGCTTTCAGAACGGCTTGCATTGAAATTTACTATTTTTTGCCAGACATTCATTGTGGGAAAAAAGTAATGTTCTCGGCGAGTTAAGCATTTTGAGTAATTTGCCGATTGGTTTCAGAACGGCTTGCATCACAATTAACTATTTTTTGCCAGGCATTCATTGTGGAACAAAAGTGATTTTCTCGGCGAGTTAAGCATTTTGAGTAATTAGCCGATTGATTTCAGAACGGCTTGCATCACAATTAACTATTTTTTGCCAGGCATTCATTGTGGAACAAAAGTGATTTTCTCGGCGAGTTAAGCATTTTGAGTAATTTGCCGATTGGTTTCTGAACGGCTTGCATTGAAATTTACTATTTTTTGCCAGACATTCATTGTGGAACAAAAGTGATTTTCTCGGCGAGTTAAGCATTTTGAGCAAATTGCCGATTGGTTTCAGAACGGCTTGCATTGAAATTTACTCTTTTTTGCAAGACATTCATTGAGGGGGAAAAAGGTGATTTTCTCGTCGAGTTAAGCATTTTGAGTAATTTACCGATTCATTTCAGAACGGCCTGCATCACAATTAACTATTTTTTGCCAGGCATTCATTGTGGAACAAAAGTGATTTTCTCGGCGAGTTAAGCATTTTGAGTAATTTGCCGATTGGCTTCAGAACGGCTTGCATCACAATTAAGTATTTTTTGCCAGTCGTTCATTGTGGAACACAAGCGATTTTCTCGGCGAGTTAAGCATTTGGAGTAATTTGCCGATTCCTTTCAGAACGGCTTGCAACACAATTAACTATTTTTTCACAGGCATTCATTGTGGAAAAAAAGTGATTTTCTCGGCGAGTTAAGCATTTTGAGTAAGTTGCCGATTGGTTTCAGAACGGTTTGCATTGAAATTTACTATTTTTTGCCAGACATTCATTGTGGAACAAAAGTGATTTTCACGGGGAGTTAAGCATTTTGAGTAATTTGCCGATTGGTTTCAGAACGGCTTGCATCACAATTAACTATTTTTTGCCAGACATTCATTGTGGAACCAAAGTGATTTTCACGGCGAGTTAAGCATTTTGAGTAATTTGCCGATTGATTTCAGAACGGCTTGCATCACAATTAACTATTTTTTGCCAGGCATTCATTGTGGAACAAAAGTGATTTTCTCGGCGAGTTAAGCATTTTGAGCAATTTGCCGATTGGTTTCAGAACGGCTTGCATTACAATTAACTATTTTTTGCAAGGCATTCATTGTGGAACAAAAGTGATTTTCACGGGGAGTTAAGCATTTTGAGCAATTTGCCGATTCGTTTCAGAACGGCTTGCAATACAATGAACTATTTTTTGCCAGACATTCATTGTGGAACCAAAGTGACTTTCTCGGCCAGTTAAGCATTTTGAGCAATTTGCCGATTGGTTTCAGAACGGCTTGCAACTCAGTTAACTATTTTTTGCCAGGCATTCATTGTGCAACAAAAGTGATTTTCTCGGCGAGTTAAGCATTTTGAGTAATTTGCCGATTGCTTTCAGAACGGCTTGCATTGAAATTTACTATTTTTTGCCAGACATTCATTGTGGGAAAAAAAGTAATGTTCTCGGCGAGTTAAGCATTTTGAGTAATTTGCCGAATGGTTTCAGAACGGCTTGCATCACAATTAACTATTTTTTGCCAGGCATTCATTGTGGAACAAAAGTGATTTTCTCGGCGAGTTAAGCATTTTGAGTAAATAGCCGATTGATTTCAGAACGGCTTGCATCACAATTAACTATTTTTTGCCAGGCATTCATTGTGGAACAAAAGTGATTTTCTCGGCGAGTTAAGCATTTTGAGTAATTTGCTGATTGGTTTCAGAACGGCTTGCATTGAAATTCACTATTTTTTGCCAGACATTCATTGTGGAACAAAAGTGATTTTCTCGGCGAGTTAAGCATTTTGAGTAATTTGCCGATTCGTTTCAGAACGGCTTGCATCACAATTAACTATTTTTTGCCAGGCATTCATTGTGGAACAAAAGTGATTTTTTCGGCGAGTTAAGCATTTTGAGTAATTTGCAGATTGCTTTCAGAACGGCTTGCATTGAAATTTACTATTTTTTGCCAGACATTCATTGTGGGAAAAAAGGTGATTTTCTCGGCGAGTTAAGCAATTTGAGTAATTTGCCGATTGATTTCAGAACGGCTTGCATCACAATTAACTATTTTTTGCCAGGCATTCATTGTGGAACAAAAGTGATTTTCTCGGCGAGTTAAGCATTTTGAATAATTTGCCGATTGGTTTCAGAACGGCTTGCAACACAGTTAACTATTTTTTGCCAGGCATTCATTGTGCAACAAAAGTGATTTTCTCGGCGAGTTAAGCATTTTGAGTAATTTGCCGATTGCTTTCAGAACGGCTTGCATTGAAATTTACTATTTTTTGCCAGACATTCATTGTGGGAAAAAAAGTAATGTTCTCGGCGAGTTAAGCATTTTGAGTAATTTGCCGATTGGTTTCAGAACGGCTTGCATCACAATTAACTATTTTTTGCCAGGCATTCATTGTGGAACAAAAGTGATTTTCTCGGCGAGTTAAGCATTTTGAGTAATTTACCGATTGGTTTCAGAACGGCTTGACTTAAAATTTACTATTTTTTGCCAGACATTCATTGTGGCAGAAAAGTGATATTCACGGCGAGTTAAGCATTTTGAGCAATTTGCCGATTGGTTTCTGAACGGCTTGCATTGAAATTTACTATTTTTTTCCAGACATTCATTGTGGAACAAAAGTGATTTTCTCGGCGAGTTAAGCATTTTGAGCAAATTGCCGATTGGTTTCAGAACGGCTTGCATTGAAATTTACTCTTTTTTGCAAGACATTCATTGAGGGGGAAAACGGTGATTTTCTCGTCGAGTTAAGCATTTTGAGTAATTTACCGATTCATTTCAGAACGGCCTGCATCACAATTAACTATTTTTTGCCAGGCATTCATTGTGGAACAAAAGTGATTTTCTCGGCGAGTTAAGCATTTTGAGTAATTTGCCGATTGGCTTCAGAACGGCTTGCATCACAATTAAGTATTTTTTGCCAGTCGTTCATTGTGGAACACAAGCGATTTTCTCGGCGAGTTAAGCATTTGGAGTAATTTGCCGATTCCTTTCAGAACGGCTTGCAACACAATTAACTATTTTTTGACAGGCATTCATTGTGGAACAAAAGTGATTTTCTCGGCGAGTTAAGCATTTTGAGTAAGTTGCCGATTGGTTTCAGAACGGTTTGCATTGAAATTTACTATTTTTTGCCAGACATTCATTGTGGAACAAAAGTGATTTTCACGGGGAGTTAAGCATTTTGAGTAATTTGCCGATTGGTTTCAGAACGGCTTGCATCACAATTAACTATTTTTTTCCAAACATTCATTGTGGGAAAAAGGTGATTTTCTCGGCGAGTTAAGCAATTTGAGTAATTTGCCGATTGGTTTCAGAACGGCTTGCATCACAATTAACTATTTTTTGCCAGACATTCATTGTGGAACCAAAGTGATTTTCACGGCGAGTTAAGCATTTTGAGTAATTTGCCGATTGGTTTCAGAACGGCTTGCATCACAATTAACTATTTTTTGCCAGGCATTCATTGTGGAACAAAAGTGATTTTCTCGGCGAGTTAAGCATTTTGAGCAATTTGCCGATTGGTTTCAGAACGGCTTGCATTACAATTAACTTTTTTTTGCAAGGCATTCATTGTGGAACAAAAGTGATTTTCACGGGGAGTTAAGCATTTTGAGTAATTTGCCGATTCGTTTCAGAACGGCTTGCAATACAATGAACTATTTTTTGCCAGACATTCATTGTGGAACCAAAGTGACTTTCTCGGCCAGTTAAGCATTTTGAGCTATTTGCCGATTGGTTTCAGAACGGCTTGCATCACAATTAACTATTTTTTGCCAGGCATTCATTGTGGAACAAAAGTGATTTTATCGGCGAGTTAAGCATTTTGAGTAATTTGCAGATTGCTTTCAGAACGGCTTGCATTGAAATTTACTATTTTTTTCCAAACATTCATTGTGGGAAAAAGGTGATTTTCTCGGCGAGTTAAGCAATTTGAGTAATTTGCCGATTGATTTCAGAACGGCTTGCATCACAATTAACTATTTTTTGCCAGGCATTCATTGTGGAACAAAAGTGATTTTCTCGGCGAGTTAAGCATTTTCAGTAATTTGCCGATTGGTTTCAGAACGGCTTGCATTGAAATTTACTATTTTTTGCCAGACATTCATTGTGGAACAAAAGTGATTTTCTCGGCGAGTTAAGCATTTTGAATAATTTGCCGATTGCTGTCAGAACGGCTTCCAACACAGTTAACTATTTTTTGCCAGGCATTCATTGTGGAACAAAAGTGAGTTTCTCGGCGAGTTAAGCATTTTGAGTAATTTCCGATTGGTTTCAGAACGGCTTGAATTAAAATTTACTATTTTTTGCCAGGCATTCATTGTGGCACAAAAGTGATTTTCACGGCGAGTTAAGCATTTTGAGCAATTTGCCGATTGGTTTCTGAACGGCTTGCATTGAAATTTACTATTTTTTGCCAGACATTCATTGTGGAACGAAAGTGATTTTCTCGGCGAGTTCAGCATTTTGAGCAAATTGCCGATTGGTTTCAGAACGGCTTGCATTGAAATTTACTCTTTTTTGCAAGACATTCATTGAGGGGAAAAAGGTGATTTTCTCGGCGAGTTAAGCATTTTGAGTAATTTACCGATTCATTTCAGAACGGCCTGCATCACAATTAACTATTTTTTGCCAGGCATTCATTGTGCAACAAAAGTAATGTTCTCGGCGAGTTAAGCATTTTGAGTAATTTGCCGATTGGTTTCAGAA
Organism: Scyliorhinus torazame; assembly: GCF_047496885.1. Classification (NCBI taxonomy): domain Eukaryota; kingdom Metazoa; phylum Chordata; class Chondrichthyes; order Carcharhiniformes; family Scyliorhinidae; genus Scyliorhinus; species Scyliorhinus torazame. Next base: position 151,797,263 of record NC_092720.1, read on the forward strand.
CGGCTTGCATCACAATTAACTATTTTTTGCCAGGCATTCATTGTGGAACAAAAGTGATTTTCTCGGCGAGTTAAGCATTTTGAGTAATTTCCGATTGGTTTCAGAACGGCTTGAATTAAAATTTACTATTTTTTGCCAGACATTCATTGTGGCACAAAAGTGATTTTCACGGAGAGTTAAGCATTTTGAGCAATTTGCCGATTGGTTTATGAACGGCTTGCATTGAAATTTACTATTTTTTGCCAGACATTCATTGTGAAACAAAAGTGATTTTCTCGGCGAGTTCAGCATTTTGAGCAAATTGCCGATTGGTTTCAGAACGGCTTGCATTGAAATTTACTCTTTTTTGCAAGACATTCATTGAGGGGAAAAAGGTGATTTTCTCGGCGAGTTAAGCATTTTGAGTAATTTGCCGATTGATTTCAGAACGGCTTGCATCACAATTAACTATTTTTTGCCAGGCATTCATTGTGGAACAAAAGTGGTTTTCTCGGCGAGTTCAGCATTTTGAGTAATTAGCCGATTGATTTCAGAACGGCTTGCATCACAATTAACTATTTTTTGCAAGGCTTTCATTGTGGAACCAAAGTGACTTTCTCGGCGTGTTAAGCATTTTGAGTAATTTGCCGATTCGTTTCAGAACGGCTTGCAATACAATTAACTAATTTTTGCCAGTCTTTCATTGTGGAACCAAAGTGACTTTCTCGGCGAGTTCAGCATTTTCAGCAATTTGCCGATTGGTTTCAGAACGGCTTGCATCACAATTAACTATTTTTTGCCAGACATTCATTGTGGCACAAAAGTGATTTTCACGGCGAGTTAAGCATTTTGAGCAATTTGCCGATTGGTTTCTGAACGGCTTGCATTGAAATTTACTATTTTTTGCCAGACATTCATTGTGGAACAAAAGTGATTTTCTCGGCGAGTTAAGCATTTTGAGCAAATTGCCGATTGGTTTCAGAACGGCTTGCATTGAAATTTACTCTTTTTTGCAAGACATTCATTGAGGGGGAAAAAGGTGATTTTCTCGGAGAGTTAAGCATTTTGAGTAATTTACCGATTCATTTCAGAACGGCCTGCATCACAATTAACTATTTTTTGCCAGGCATTCATTGTGGAACAAAAGTGATTTTCTCGGCGAGTTAAGCATTTTGAGTAATTTGCCGATTGGCTTCAGAACGGCTTGCATCACAATTAAGTATTTTTTGCCAGTCGTTCATTGTGGAACACAAGCGATTTTCTCGGCGAGTTAAGCATTTGGAGTAATTTGCCGATTCCTTTCAGAACGGCTTGCAACACAATTAACTATTTTTTGACAGGCATTCATTGTGGAACAAAAGTGATTTTCTCGGCGAGTTAAGCATTTTGAGTAAGTTGCCGATTGGTTTCAGAACGGTTTGCATTGAAATTTACTATTTTTTGCCAGACATTCATTGTGGAACAAAAGTGATTTTCACGGGGAGTTAAGCATTTTGAGTAATTTGCCGATTGGTTTCAGAACGGCTTGCATCACAATTAACTATTTTTTGCCAGACATTCATTGTGGAACCAAAGTGATTTTCACGGCGAGTTAAGCATTTTGAGTAATTTGCCGATTGGTTTCAGAACGGCTTGCATCACAATTAACTATTTTTTGCCAGGCATTCATTGTGGAACAAAAGTGATTTTCTCGGCGAGTTAAGCATTTTGAGCAATTTGCCGATTGGTTTCAGAACGGCTTGCATTACAATTAACTATTTTTTGCAAGGCATTCATTGTGGAACAAAAGTGATTTTCACGGGGAGTTAAGCATTTTGAGTAATTTGCCGATTCGTTTCAGAACGGCTTGCAATACAATGAACTATTTTTTGCCAGACATTCATTGTGGAACCAAAGTGACTTTCTCGGCCAGTTAAGCATTTTGAGCAATTTGCCGATTGGTTTCAGAACGGCTTGCATCACAATTAACTATTTTTTGCCAGGCATTCATTGTGGAACAAAAGTGATTTTTTCGGCGAGTTAAGCATTTTGAGTAATTTGCAGATTGCTTTCAGAACGGCTTGCATTGAAATTTACTATTTTTTTCCAAACATTCATTGTGGGAAAAAGGTGTTTTTCTCGGCGAGTTAAGCAATTTGAGTAATTTGCCGATTGGTTTCAGAACGGCTTGCATCACAATTAACTATTTTTTGCCAGACATTCATTGTGGAACCAAAGTGATTTTCACGGCGAGTTAAGCATTTTGAGTAATTTGCCGATTGGTTTCAGAACGGCTTGCATCACAATTAACTATTTTTTGCCAGGCATTCATTGTGGAACAAAAGTGATTTTCTCGGCGAGTTAAGCATTTTGAGTAATTTGCCGATTGCTTTCAGAACGGCTTGCATTGAAATTTACTATTTTTTGCCAGACATTCATTGTGGGAAAAAAGTAATGTTCTCGGCGAGTTAAGCATTTTGAGTAATTTGCCGATTGGTTTCAGAACGGCTTGCATCACAATTAACTATTTTTTGCCAGGCATTCATTGTGGAACAAAAGTGATTTTCTCGGCGAGTTAAGCATTTTGAGTAATTAGCCGATTGATTTCAGAACGGCTTGCATCACAATTAACTATTTTTTGCCAGGCATTCATTGTGGAACAAAAGTGATTTTCTCGGCGAGTTAAGCATTTTGAGTAATTTGCCGATTGGTTTCTGAACGGCTTGCATTGAAATTTACTATTTTTTGCCAGACATTCATTGTGGAACAAAAGTGATTTTCTCGGCGAGTTAAGCATTTTGAGCAAATTGCCGATTGGTTTCAGAACGGCTTGCATTGAAATTTACTCTTTTTTGCAAGACATTCATTGAGGGGGAAAAAGGTGATTTTCTCGTCGAGTTAAGCATTTTGAGTAATTTACCGATTCATTTCAGAACGGCCTGCATCACAATTAACTATTTTTTGCCAGGCATTCATTGTGGAACAAAAGTGATTTTCTCGGCGAGTTAAGCATTTTGAGTAATTTGCCGATTGGCTTCAGAACGGCTTGCATCACAATTAAGTATTTTTTGCCAGTCGTTCATTGTGGAACACAAGCGATTTTCTCGGCGAGTTAAGCATTTGGAGTAATTTGCCGATTCCTTTCAGAACGGCTTGCAACACAATTAACTATTTTTTCACAGGCATTCATTGTGGAAAAAAAGTGATTTTCTCGGCGAGTTAAGCATTTTGAGTAAGTTGCCGATTGGTTTCAGAACGGTTTGCATTGAAATTTACTATTTTTTGCCAGACATTCATTGTGGAACAAAAGTGATTTTCACGGGGAGTTAAGCATTTTGAGTAATTTGCCGATTGGTTTCAGAACGGCTTGCATCACAATTAACTATTTTTTGCCAGACATTCATTGTGGAACCAAAGTGATTTTCACGGCGAGTTAAGCATTTTGAGTAATTTGCCGATTGATTTCAGAACGGCTTGCATCACAATTAACTATTTTTTGCCAGGCATTCATTGTGGAACAAAAGTGATTTTCTCGGCGAGTTAAGCATTTTGAGCAATTTGCCGATTGGTTTCAGAACGGCTTGCATTACAATTAACTATTTTTTGCAAGGCATTCATTGTGGAACAAAAGTGATTTTCACGGGGAGTTAAGCATTTTGAGCAATTTGCCGATTCGTTTCAGAACGGCTTGCAATACAATGAACTATTTTTTGCCAGACATTCATTGTGGAACCAAAGTGACTTTCTCGGCCAGTTAAGCATTTTGAGCAATTTGCCGATTGGTTTCAGAACGGCTTGCAACTCAGTTAACTATTTTTTGCCAGGCATTCATTGTGCAACAAAAGTGATTTTCTCGGCGAGTTAAGCATTTTGAGTAATTTGCCGATTGCTTTCAGAACGGCTTGCATTGAAATTTACTATTTTTTGCCAGACATTCATTGTGGGAAAAAAAGTAATGTTCTCGGCGAGTTAAGCATTTTGAGTAATTTGCCGAATGGTTTCAGAACGGCTTGCATCACAATTAACTATTTTTTGCCAGGCATTCATTGTGGAACAAAAGTGATTTTCTCGGCGAGTTAAGCATTTTGAGTAAATAGCCGATTGATTTCAGAACGGCTTGCATCACAATTAACTATTTTTTGCCAGGCATTCATTGTGGAACAAAAGTGATTTTCTCGGCGAGTTAAGCATTTTGAGTAATTTGCTGATTGGTTTCAGAACGGCTTGCATTGAAATTCACTATTTTTTGCCAGACATTCATTGTGGAACAAAAGTGATTTTCTCGGCGAGTTAAGCATTTTGAGTAATTTGCCGATTCGTTTCAGAACGGCTTGCATCACAATTAACTATTTTTTGCCAGGCATTCATTGTGGAACAAAAGTGATTTTTTCGGCGAGTTAAGCATTTTGAGTAATTTGCAGATTGCTTTCAGAACGGCTTGCATTGAAATTTACTATTTTTTGCCAGACATTCATTGTGGGAAAAAAGGTGATTTTCTCGGCGAGTTAAGCAATTTGAGTAATTTGCCGATTGATTTCAGAACGGCTTGCATCACAATTAACTATTTTTTGCCAGGCATTCATTGTGGAACAAAAGTGATTTTCTCGGCGAGTTAAGCATTTTGAATAATTTGCCGATTGGTTTCAGAACGGCTTGCAACACAGTTAACTATTTTTTGCCAGGCATTCATTGTGCAACAAAAGTGATTTTCTCGGCGAGTTAAGCATTTTGAGTAATTTGCCGATTGCTTTCAGAACGGCTTGCATTGAAATTTACTATTTTTTGCCAGACATTCATTGTGGGAAAAAAAGTAATGTTCTCGGCGAGTTAAGCATTTTGAGTAATTTGCCGATTGGTTTCAGAACGGCTTGCATCACAATTAACTATTTTTTGCCAGGCATTCATTGTGGAACAAAAGTGATTTTCTCGGCGAGTTAAGCATTTTGAGTAATTTACCGATTGGTTTCAGAACGGCTTGACTTAAAATTTACTATTTTTTGCCAGACATTCATTGTGGCAGAAAAGTGATATTCACGGCGAGTTAAGCATTTTGAGCAATTTGCCGATTGGTTTCTGAACGGCTTGCATTGAAATTTACTATTTTTTTCCAGACATTCATTGTGGAACAAAAGTGATTTTCTCGGCGAGTTAAGCATTTTGAGCAAATTGCCGATTGGTTTCAGAACGGCTTGCATTGAAATTTACTCTTTTTTGCAAGACATTCATTGAGGGGGAAAACGGTGATTTTCTCGTCGAGTTAAGCATTTTGAGTAATTTACCGATTCATTTCAGAACGGCCTGCATCACAATTAACTATTTTTTGCCAGGCATTCATTGTGGAACAAAAGTGATTTTCTCGGCGAGTTAAGCATTTTGAGTAATTTGCCGATTGGCTTCAGAACGGCTTGCATCACAATTAAGTATTTTTTGCCAGTCGTTCATTGTGGAACACAAGCGATTTTCTCGGCGAGTTAAGCATTTGGAGTAATTTGCCGATTCCTTTCAGAACGGCTTGCAACACAATTAACTATTTTTTGACAGGCATTCATTGTGGAACAAAAGTGATTTTCTCGGCGAGTTAAGCATTTTGAGTAAGTTGCCGATTGGTTTCAGAACGGTTTGCATTGAAATTTACTATTTTTTGCCAGACATTCATTGTGGAACAAAAGTGATTTTCACGGGGAGTTAAGCATTTTGAGTAATTTGCCGATTGGTTTCAGAACGGCTTGCATCACAATTAACTATTTTTTTCCAAACATTCATTGTGGGAAAAAGGTGATTTTCTCGGCGAGTTAAGCAATTTGAGTAATTTGCCGATTGGTTTCAGAACGGCTTGCATCACAATTAACTATTTTTTGCCAGACATTCATTGTGGAACCAAAGTGATTTTCACGGCGAGTTAAGCATTTTGAGTAATTTGCCGATTGGTTTCAGAACGGCTTGCATCACAATTAACTATTTTTTGCCAGGCATTCATTGTGGAACAAAAGTGATTTTCTCGGCGAGTTAAGCATTTTGAGCAATTTGCCGATTGGTTTCAGAACGGCTTGCATTACAATTAACTTTTTTTTGCAAGGCATTCATTGTGGAACAAAAGTGATTTTCACGGGGAGTTAAGCATTTTGAGTAATTTGCCGATTCGTTTCAGAACGGCTTGCAATACAATGAACTATTTTTTGCCAGACATTCATTGTGGAACCAAAGTGACTTTCTCGGCCAGTTAAGCATTTTGAGCTATTTGCCGATTGGTTTCAGAACGGCTTGCATCACAATTAACTATTTTTTGCCAGGCATTCATTGTGGAACAAAAGTGATTTTATCGGCGAGTTAAGCATTTTGAGTAATTTGCAGATTGCTTTCAGAACGGCTTGCATTGAAATTTACTATTTTTTTCCAAACATTCATTGTGGGAAAAAGGTGATTTTCTCGGCGAGTTAAGCAATTTGAGTAATTTGCCGATTGATTTCAGAACGGCTTGCATCACAATTAACTATTTTTTGCCAGGCATTCATTGTGGAACAAAAGTGATTTTCTCGGCGAGTTAAGCATTTTCAGTAATTTGCCGATTGGTTTCAGAACGGCTTGCATTGAAATTTACTATTTTTTGCCAGACATTCATTGTGGAACAAAAGTGATTTTCTCGGCGAGTTAAGCATTTTGAATAATTTGCCGATTGCTGTCAGAACGGCTTCCAACACAGTTAACTATTTTTTGCCAGGCATTCATTGTGGAACAAAAGTGAGTTTCTCGGCGAGTTAAGCATTTTGAGTAATTTCCGATTGGTTTCAGAACGGCTTGAATTAAAATTTACTATTTTTTGCCAGGCATTCATTGTGGCACAAAAGTGATTTTCACGGCGAGTTAAGCATTTTGAGCAATTTGCCGATTGGTTTCTGAACGGCTTGCATTGAAATTTACTATTTTTTGCCAGACATTCATTGTGGAACGAAAGTGATTTTCTCGGCGAGTTCAGCATTTTGAGCAAATTGCCGATTGGTTTCAGAACGGCTTGCATTGAAATTTACTCTTTTTTGCAAGACATTCATTGAGGGGAAAAAGGTGATTTTCTCGGCGAGTTAAGCATTTTGAGTAATTTACCGATTCATTTCAGAACGGCCTGCATCACAATTAACTATTTTTTGCCAGGCATTCATTGTGCAACAAAAGTAATGTTCTCGGCGAGTTAAGCATTTTGAGTAATTTGCCGATTGGTTTCAGAACGGCTTGCATCACAATTAACTATTTTTTGCCAGGCATTCATTGTGGAACAAAAGTGATTTTCTCGGCGAGTTAAGCATTTTGAGTAATTTCCGATTGGTTTCAGAACGGCTTGAATTAAAATTTACTATTTTTTGCCAGACATTCATTGTGGCACAAAAGTGATTTTCACGGAGAGTTAAGCATTTTGAGCAATTTGCCGATTGGTTTATGAACGGCTTGCATTGAAATTTACTATTTTTTGCCAGACATTCATTGTGAAACAAAAGTGATTTTCTCGGCGAGTTCAGCATTTTGAGCAAATTGCCGATTGGTTTCAGAACGGCTTGCATTGAAATTTACTCTTTTTTGCAAGACATTCATTGAGGGGAAAAAGGTGATTTTCTCGGCGAGTTAAGCATTTTGAGTAATTTGCCGATTGATTTCAGAACGGCTTGCATCACAATTAACTATTTTTTGCCAGGCATTCATTGTGGAACAAAAGTGGTTTTCTCGGCGAGTTCAGCATTTTGAGTAATTAGCCGATTGATTTCAGAACGGCTTGCATCACAATTAACTATTTTTTGCAAGGCTTTCATTGTGGAACCAAAGTGACTTTCTCGGCGTGTTAAGCATTTTGAGTAATTTGCCGATTCGTTTCAGAACGGCTTGCAATACAATTAACTAATTTTTGCCAGTCTTTCATTGTGGAACCAAAGTGACTTTCTCGGCGAGTTCAGCATTTTCAGCAATTTGCCGATTGGTTTCAGAACGGCTTGCATCACAATTAACTATTTTTTGCCAGACATTCATTGTGGCACAAAAGTGATTTTCACGGCGAGTTAAGCATTTTGAGCAATTTGCCGATTGGTTTCTGAACGGCTTGCATTGAAATTTACTATTTTTTGCCAGACATTCATTGTGGAACAAAAGTGATTTTCTCGGCGAGTTAAGCATTTTGAGCAAATTGCCGATTGGTTTCAGAACGGCTTGCATTGAAATTTACTCTTTTTTGCAAGACATTCATTGAGGGGGAAAAAGGTGATTTTCTCGGAGAGTTAAGCATTTTGAGTAATTTACCGATTCATTTCAGAACGGCCTGCATCACAATTAACTATTTTTTGCCAGGCATTCATTGTGGAACAAAAGTGATTTTTTCGGCGAGTTAAGCATTTTGAGTAATTTGCCGGTTGGCTTCAGAACGGCTTGCATCACAATTAACTATTTTTTGCCAGACATTCATTGTGGAACAAAAGTGATTTTCTCGGCGAGTTAAGCATTTTGAATAATTTGCCGATTGGTTTCAGAACGGCTTGCAATACAATTAACTATTTTTTGCCAGACATTCATTGTGGAACCAAAGTGACTTTCTCGGCGTGTTAAGCATTTTGAGCAATTTGCCGATTGGTTTCAGAACGGCTTGCATCACAATTAACTATTTTTTTCCAGGCATTCATTGTGGAACAAAAGTGATTTTTTTCGGCGAGTTAAGCATTTTGAGAAATTTGCAGATTGCTTTCAGAACGGCTTGCATTGACATTTACTATTTTTTGCCAGACATTCATTGTAGGAAAAAGGTGATTTTCTCGGCGAGTTAAGCAATTTGAGTAATTTGCCGATTGATTTCAGAACGGCTTGCATCACAATTAACTATTTTTTGCCAGGCATTCATTGTGGAACAAAAGTGATTTTCTCGGCGAGTTAAGCATTTTGAGTAATTTGCCGATTGGTTTCAGAACGGCTTGCATTGAAATTTACTATTTTTTGCCAGACATTCATTGTGGAACAAAAGTGATTTTCTCGGCGAGTTAAGCATTTTGAATAATTTGCCGATTGGCTTCAGAACGGCTTGCAACACAGTTAACTATTTTTAGCCAGGCATTCATTGTGGAACAAAAGTGATTTTTTCTGCGAGTTAAGCATTTTGAGTAATTTGCAGATTGCTTTCAGAACGGCTTGCATTGAAATTTACTATTTTTTCCCAGACATTCATTGTGGGAAAAAGGTGATTTTCTCGGCGAGTTAAGCAATTTGAGTAATTTGCCGATTGATTTCAGAACGGCTTGCATCACAATTAACTATTTTTTGCCAGGCGTTCATTGTGGAACAAAAGTGATTTTCTCGGCGAGTTAAGCATTTTGAATAATTTGCCGATTGGTTTCAGAACGGCTTACAACACAGTTAACTATTTTTTGCCAGGCATTCATTGTGCAACAAAAGTGATTTTCTCGGCGAGTTAAGCATTTTGAGTAATTTGCCGATTGCTTTCAGAACGGCTTGCATTGAAATTTACTATTTTTTGCCAGACATTCATTGTGGGAAAAAAGTAATGTTCTCGGCGAGTTAAGCATTTTGAGTAATTTGCCGATTGGTTTCAGAACGGCTTGCATTGAAATTTACTATTTTTTGCCAGACATTCATTGTGGAACAAAAGTGATTTTCTCGGCGAGTTAAGCATTTTGAGTAATTTGCCGATTGGTTTCAGAACGGCTTGCATTGAAATTTACTATTTTTTGCCAGACATTCATTGTGGACCAAAAGTGATTTTCAAGGGGAGTTAAGCATTTTGAGCAATTTGCCGATTGGTTTCAGAACGGCTTGCATTGAAATTTACTATTTTTTACCAGACATTCATTGTGGAACAAAAGTGATTTTCTCGGCGAGTTAAGCATTTTGAGTAATTTGCCGATTGATTTCAGAACGGCTTGCATCACAATTAACTATTTTTTGCCAGGCATTCATTGTGGAACAAAATTGATTTTCTCGGCGAGTTAAGCATTTTGAGTAATTAGCCGATTGATTTCAGAACGGCTTGCATCACAATTAACTATTTTTTGCCAGGCATTCATTGTGGAACAAAAGTGATTTTCTCGGCGAGTTAAGCATTTTGAGTAATTTGCCGATTGGTTTCAGAACGGCTTGCATTGAAATTTACTATTTTTTGCCAGACATTCATTGTGGAACAAAAGTGATTTTTTCGGCGAGTTAAGCATTTTGAGTAATTTGCCGATTCGTTTCAGAACGGCTTGCATCACAATTAACTATTTTTTGCCAGGCATTCATTGTGGAACAAAAGTGATTTTCTCGGCGAGTTAAGCAATTTGAGTAATTTGCCGATTGATTTCAGAACGGCTTGCATCACAATTAACTATTTTTTGCCAGGCATTCATTGTGGAACAAAAGTGATTTTCTCGGCGAGTTAAGCATTTTGAATAATTTGCCGATTGGTTTCAGAACGGCTTGCAACTCAGTTAACTATTTTTTGCCAGGCATTCATTGTGCAACAAAAGTGATTTTCTCGGCGAGCTAAGCATTTTGAGTAATTTGCCGATTGCTTTCAGAACGGCTTGCATTGAAATTTACTATTTTTTGCCAGACATTCATTGTGGGAAAAAAAGTAATGTTCTCGGCGAGTTAAGCATTTTGAGTAATTTGCCGATTGGTTTCAGAACGGCTTGCATCACAATTAACTATTTTTTGCCAGGCATTCATTGTGGAACAAAAGTGATTTTCTCGGCGAGTTAAGCATTTTGAGTAATTAGCCGATTGATTTCAGAACGGCTTGCATCACAATTAACTATTTTTTGCCAGGCATTCATTGTGGAACAGAAGTGATTTTCTCGGCGAGTTAAGCATTTTGAGTAATTTGCCGATTGGTTTCAGAACGGCTTGCATTGAAATTTACTATTTTTTGCCAGACATTCATTGTGGAACAAAAGTGATTTTCTCGGCGAGTTAAGCATTTTGAGTAATTTGCCGATTCGTTTCAGAACGGCTTGCATCACAATTAACTATTTTTTGCCAGGCATTCATTGTGGAACAAAAGTGATTTTTTCGGCGAGTTAAGCATTTTGAGTAATTTGCAGATTGCTTTCAGAACGGCTTGCATTGAAATTTACTATTTTTTGCCAGACATTCATTGTGGGAAAAAGGTGATTTTCTCGGCGAGTTAAGCAATTTGAGTAATTTGCCGATTGATTTCAGAACGGCTTGCATCACAATTAACTATTTTTTGCCAGGCATTCATTGTGGAACAAAAGTGATTTTCTCGGCGAGTTAAGCATTTTGAATAATTTGCCGATTGGTTTCAGAACGGCTTGCAACACAGTTAACTATTTTTTGCCAGGCATTCATTGTGCAGCAAAAGTGATTTTCTCGGCGAGTTAAGCATTTTGAGTAATTTGCCGATTGCTTTCAGAACGGCTTGCATTGAAATATACTATTTTTTGCCAGACATTCATTGTGGGAAAAAAAGTAATGTTCTCGGCGAGTTAAGCATTTTGAGTAATTTGCCGATTGGTTTCAGAACGGCTTGCATCACAATTAACTATTTTTTGCCAGGCATTCATTGTGGAACAAAAGTGATTTTCTCGGCGAGTTAAGCATTTTGAGTAATTTACCGATTGGTTTCAGAACGGCTTGACTTAAAATTTACTATTTTTTGCCAGACATTCATTGTGGCAGAAAAGTGATTTTCACGGCGAGTTAAGCATTTTGAGCAATTTGCCGATTGGTTTCTGAACGGCTTGCATTGAAATTTACTATTTTTTGCCAGACATTCATTGTGGAACAAAAGTGATTTTCTCGGCGAGTTAAGCATTTTGAGCAAATTGCCGATTGGTTTCAGAACGGCTTGCATTGAAATTTACTCTTTTTTGCAAGACATTCATTGAGGGGGAAAAAGGTGATTTTCTCGTCGAGTTAAGCATTTTGAGTAATTTACCGATTCATTTCAGAACGGCCTGCATCACAATTAACTATTTTTTGCCAGGCATTCATTGTGGAACAAAAGTGATTTTCTCGGCGAGTTAAGCATTTTGAGTAATTTGCCGATTGGCTTCAGAACGGCTTGCATCACAATTAAGTATTTTTTGCCAGTCGTTCATTGTGGAACACAAGCGATTTTCTCGGCGAGTTAAGCATTTGGAGTAATTTGCCGATTCCTTTCAGAACGGCTTGCAACACAATTAACTATTTTTTGACAGGCATTCATTGTGGAACAAAAGTGATTTTCTCGGCGAGTTAAGCATTTTGAGTAAGTTGCCGATTGGTTTCAGAACGGTTTGCATTGAAATTTACTATTTTTTGCCAGACATTCATTGTGGAACAAAAGTGATTTTCACGGGGAGTTAAGCATTTTGAGTAATTTGCCGATTGGTTTCAGAACGGCTTGCATCACAATTAACTATTTTTTGCCAGACATTCATTGTGGAACCAAAGTGATTTTCACGGCGAGTTAAGCATTTTGAGTAATTTGCCGATTGGTTTCAGAACGGCTTGCATCACAATTAACTATTTTTTGCCAGGCATTCATTGTGGAACAAAAGTGATTTTCTCGGCGAGTTAAGCATTTTGAGCAATTTGCCGATTGGTTTCAGAACGGCTTGCATTACAATTAACTATTTTTTGCAAGGCATTCATTGTGGAACAAAAGTGATTTTCACGGGGAGTTAAGCATTTTGAGTAATTTGCCGATTCGTTTCAGAACGGCTTGCAATACAATGAACTATTTTTTGCCAGGCATTCATTGTGGAACCAAAGTGACTTTCTCGGCCAGTTAAGCATTTTGAGCAATTTGCCGATTGGTTTCAGAACGGCTTGCATCACAATTAACTATTTTTTGCCAGGCATTCATTGTGGAACAAAAGTGATTTTTTCGGCGAGTTAAGCATTTTGAGTAATTTGCAGATTGCTTTCAGAACGGCTTGCATTGAAATTTACTATTTTTTTCCAAACATTCATTGTGGGAAAAAGGTGATTTTCTCGGCGAGTTAAGCAATTTGAGTAATTTGCCGATTGATTTCAGAACGGCTTGCATCACAATTAACTATTTTTTGCCAGGCATTCATTGTGGAACAAAAGTGATTTTCTCGGCGAGTTAAGCATTTTGAGTAATTTACCGATTGGTTTCAGAACGGCTTGACTTAAAATTTACTATTTTTTGCCAGACATTCATTGTGGCAGAAAAGTGATTTTCACGGCGAGTTAAGCATTTTGAGCAATTTGCCGATTGGTTTCTGAACGGCTTGCATTGAAATTTACTATTTTTTGCCAGACATTCATTGTGGAACAAAAGTGATTTTCTCGGCGAGTTAAGCATTTTGAGCAAATTGCCGATTGGTTTCAGAACGGCTTGCATTGAAATTTACTCTTTTTTGCAAGACATTCATTGAGGGGGAAAAAGGTGATTTTCTCGTCGAGTTAAGCATTTTGAGTAATTTACCGATTCATTTCAGAACGGCCTGCATCACAATTAACTATTTTTTGCCAGGCATTCATTGTGGAACAAAAGTGATTTTCTCGGCGAGTTAAGCATTTTGAGTAATTTGCCGATTGGCTTCAGAACGGCTTGCATCACAATTAAGTATTTTTTGCCAGTCGTTCATTGTGGAACACAAGCGATTTTCTCGGCGAGTTAAGCATTTGGAGTAATTTGCCGATTCCTTTCAGAGCGGCTTGCAACACAATTAACTATTTTTTGACAGGCATTCATTGTGGAACAAAAGTGATTTTCTCGGCGAGTTAAGCATTTTGAGTAATTTACCGATTGGTTTCAGAACGGCTTGACTTAAAATTTACTATTTTTTGCCAGACATTCATTGTGGCAGAAAAGTGATTTTCACGGCGAGTTAAGCATTTTGAGCAATTTGCCGATTGGTTTCTGAACGGCTTGCATTGAAATTTACTATTTTTTGCCAGACATTCATTGTGGAACAAAAGTGATTTTCTCGGCGAGTTAAGCATTTTGAGCAAATTGCCGATTGGTTTCAGAACGGCTTGCATTGAAATTTACTCTTTTTTGCAAGACATTCATTGAGGGGGAAAAAGGTGATTTTCTCGTCGAGTTAAGCATTTTGAGTAATTTACCGATTCATTTCAGAACGGCCTGCATCACAATTAACTATTTTTTGCCAGGCATTCATTGTGGAACAAAAGTGATTTTCTCGGCGAGTTAAGCATTTTGAGTAATTTGCCGATTGGCTTCAGAACGGCTTGCATCACAATTAAGTATTTTTTGCCAGTCGTTCATTGTGGAACACAAGCGATTTTCTCGGCGAGTTAAGCATTTGGAGTAATTTGCCGATTCCTTTCAGAACGGCTTGCAACACAATTAACTATTTTTTGACAGGCATTCATTGTGGAACAAAAGTGATTTTCTCGGCGAGTTAAGCATTTTGAGTAAGTTGCCGATTGGTTTCAGAACGGTTTGCATTGAAATTTACTATTTTTTGCCAGACATTCATTGTGGAACAAAAGTGATTTTCACGGGGAGTTAAGCATTTTGAGTAATTTGCCGATTCGTTTCAGAACGGCTTGCAATACAATGAACTATTTTTTGCCAGGCATTCATTGTGGAACCAAAGTGACTTTCTCGGCCAGTTAAGCATTTTGAGCAATTTGCCGATTGGTTTCAGAACGGCTTGCATCACAATTAACTATTTTTTGCCAGGCATTCATTGTGGAACAAAAGTGATTTTTTCGGCGAGTTAAGCATTTTGAGTAATTTGCAGATTGCTTTCAGAACGGCTTGCATTGAAATTTACTATTTTTTTCCAAACATTCATTGTGGGAAAAAGATGATTTTCTCGGCGAGTTAAGCAATTTGAGTAATTTGCCGATTGATTTCAGAACGGCTTGCATCACAATTAACTATTTTTTGCCAGGCATTCATTGTGGAACAAAAGTGATTTTCTCGGCGAGTTAAGCATTTTCAGTAATTTGCCGATTGGTTTCAGAACGGCTTGCATTGAAATTTACTATTTTTTGCCAGACATTCATTGTGGAACAAAAGTGATTTTCTCGGCGAGTTAAGCATTTTGAGTAATTTGCCGATTGGTTTCAGAACGGCTTGCATCACAATTAACTATTTTTTGCCAGGCATTCATTGTGGAACAAAAGTGATTTTCTCGGCGAGTTAAGCATTTTGAGTAATTTACCGATTGGTTTCAGAACGGCTTGACTTAAAATTTACTATTTTTTGCCAGACATTCATTGTGGCAGAAAAGTGATTTTCACGGCGAGTTAAGCATTTTGAGCAATTTGCCGATTGGTTTCTGAACGGCTTGCATTGAAATTTACTATTTTTTGCCAGACATTCATTGTGGAACAAAAGTGATTTTCTCGGCGAGTTAAGCATTTTGAGCAAATTGCCGATTGGTTTCAGAACGGCTTGCATTGAAATTTACTCTTTTTTGCAAGACATTCATTGAGGGGGAAAAAGGTGATTTTCTCGTCGAGTTAAGCATTTTGAGTAATTTACCGATTCATTTCAGAACGGCCTGCATCACAATTAACTATTTTTTGCCAGGCATTCATTGTGGAACAAAAGTGATTTTCTCGGCGAGTTAAGCATTTTGAGTAATTTGCCGATTGGCTTCAGAACGGCTTGCATCACAATTAAGTATTTTTTGCCAGTCGTTCATTGTGGAACACAAGCGATTTTCTCGGCGAGTTAAGCATTTGGAGTAATTTGCCGATTCCTTTCAGAGCGGCTTGCAACACAATTAACTATTTTTTGACAGGCATTCATTGTGGAACAAAAGTGATTTTCTCGGCGAGTTAAGCATTTTGAGTAATTTACCGATTGGTTTCAGAACGGCTTGACTTAAAATTTACTATTTTTTGCCAGACATTCATTGTGGCAGAAAAGTGATTTTCACGGCGAGTTAAGCATTTTGAGCAATTTGCCGATTGGTTTCTGAACGGCTTGCATTGAAATTTACTATTTTTTGCCAGACATTCATTGTGGAACAAAAGTGATTTTCTCGGCGAGTTAAGCATTTTGAGCAAATTGCCGATTGGTTTCAGAACGGCTTGCATTGAAATTTACTCTTTTTTGCAAGACATTCATTGAGGGGGAAAAAGGTGATTTTCTCGTCGAGTTAAGCATTTTGAGTAATTTACCGATTCATTTCAGAACGGCCTGCATCACAATTAACTATTTTTTGCCAGGCATTCATTGTGGAACAAAAGTGATTTTCTCGGCGAGTTAAGCATTTTGAGTAATTTGCCGATTGGCTTCAGAACGGCTTGCATCACAATTAAGTATTTTTTGCCAGTCGTTCATTGTGGAACACAAGCGATTTTCTCGGCGAGTTAAGCATTTGGAGTAATTTGCCGATTCCTTTCAGAACGGCTTGCAACACAATTAACTATTTTTTGACAGGCATTCATTGTGGAACAAAAGTGATTTTCTCGGCGAGTTAAGCATTTTGAGTAAGTTGCCGATTGGTTTCAGAACGGTTTGCATTGAAATTTACTATTTTTTGCCAGACATTCATTGTGGAACAAAAGTGATTTTCACGGGGAGTTAAGCATTTTGAGTAATTTGCCGATTCGTTTCAGAACGGCTTGCAATACAATGAACTATTTTTTGCCAGGCATTCATTGTGGAACCAAAGTGACTTTCTCGGCCAGTTAAGCATTTTGAGCAATTTGCCGATTGGTTTCAGAACGGCTTGCATCACAATTAACTATTTTTTGCCAGGCATTCATTGTGGAACAAAAGTGATTTTTTCGGCGAGTTAAGCATTTTGAGTAATTTGCAGATTGCTTTCAGAACGGCTTGCATTGAAATTTACTATTTTTTTCCAAACATTCATTGTGGGAAAAAGATGATTTTCTCGGCGAGTTAAGCAATTTGAGTAATTTGCCGATTGATTTCAGAACGGCTTGCATCACAATTAACTATTTTTTGCCAGGCATTCATTGTGGAACAAAAGTGATTTTCTCGGCGAGTTAAGCATTTTCAGTAATTTGCCGATTGGTTTCAGAACGGCTTGCATTGAAATTTACTATTTTTTGCCAGACATTCATTGTGGAACAAAAGTGATTTTCTCGGCGAGTTAAGCATTTTGAGTAATTTGCCGATTGGTTTCAGAACGGCTTGCATCACAATTAACTATTTTTTGCCAGGCATTCATTGTGGAACAAAAGTGATTTTCTCGGCGAGTTAAGCATTTTGAGTAATTTACCGATTGGTTTCAGAACGGCTTGACTTAAAATTTACTATTTTTTGCCAGACATTCATTGTGGCAGAAAAGTGATTTTCACGGCGAGTTAAGCATTTTGAGCAATTTGCCGATTGGTTTCTGAACGGCTTGCATTGAAATTTACTATTTTTTGCCAGACATTCATTGTGGAACAAAAGTGATTTTCTCGGCGAGTTAAGCATTTTGAGCAAATTGCCGATTGGTTTCAGAACGGCTTGCATTGAAATTTACTCTTTTTTGCAAGACATTCATTGAGGGGGAAAAAGGTGATTTTCTCGTCGAGTTAAGCATTTTGAGTAATTTACCGATTCATTTCAGAACGGCCTGCATCACAATTAACTATTTTTTGCCAGGCATTCATTGTGGAACAAAAGTGATTTTCTCGGCGAGTTAAGCATTTTGAGTAATTTGCCGATTGGCTTCAGAACGGCTTGCATCACAATTAAGTATTTTTTGCCAGTCGTTCATTGTGGAACACAAGCGATTTTCTCGGCGAGTTAAGCATTTGGAGTAATTTGCCGATTCCTTTCAGAGCGGCTTGCAACACAATTAACTATTTTTTGACAGGCATTCATTGTGGAACAAAAGTGATTTTCTCGGCGAGTTAAGCATTTTGAGTAATTTACCGATTAGTTTCAGAACGGCTTGACTTAAAATTTACTATTTTTTGCCAGACATTCATTGTGGCAGAAAAGTGATTTTCACGGCGAGTTAAGCATTTTGAGCAATTTGCCGATTGGTTTCTGAACGGCTTGCATTGAAATTTACTATTTTTTGCCAGACATTCATTGTGGAACAAAAGTGATTTTCTCGGCGAGTTAAGCATTTTGAGCAAATTGCCGATTGGTTTCAGAACGGCTTGCATTGAAATTTACTCTTTTTTGCAAGACATTCATTGAGGGGGAAAAAGGTGATTTTCTCGTCGAGTTAAGCATTTTGAGTAATTTACCGATTCATTTCAGAACGGCCTGCATCACAATTAACTATTTTTTGCCAGGCATTCATTGTGGAACAAAAGTGATTTTCTCGGCGAGTTAAGCATTTTGAGTAATTTGCCGATTGGCTTCAGAACGGCTTGCATCACAATTAAGTATTTTTTGCCAGTCGTTCATTGTGGAACACAAGCGATTTTCTCGGCGAGTTAAGCATTTGGAGTAATTTGCCGATTCCTTTCAGAACGGCTTGCAACACAATTAACTATTTTTTGACAGGCATTCATTGTGGAACAAAAGTGATTTTCTCGGCGAGTTAAGCATTTTGAGTAAGTTGCCGATTGGTTTCAGAACGGTTTGCATTGAAATTTACTATTTTTTGCCAGACATTCATTGTGGAACAAAAGTGATTTTCACGGGGAGTTAAGCATTTTGAGTAATTTGCCGATTCGTTTCAGAACGGCTTGCAATACAATGAACTATTTTTTGCCAGGCATTCATTGTGGAACCAAAGTGACTTTCTCGGCCAGTTAAGCATTTTGAGCAATTTGCCGATTGGTTTCAGAACGGCTTGCATCACAATTAACTATTTTTTGCCAGGCATTCATTGTGGAACAAAAGTGATTTTTTCGGCGAGTTAAGCATTTTGAGTAATTTGCAGATTGCTTTCAGAACGGCTTGCATTGAAATTTACTATTTTTTTCCAAACATTCATTGTGGGAAAAAGATGATTTTCTCGGCGAGTTAAGCAATTTGAGTAATTTGCCGATTGATTTCAGAACGGCTTGCATCACAATTAACTATTTTTTGCCAGGCATTCATTGTGGAACAAAAGTGATTTTCTCGGCGAGTTAAGCATTTTCAGTAATTTGCCGATTGGTTTCAGAACGGCTTGCATTGAAATTTACTATTTTTTGCCAGACATTCATTGTGGAACAAAAGTGATTTTCTCGGCGAGTTAAGCATTTTGAGTAATTTGCCGATTGGTTTCAGAACGGCTTGCATCACAATTAACTATTTTTTGCCAGGCATTCATTGTGGAACAAAAGTGATTTTCTCGGCGAGTTAAGCATTTTGAGTAATTTACCGATTGGTTTCAGAACGGCTTGACTTAAAATTTACTATTTTTTGCCAGACATTCATTGTGGCAGAAAAGTGATTTTCACGGCGAGTTAAGCATTTTGAGCAATTTGCCGATTGGTTTCTGAACGGCTTGCATTGAAATTTACTATTTTTTGCCAGACATTCATTGTGGAACAAAAGTGATTTTCTCGGCGAGTTAAGCATTTTGAGCAAATTGCCGATTGGTTTCAGAACGGCTTGCATTGAAATTTACTCTTTTTTGCAAGACATTCATTGAGGGGGAAAAAGGTGATTTTCTCGTCGAGTTAAGCATTTTGAGTAATTTACCGATTCATTTCAGAACGGCCTGCATCACAATTAACTATTTTTTGCCAGGCATTCATTGTGGAACAAAAGTGATTTTCTCGGCGAGTTAAGCATTTTGAGTAATTTGCCGATTGGCTTCAGAACGGCTTGCATCACAATTAAGTATTTTTTGCCAGTCGTTCATTGTGGAACACAAGCGATTTTCTCGGCGAGTTAAGCATTTGGAGTAATTTGCCGATTCCTTTCAGAGCGGCTTGCAACACAATTAACTATTTTTTGACAGGCATTCATTGTGGAACAAAAGTGATTTTCTCGGCGAGTTAAGCATTTTGAGTAATTTACCGATTGGTTTCAGAACGGCTTGACTTAAAATTTACTATTTTTTGCCAGACATTCATTGTGGCAGAAAAGTGATTTTCACGGCGAGTTAAGCATTTTGAGCAATTTGCCGATTGGTTTCTGAACGGCTTGCATTGAAATTTACTATTTTTTGCCAGACATTCATTGTGGAACAAAAGTGATTTTCTCGGCGAGTTAAGCATTTTGAGCAAATTGCCGATTGGTTTCAGAACGGCTTGCATTGAAATTTACTCTTTTTTGCAAGACATTCATTGAGGGGGAAAAAGGTGATTTTCTCGTCGAGTTAAGCATTTTGAGTAATTTACCGATTCATTTCAGAACGGCCTGCATCACAATTAACTATTTTTTGCCAGGCATTCATTGTGGAACAAAAGTGATTTTCTCGGCGAGTTAAGCATTTTGAGTAATTTGCCGATTGGCTTCAGAACGGCTTGCATCACAATTAAGTATTTTTTGCCAGTCGTTCATTGTGGAACACAAGCGATTTTCTCGGCGAGTTAAGCATTTGGAGTAATTTGCCGATTCCTTTCAGAACGGCTTGCAACACAATTAACTATTTTTTGACAGGCATTCATTGTGGAACAAAAGTGATTTTCTCGGCGAGTTAAGCATTTTGAGTAAGTTGCCGATTGGTTTCAGAACGGTTTGCATTGAAATTTACTATTTTTTGCCAGACATTCATTGTGGAACAAAAGTGATTTTCACGGGGAGTTAAGCATTTTGAGTAATTTGCCGATTCGTTTCAGAACGGCTTCCAATACAATTAACTATTTTTTGCCAGGCATTCATTGTGGAACCAAAGTGACTTTCTCGGCCAGTTAAGCATTTTGAGCAATTTGCCGATTGGTTTCAGAACGGCTTGCATCACAATTAACTATTTTTTGCCAGGCATTCATTGTGGAACAAAAGTGATTTTTTCGGCGAGTTAAGCATTTTGAGTAATTTGCAGATTGCTTTCAGAACGGCTTGCATTGAAATTTACTATTTTTTTCCAAACATTCATTGTGGGAAAAAGATGATTTTCTCGGCGAGTTAAGCAATTTGAGTAATTTGCCGATTGATTTCAGAACGGCTTGCATCACAATTAACTATTTTTTGCCAGGCATTCATTGTGGAACAAAAGTGATTTTCTCGGCGAGTTAAGCATTTTCAGTAATTTGCCGATTGGTTTCAGAACGGCTTGCATTGAAATTTACTATTTTTTGCCAGACATTCATTGTGGAACAAAAGTGATTTTCTCGGCGAGTTAAGCATTTTGAGTAATTTGCCGATTGGTTTCAGAACGGCTTGCATCACAATTAACTATTTTTTGCCAGGCATTCATTGTGGAACAAAAGTGATTTTCTCGGCGAGTTAAGCATTTTGAGTAATTTACCGATTGGTTTCAGAACGGCTTGACTTAAAATTTACTATTTTTTGCCAGACATTCATTGTGGCAGAAAAGTGATTTTCACGGCGAGTTAAGCATTTTGAGCAATTTGCCGATTGGTTTCTGAACGGCTTGCATTGAAATTTACTATTTTTTGCCAGACATTCATTGTGGAACAAAAGTGATTTTCTCGGCGAGTTAAGCATTTTGAGCAAATTGCCGATTGGTTTCAGAACGGCTTGCATTGAAATTTACTCTTTTTTGCAAGACATTCATTGAGGGGGAAAAAGGTGATTTTCTCGTCGAGTTAAGCATTTTGAGTAATTTACCGATTCATTTCAGAACGGCCTGCATCACAATTAACTATTTTTTGCCAGGCATTCATTGTGGAACAAAAGTGATTTTCTCGGCGAGTTAAGCATTTTGAGTAATTTGCCGATTGGCTTCAGAACGGCTTGCATCACAATTAAGTATTTTTTGCCAGTCGTTCATTGTGGAACACAAGCGATTTTCTCGGCGAGTTAAGCATTTGGAGTAATTTGCCGATTCCTTTCAGAGCGGCTTGCAACACAATTAACTATTTTTTGCCAGGCATTCATTGTGGAACAAAAGTGATTTTCTCGGCGAGTTAAGCATTTTGAGTAATTTACCGATTGGTTTCAGAACGGCTTGACTTAAAATTTACTATTTTTTGCCAGACATTCATTGTGGCAGAAAAGTGATTTTCACGGCGAGTTAAGCATTTTGAGCAATTTGCCGATTGGTTTCTGAACGGCTTGCATTGAAATTTACTATTTTTTGCCAGACATTCATTGTGGAACAAAAGTGATTTTCTCGGCGAGTTAAGCATTTTGAGCAAATTGCCGATTGGTTTCAGAACGGCTTGCATTGAAATTTACTCTTTTTTGCAAGACATTCATTGAGGGGGAAAAAGGTGATTTTCTCGTCGAGTTAAGCATTTTGAGTAATTTACCGATTCATTTCAGAACGGCCTGCATCACAATTAACTATTTTTTGCCAGGCATTCATTGTGGAACAAAAGTGATTTTCTCGGCGAGTTAAGCATTTTGAGTAATTTGCCGATTGGCTTCAGAACGGCTTGCATCACAATTAAGTATTTTTTGCCAGTCGTTCATTGTGGAACACAAGCGATTTTCTCGGCGAGTTAAGCATTTGGAGTAATTTGCCGATTCCTTTCAGAACGGCTTGCAACACAATTAACTATTTTTTGACAGGCATTCATTGTGGAACAAAAGTGATTTTCTCGGCGAGTTAAGCATTTTGAGTAAGTTGCCGATTGGTTTCAGAACGGTTTGCATTGAAATTTACTATTTTTTGCCAGACATTCATTGTGGAACAAAAGTGATTTTCACGGGGAGTTAAGCATTTTGAGTAATTTGCCGATTCGTTTCAGAACGGCTTGCAATACAATGAACTATTTTTTGCCAGGCATTCATTGTGGAACCAAAGTGACTTTCTCGGCCAGTTAAGCATTTTGAGCAATTTGCCGATTGGTTTCAGAACGGCTTGCATCACAATTAACTATTTTTTGCCAGGCATTCATTGTGGAACAAAAGTGATTTTTTCGGCGAGTTAAGCATTTTGAGTAATTTGCAGATTGCTTTCAGAACGGCTTGCATTGAAATTTACTATTTTTTTCCAAACATTCATTGTGGGAAAAAGATGATTTTCTCGGCGAGTTAAGCAATTTGAGTAATTTGCCGATTGATTTCAGAACGGCTTGCATCACAATTAACTATTTTTTGCCAGGCATTCATTGTGGAACAAAAGTGATTTTCTCGGCGAGTTAAGCATTTTCAGTAATTTGCCGATTGGTTTCAGAACGGCTTGCATTGAAATTTACTATTTTTTGCCAGACATTCATTGTGGAACAAAAGTGATTTTCTCGGCGAGTTAAGCATTTTGAGTAATTTGCCGATTGGTTTCAGAACGGCTTGCATCACAATTAACTATTTTTTGCCAGGCATTCATTGTGGAACAAAAGTGATTTTCTCGGCGAGTTAAGCATTTTGAGTAATTTACCGATTGGTTTCAGAACGGCTTGACTTAAAATTTACTATTTTTTGCCAGACATTCATTGTGGCAGAAAAGTGATTTTCACGGCGAGTTAAGCATTTTGAGCAATTTGCCGATTGGTTTCTGAACGGCTTGCATTGAAATTTACTATTTTTTGCCAGACATTCATTGTGGAACAAAAGTGATTTTCTCGGCGAGTTAAGCATTTTGAGCAAATTGCCGATTGGTTTCAGAACGGCTTGCATTGAAATTTACTCTTTTTTGCAAGACATTCATTGAGGGGGAAAAAGGTGATTTTCTCGTCGAGTTAAGCATTTTGAGTAATTTACCGATTCATTTCAGAACGGCCTGCATCACAATTAACTATTTTTTGCCAGGCATTCATTGTGGAACAAAAGTGATTTTCTCGGCGAGTTAAGCATTTTGAGTAATTTGCCGATTGGCTTCAGAACGGCTTGCATCACAATTAAGTATTTTTTGCCAGTCGTTCATTGTGGAACACAAGCGATTTTCTCGGCGAGTTAAGCATTTGGAGTAATTTGCCGATTCCTTTCAGAGCGGCTTGCAACACAATTAACTATTTTTTGACAGGCATTCATTGTGGAACAAAAGTGATTTTCTCGGCGAGTTAAGCATTTTGAGTAAGTTGCCGATTGGTTTCAGAACGGTTTGCATTGAAATTTACTATTTTTTGCCAGACATTCATTGTGGAACAAAAGTGATTTTCACGGGGAGTTAAGCATTTTGAGTAATTTGCCGATTCGTTTCAGAACGGCTTGCAATACAATGAACTATTTTTTGCCAGGCATTCATTGTGGAACCAAAGTGACTTTCTCGGCCAGTTAAGCATTTTGAGCAATTTGCCGATTGGTTTCAGAACGGCTTGCATCACAATTAACTATTTTTTGCCAGGCATTCATTGTGGAACAAAAGTGATTTTTTCGGCGAGTTAAGCATTTTGAGTAATTTGCAGATTGCTTTCAGAACGGCTTGCATTGAAATATACTATTTTTTGCCAGACATTCATTGTGGGAAAAAAAGTAATGTTCTCGGCGAGTTAAGCATTTTGAGTAATTTGCCGATTGGTTTCAGAACGGCTTGCATCACAATTAACTATTTTTTGCCAGGCATTCATTGTGGAACAAAAGTGATTTTCTCGGCGAGTTAAGCATTTTGAGTAATTTACCGATTGGTTTCAGAACGGCTTGACTTAAAATTTACTATTTTTTGCCAGACATTCATTGTGGCAGAAAAGTGATTTTCACGGCGAGTTAAGCATTTTGAGCAATTTGCCGATTGGTTTCTGAACGGCTTGCATTGAAATTTACTATTTTTTGCCAGACATTCATTGTGGAACAAAAGTGATTTTCTCGGCGAGTTAAGCATTTTGAGCAAATTGCCGATTGGTTTCAGAACGGCTTGCATTGAAATTTACTCTTTTTTGCAAGACATTCATTGAGGGGGAAAAAGGTGATTTTCTCGTCGAGTTAAGCATTTTGAGTAATTTACCGATTCATTTCAGAACGGCCTGCATCACAATTAACTATTTTTTGCCAGGCATTCATTGTGGAACAAAAGTGATTTTCTCGGCGAGTTAAGCATTTTGAGTAATTTGCCGATTGGCTTCAGAACGGCTTGCATCACAATTAAGTATTTTTTGCCAGTCGTTCATTGTGGAACACAAGCGATTTTCTCGGCGAGTTAAGCATTTGGAGTAATTTGCCGATTCCTTTCAGAACGGCTTGCAACACAATTAACTATTTTTTGACAGGCATTCATTGTGGAACAAAAGTGATTTTCTCGGCGAGTTAAGCATTTTGAGTAAGTTGCCGATTGGTTTCAGAACGGTTTGCATTGAAATTTACTATTTTTTGCCAGACATTCATTGTGGAACAAAAGTGATTTTCACGGGGAGTTAAGCATTTTGAGTAATTTGCCGATTGGTTTCAGAACGGCTTGCATCACAATTAACTATTTTTTGCCAGACATTCATTGTGGAACCAAAGTGATTTTCACGGCGAGTTAAGCATTTTGAGTAATTTGCCGATTGGTTTCAGAACGGCTTGAATCACAATTAACTATTTTTTGCCAGGCATTCATTGTGGAACAAAAGTGATTTTCTCGGCGAGTTAAGCATTTTGAGCAATTTGCCGATTGGTTTCAGAACGGCTTGCATTACAATTAACTATTTTTTGCAAGGCATTCATTGTGGAACAAAAGTGATTTTCACGGGGAGTTAAGCATTTTGAGTAATTTGCCGATTCGTTTCAGAACGGCTTGCAATACAATGAACTATTTTTTGCCAGGCATTCATTGTGGAACCAAAGTGACTTTCTCGGCCAGTTAAGCATTTTGAGCAATTTGCCGATTGGTTTCAGAACGGCTTGCATCACAATTAACTATTTTTTGCCAGGCATTCATTGTGGAACAAAAGTGATTTTTTCGGCGAGTTAAGCATTTTGAGTAATTTGCAGATTGCTTTCAGAACGGCTTGCATTGAAATTTACTATTTTTTTCCAAACATTCATTGTGGGAAAAAGGTGATTTTCTCGGCGAGTTAAGCAATTTGAGTAATTTGCCGATTGATTTCAGAACGGCTTGCATCACAATTAACTATTTTTTGCCAGGCATTCATTGTGGAACAAAAGTGATTTTCTCGGCGAGTTAAGCATTTTCAGTAATTTGCCGATTGGTTTCAGAACGGCTTGCATTGAAATTTACTATTTTTTGCCAGACATTCATTGTGGAACAAAAGTGATTTTCTCGGCGAGTTAAGCATTTTGAGCAATTTGCCGATTGGTTTCAGAACGGCTTGCATTACAATTAACTATTTTTTGCAAGGCATTCATTGTGGAACAAAAGTGATTTTCACGGGGAGTTAAGCATTTTGAGTAATTTGCCGATTCGTTTCAGAACGGCTTGCAATACAATGAACTATTTTTTGCCAGGCATTCATTGTGGAACCAAAGTGACTTTCTCGGCCAGTTAAGCATTTTGAGCAATTTGCCGATTGGTTTCAGAACGGCTTGCATCACAATTAACTATTTTTTGCCAGGCATTCATTGTGGAACAAAAGTGATTTTTTCGGCGAGTTAAGCATTTTGAGTAATTTGCAGATTGCTTTCAGAACGGCTTGCATTGAAATTTACTATTTTTTTCCAAACATTCATTGTGGGAAAAAGGTGATTTTCTCGGCGAGTTAAGCAATTTGAGTAATTTGCCGATTGGTTTCAGAACGGCTTGCATCACAATTAACTATTTTTTGCCAGGCATTCATTGTGGAACAAAAGTGATTTTCTCGGCGAGTTAAGCATTTTGAGTAATTTACCGATTGGTTTCAGAACGGCTTGACTTAAAATTTACTATTTTTTGCCAGACATTCATTGTGGCAGAAAAGTGATTTTCACGGCGAGTTAAGCATTTTGAGCAATTTGCCGATTGGTTTCTGAACGGCTTGCATTGAAATTTACTATTTTTTGCCAGACATTCATTGTGGAACAAAAGTGATTTTCTCGGCGAGTTAAGCATTTTGAGCAAATTGCCGATTGGTTTCAGAACGGCTTGCATTGAAATTTACTCTTTTTTGCAAGACATTCATTGAGGGGGAAAAAGGTGATTTTCTCGTCGAGTTAAGCATTTTGAGTAATTTACCGATTCATTTCAGAACGGCCTGCATCACAATTAACTATTTTTTGCCAGGCATTCATTGTGGAACAAAAGTGATTTTCTCGGCGAGTTAAGCATTTTGAGTAATTTGCCGATTGGCTTCAGAACGGCTTGCATCACAATTAAGTATTTTTTGCCAGTCGTTCATTGTGGAACACAAGCGATTTTCTCGGCGAGTTAAGCATTTGGAGTAATTTGCCGATTCCTTTCAGAACGGCTTGCAACACAATTAACTATTTTTTGACAGGCATTCATTGTGGAACAAAAGTGATTTTCTCGGCGAGTTAAGCATTTTGAGTAAGTTGCCGATTGGTTTCAGAACGGTTTGCATTGAAATTTACTAATTTTTGCCAGACATTCATTGTGGAACAAAAGTGATTTTCACGGGGAGTTAAGCATTTTGAGTAATTTGCCGATTGGTTTCAGAACGGCTTGCATCACAATTAACTATTTTTTGCCAGACATTCATTGTGGAACCAAAGTGATTTTCACGGCGAGTTAAGCATTTTGAGTAATTTGCCGATTGGTTTCAGAACGGCTTGCATCACAATTAACTATTTTTTGCCAGGCATTCATTGTGGAACAAAAGTGATTTTCTCGGCGAGTTAAGCATTTTGAGCAATTTGCCGATTGGTTTCAGAACGGCTTGCATTACAATTAACTATTTTTTGCAAGGCATTCATTGTGGAACAAAAGTGATTTTCACGGGGAGTTAAGCATTTTGAGTAATTTGCCGATTCGTTTCAGAACGGCTTGCAATACAATGAACTATTTTTTGCCAGGCATTCATTGTGGAACCAAAGTGACTTTCTCGGCCAGTTAAGCATTTTGAGCAATTTGCCGATTGGTTTCAGAACGGCTTGCATCACAATTAACTATTTTTTGCCAGGCATTCATTGTGGAACAAAAGTGATTTTTTCGGCGAGTTAAGCATTTTGAGTAATTTGCAGATTGCTTTCAGAACGGCTTGCATTGAAATTTACTATTTTTTTCCAAACATTCATTGTGGGAAAAAGGTGATTTTCTCGGCGAGTTAAGCAATTTGAGTAATTTGCCGATTGATTTCAGAACGGCTTGCATCACAATTAACTATTTTTTGCCAGGCATTCATTGTGGAACAAAAGTGATTTTCTCGGCGAGTTAAGCATTTTCAGTAATTTGCCGATTGGTTTCAGAACGGCTTGCATTGAAATTTACTATTTTTTGCCAGACATTCATTGTGGAACAAAAGTGATTTTCTCGGCGAGTTAAGCATTTTGAATAATTTGCCGATTGCTGTCAGAACGGCTTCCAACACAGTTAACTATTTTTTGCCAGGCATTCATTGTGGAACAAAAGTGAGTTTCTTGGCGAGTTAAGCATTTTGAGTAATTTCCGATTGGTTTCAGAACGGCTTGAATTAAAATTTACTATTTTTTGCCAGGCATTCATTGTGGCACAAAAGTGATTTTCACGGCGAGTAAAGCATTTTGAGCAATTTGCCGATTGGTTTCTGAACGGCTTGCATTGAAATTTACTATTTTTTGCCAGACATTCATTGTGGAACAAAAGTGATTTTCTCGGCGAGTTCAGCATTTTGAGCAAATTGCCGATTGGTTTCAGAACGGCTTGCATTGAAATTTACTCTTTTTTGCAAGACATTCATTGAGGGGAAAAAGGTGATTTTCTCGGCGAGTTAAGCATTTTGAGTAATTTACCGATTCATTTCAGAACGGCTTGCAACACAGTTAACTATTTTTTGCCAGGCATTCATTGTGCAACAAAAGTGATTTTCGCGGCGAGTTAAGCATTTTGAGCAATTTGCCGATTGGTTTCAGAATGGCTTGCATTGAAATTTACTATTTTTTGCCAGACATTCATTGTGGGAAAAAAAGTAATGTTCTCAGCGAGTTAAGCATTTTGAGTAATTTGCCGATTGGTTTCAGAACGGCTTGCATCACAATTAACTATTTTTTGCCAGGCATTCATTGTGGAACAAAAGTGATTTTCTCGGCGAGTTAAGCATTTTGAGTAATTTACCGATTGGTTTCAGAACGGCTTGACTTAAAATTTACTATTTTTTGCCAGACATTCATTGTGGCAGAAAAGTGATTTTCACGGCGAGTTAAGCATTTTGAGCAATTTGCCGATTGGTTTCTGAACGGCTTGCATTGAAATTTACTATTTTTTGCCAGACATTCATTGTGGAACAAAAGTGATTTTCTCGGCGAGTTAAGCATTTTGAGCAATTTGCCGATTGGTTTCTGAACGGCTTGCATTGAAATTTACTATTTTTTGCCAGACATTCATTGTGGAACAAAAGTGATTTTCTCGGCGAGTTCAGCATTTTGAGCAAATTGCCGATTGGT
This sequence comes from Scyliorhinus torazame, assembly GCF_047496885.1. Classification (NCBI taxonomy): domain Eukaryota; kingdom Metazoa; phylum Chordata; class Chondrichthyes; order Carcharhiniformes; family Scyliorhinidae; genus Scyliorhinus; species Scyliorhinus torazame. The sequence continues at coordinate 151,826,511 of NC_092720.1, forward strand.
TTCAGAACGGCTTGCATTGAAATTTACTCTTTTTTGCAAGACATTCATTGAGGGGAAAAAGGTGATTTTCTCGGCGAGTTAAGCATTTTGAGTAATTTACCGATTCATTTCAGAACGGCCTGCATCACAATTAACTATTTTTTGCCAGGCATTCATTGTGGAACAAAAGTGATTTTCTCGGCGAGTTAAGCATTTTGAGCAATTTGCCGATTGGTTTCAGAATGGCTTGCATTACAATTAACTATTTTTTGCAAGGCATTCATTGTGGAACAAAAGTGATTTTCACGGGGAGTTAAGCATTTTGAGTAATTTGCCGATTCGTTTCAGAACGGCTTGCAATACAATTAACTATTTTTTGCCAGACATTCATTGTGGAACCAAAGTGACTTTCTCGGCCAGTTAAGCATTTTGAGCAATTTGCCGAATGGTTTCAGAACGGCTTGCATCACAATTAACTATTTTTTGCCAGGCATTCATTGTGGAACAAAAGTGATTTTCTCGGCGAGTTAAGCATTTTCAGTAATTTGCCGATTGGTTTCAGAACGGCTTGCATTGAAATTTACTATTTTTTGCCAGGCATTCATTGTGGAACAAAAGTGATTTTCTCGGCGAGTTAAGCATTTTGAATAATTTGCCGATTGCTTTCAGAACGGCTTCCAACACAGTTAACTATTTTTTGCCAGGCATTCATTGTGCAACAAAAGTGATTTTCTCGGCGAGTTAAGCATTTTGAGTAATTTGCCGATTGCTTTCAGAACGGCTTGCATTGAAATTTACTATTTTTTGCCAGACATTCATTGTGGGAAAAAAGTAATGTTCTCGGCGAGTTAAGCATTTTGAGTAATTTGCCGATTGGCTTCAGAACGGCTTGCATCACAATTAAGTATTTTTTGCCAGTCGTTCATTGTGGAACACAAGCGATTTTCTCGGCGAGTTAAGCATTTGGAGTAATTTGCCGATTCCTTTCAGAACGGCTTGCAACACAATTAACTATTTTTTGACAGGCATTCATTGTGGAACAAAAGTGATTTTCTCGGCGAGTTAAGCATTTTGAGTAAGTTGCCGATTGGTTTCAGAACGGTTTGCATTGAAATTTACTATTTTTTGCCAGACATTCATTGTGGAACAAAAGTGATTTTCACGGGGAGTTAAGCATTTTGAGTAATTTGCCGATTGGTTTCAGAACGGCTTGCATCACAATTAACTATTTTTTGCCAGACATTCATTGTGGAACCAAAGTGATTTTCACGGCGAGTTAAGCATTTTGAGTAATTTGCCGATTGGTTTCAGAACGGCTTGCATCACAATTAACTATTTTTTGCCAGGCATTCATTGTGGAACAAAAGTGATTTTCTCGGCGAGTTAAGCATTTTGAGTAATTTCCGATTGGTTTCAGAACGGCTTGAATTAAAATTTACTATTTTTTGCCAGACATTCATTGTGGCACAAAAGTGATTTTCACGGAGAGTTAAGCATTTTGAGCAATTTGCCGATTGGTTTCTGAACGGCTTGCATTGAAATTTACTATTTTTTGCCAGACATTCATTGTGGAACAAAAGTGATTTTCTCGGCGAGTTCAGCATTTTGAGCAAATTGCCGATTGGTTTCAGAACGGCTTGCATTGAAATTTACTCTTTTTTGCCAGGCATTCATTGTGGAACAAAAGTGATTTTCTCGGCGAGTTAAGCATTTTGAGTAATTTCCGATTGGTTTCAGAACGGCTTGAATTAAAATTTAATATTTTTTGCCAGACATTCATTGTGGCACAAAAGTGATTTTCACGGAGAGTTAAGCATTTTGAGCAATTTGCCGATTGGTTTCTGAACGGCTTGCATTGAAATTTACTATTTTTTGCCAGACATTCATTGTGGAACAAAAGTGATTTTCTCGGCGAGTTCAGCATTTTGAGCAAATTGCCGATTGGTTTCAGAACGGCTTGCATTGAAATTTACTCTTTTTTGCAAGACATTCATTGAGGGGAAAAAGGTGATTTTCTCGGCGAGTTAAGCATTTTGAGTAATTTACCGATTCATTTCAGAACGGCCTGCATCACAATTAACTATTTTTTGCCAGGCATTCATTGTGGAACAAAAGTGATTTTCTCGGCGAGTTAAGCATTTTGAGTAATTTGCCGATTGGCTTCAGAACGGCTTGCATCACAATCAACTATTTTTTGCCAGTCGTTCATTGTGGAACACAAGCGATTTTCTCGGCGAGTTAAGCATTTGGAGTAATTTGCCGATTCCTTTCAGAACGGCTTGCAACACAATTAACTATTTTTTGACAGGCATTCATTGTGGAACAAAAGTGATTTTCTCGGCGAGTTAAGCATTTTGAGTAAGTTGCCGATTGGTTTCAGAACGGTTTGCATTGAAATTTACTATTTTTTGCCAGACATTCATTGTGGAACAAAAGTGATTTTCACGGGGAGTTAAGCATTTTGAGTAATTTGCCGATTGGTTTCAGAACGGCTTGCATCACAATTAACTATTTTTTGCCAGACATTCATTGTGGAACCAAAGTGATTTTCACGGCGAGTTAAGCATTTTGAGTAATTTGCCGATTGGTTTCAGAACGGCTTGCATCACAATTAACTATTTTTTGCCAGGCATTCATTGTGGAACAAAAGTGATTTTCTCGGCGAGTTAAGCATTTTGAGCAATTGGCCGATTGGTTTCAGAACGGCTTGCATTACAATTAACTATTTTTTGCAAGGCATTCATTGTGGAACAAAAGTGATTTTCACGGGGAGTTAAGCATTTTGAGTAATTTGCCGATTCGTTTCAGAACGGCTTGCAATACAATGAACTATTTTTTGCCAGACATTCATTGTGGAACCAAAGTGACTTTCTCGGCCAGTTAAGCATTTTGAGCAATTTGCCGATTGGTTTCAGAACGGCTTGCATCACAATTAACTATTTTTTGCCAGGCATTCATTGTGGAACAAAAGTGATTTTTTCGGCGAGTTAAGCATTTTGAGTAATTTGCAGATTGCTTTCAGAACGGCTTGCATTGAAATTTACTATTTTTTTCCAAACATTCATTGTGGGAAAAAGGTGATTTTCTCGGCGAGTTAAGCAATTTGAGTAATTTGCCGATTGATTTCAGAACGGCTTGCATCACAATTAACTATTTTTTGCCAGGCATTCATTGTGGAACAAAAGTGATTTTCTCGGCGAGTTAAGCATTTTCAGTAATTTGCCGATTGGTTTCAGAACGGCTTGCATTGAAATTTACTATTTTTTGCCAGATATTCATTGTGGAACAAAAGTGATTTTCTCGGCGAGTGAAGCATTTTGAATAATTTGCCGATTGCTGTCAGAACGGCTTCCAACACAGTTAACTATTTTTTGCCAGGCATTCATTGTGCAACAAAAGTGATTTTCTCGGCGAGTTAAGCATTTTGAGTAATTTGCCGATTGCTTTCAGAACGGCTTGCATTGAAATTTACTATTTTTTGCCAGACATTCATTGTGGGAAAAAAGTAATGTTCTCGGCGAGTTAAGTATTTTGAGTAATTTCCGATTGGTTTCAGAACGGCTTGCATCACAATTAACTATTATTTGCCAGGCATTCATTGTGGAACAAAAGTGAGTTTCTCGGCGAGTTAAGCATTTTGAGTAATTTCCGATTGGTTTCAGAACGGCTTGAATTAAAATTTACTATTTTTTGCCAGGCATTCATTGTGGCACAAAAGTGATTTTCACGGCGAGTTAAGCATTTTGAGCAATTTGCCGATTGGTTTCTGAACGGCTTGCATTGAAATTTACTATTTTTTGCCAGTCATTCATTGTGGAACAAAAGTGATTTTCTCGGCGAGTTCAGCATTTTGAGCAAATTGCCGATTGGTTTCAGAACGGCTTGCATTGAAATTTACTCTTTCTTGCAAGACATTCATTGAGGGGAAAAAGGTGATTTTCTCGGCGAGTTAAGCATTTTGAGTAATTTACCGATTCATTTCAGAACGGCCTGCATCACAATTAACTATTTTTTGCCAGGCATTCATTGTGCAACAAAAGTGATTTTCTCGGCGAGTTAAGCATTTTGAGCAATTTGCCGATTGGTTTCAGAATGGCTTGCATTACAATTAACTATTTTTTGCAAGGCATTCATTGTGGAACAAAAGTGATTTTCACGGGGAGTTAAGCATTTTGAGTAATTTGCCGATTCGTTTCAGAACGGCTTGCAATACAATTAACTATTTTTTGCCAGACATTCATTGTGGAACCAAAGTGACTTTCTCGGCCAGTTAAGCATTTTGAGCAATTTGCCGATTGGTTTCAGAACGGCTTGCATCACAATTAACTATTTTTTGCCAGGCATTCATTGTGGAACAAAAGTGATTTTCTCGGCGAGTTAAGCATTTTCAGTAATTTGCCGATTGGTTTCAGAACGGCTTGCATTGAAATTTACTCTTTTTTGCAAGACATTCATTGAGGGGAAAAAGGTGATTTTCTCGGCGAGTTAAGCATTTTGAGTAATTTACCGATTCATTTCAGAACGGCCTGCATCACAATTAACTATTTTTTGCCAGGCATTCATTGTGGAACAAAAGTGATTTTCTCGGCGAGTTAAGCATTTTGAGTAATTTGCCGATTGGCTTCAGAACGGCTTGCATCACATTTAACTATTTTTAACCAGTCGTTCATTGTGGAACACAAGCGATTTTCTAGGCGAGTTCAGCATTTGGAGTAATTTGCCGATTCCTTTCAGAACGGCTTGCAACACAATTAACTATTTTTTGACAGGCATTCATTGTGGAACAAAAGTGATTTTCTCAGCGAGTTAAGCATTTTGAGTAAGTTGCCGATTGGTTTCAGAACGGTTTGCATTGAAATTTACTATTTTTTGCCAGACATTCATTGTGGAACAAAAGTGATTTTCACGGGGAGTTAAGCATTTTGAGTAATTTGCCGATTGGTTTCAGAACGGCTTGCAACACAATTAACTATTTTTTGACAGGCATTCATTGTGGAACAAAAGTGATTTTCTCGGCGAGTTAAGCATTTTGAGTAAGTTGCCGATTGGTTTCAGAACGGTTTGCATTGAAATTTACTATTTTTTGCCAGACATTCATTGTGGAACAAAAGTGATTTTCACGGGGAGTTAAGCATTTTGAGTAATTTGCCGATTCGTTTCAGAACGGCTTGCATCACAATTAACTATTTTTTGCCAGACATTCATTGTGGAACCAAAGTGATTTTCACGGCGAGTTAAGCATTTTGAGTAATTTGCCGATTGGTTTCAGAACGGCTTGCATCACAATTAACTATTTTTTGCCAGGCATTCATTGTGGAACAAAAGTGATTTTCTCGGCGAGTTAAGCATTTTGAGCAATTTGCCGATTGGTTTCAGAACGGCTTGCATTATAATTAACTATTTTTTGCAAGGCATTCATTGTGGAACAAAAGTGATTTTCACGGGGAGTTAAGCATTTTGAGTAATTTGCCGATTCGTTTCAGAACGGCTTGCAATACAATGAACTATTTTTTGCCAGACATTCATTGTGGAACCAAAGTGACTTTCTCGGCCAGTTAAGCATTTTGAGCAATTTGCCGATTGGTTTCAGAACGGCTTGCATCACAATTAACGATTTGTTGCCAGGCATTCATTGTGGAACAAAAGTGATTTTTTCGGCGAGTTAAGCATTTTGAGTAATTTGCAGATTGCTTTCAGAACGGCTTGCATTGAAATTTACTATTTTTTTCCAAACATTCATTGTGGGAAAAAGGTGATTTTCTCGGCGAGTTAAGCAATTTGAGTAATTTGCCGATTGATTTCAGAACGGCTTGCATCACAATTAACTATTTTTTGCCAGGCATTCATTGTGGAACAAAAGTGATTTTCTCGGCGAGTTAAGCATTTTCAGTAATTTGCCGATTGGTTTCAGAACGGCTTGCATTGAAATTTACTATTTTTTGCCAGACATTCATTGCGGAACAAAAGTGATTTTCTCGGCGAGTTAAGCATTTTGAATAATTTGCCGATTGCTGTCAGAACGGCTTCCAACACAGTTAACTATTTTTTGCCAGGCATTCATTGTGCAACAAAAGTCATTTTCTCGGCGAGTTAAGCATTTTGAGTAATTTGCCGATTGCTTTCAGAACGGCTTGCATTGAAATTTACTATTTTTTGCCATACATTCATTGTGGGAAAAAAGTAATGTTCTCGGCGAGTTAAGCATTTTGAGTAATTTGCCGATTGGTTTCAGAACGGCTTGCATCACAATTAACTATTTTTTGCCAGGCATTCATTGTGGAACAAAAGTGAGTTTCTCGGCGAGTTAAGCATTTTGAGTAATTTCCGATTGGTTTCAGAACGGCTTGAATTAAAATTTACTATTTTTTGCCAGGCATTCATTGTGGCACAAAAGTGATTTTCACGGCGAGTTAAGCATTTGAGCAATTTGCCGATTGGTTTCTGAACGGCTTGCATTGAAATTTACTATTTTTTGCCAGACATTCATTGTGGAACAAAAGTGATTTTCTCGGCGAGTTCAGCATTTTGAGCAAATTGCCGATTGGTTTCAGAACGGCTTGCATTGAAATTTACTCTTTTTTGCAAGACATTCATTGAGGGGAAAAAGGTGATTTTCTCGGCGAGTTAAGCATTTTGAGTAATTTACCGATTCATTTCAGAACGGCCTGCATCACAATTAACTATTTTTTGCCAGGCATTCATTGTGCAACAAAAGTGATTTTCTCGGCGAGTTAAGCATTTTGAGCAATTTGCCGATTGGTTTCAGAATGGCTTGCATTACAATGAACTATTTTTTGCAAGGCATTCATTGTGGAACAAAAGTGATTTTCACGGGGAGTTAAGCATTTTGAGTAATTTGCCGATTCGTTTCAGAACGGCTTGCAATACAATTAACTATTTTTTGCCAGACATTCATTGTGGAACCAAAGTGACTTTCTCGGCCAGTTAAGCATTTTGAGCAATTTGCCGATTGGTTTCAGAACGGCTTGCATCACAATTAACTATTTTTTGCCAGGCATTCATTGTGGAACAAAAGTGATTTTCTCGGCGAGTTAAGCATTTTCAGTAATTTGCCGATTGGTTTCAGAACGGCTTGCATTGAAATTTACTATTTTTTGCCAGACATTCATTGTGGAACAAAAGTGATTTTCTCGGCGAGTTAAGCATTTTGAGTAATTTCCGATTGGTTTCAGAACGGCTTGAATTAAAATTTACTATTTTTTGCCAGACATTCATTGTGGCACAAAAGTGATTTTGACGGAGAGTTAAGCATTTTGAGCAATTTGCCGATTGGTTTCAAAACGGCTTGCATTGAAATTTACTATTTTTTGCCAGACATTCATTGTGGAACAAAAGTGATTTTCTCGGCGAGTTCAGCATTTTGAGCAAATTGCCGATTGGTTTCAGAACGGCTTGCATTGAAATTTACTCTTTTTTGCAAGACATTCATTGAGGGGGAAAAGGTGATTTTCTCGGCGAGTTAAGCATTTTGAGTAATTTACCGATTCATTTCAGAACGGCCTGCATCACAATTAACTATTTTTTGCCAGGCATTCATTGTGGAACAAAAGTGATTTTCTCGGCGAGTTAAGCATTTTGAGTAATTTGCCGATTGGCTTCAGAACGGCTTGCATCACAATTAACTATTTTTTGCCAGTCGTTCATTGTGGAACACAAGCGATTTTCTCGGCGAGTTAAGCATTTGGAGTAATTTGCCGATTCCTTTCAGAACGGCTTGCAACACAATTAACTATTTTTTGACTGGCATTCATTGTGGAACAAAAGTGATTTTCTCGGCGAGTTAAGCATTTTGAGTAAGTTGCCGATTGGTTTCAGAACGGTTTGCATTGAAATTTACTATTTTTTGCCAGACATTCATTGTGGAACAAAAGTGATTTTCACGGGGAGTTAAGCATTTTGAGTAATTTGCCGATTGGTTTCAGAACGGCTTGCATCACAATTAACTATTTTTTGCCAGACATTCATTGTGGAACCAAAGTGATTTTCACGGCGAGTTAAGCATTTTGAGTAATTTGCCGATTGGTTTCAGAACGGCTTGCATCACAATTAACTATTTTTTGCCAGGCATTCATTGTGGAACAAAAGTGATTTTCTCGGCGAGTTAAGCATTTTGAGCAATTTGCCGATTGGTTTCAGAACGGCTTGCATTACAATTAACTATTTTTTGCAAGGCATTCATTGTGGAACAAAAGTGATTTTCACGGGGAGTTAAGCATTTTGAGTAATTTGCCGATTCGTTTCAGAACGGCTTGCAATACAATGAACTATTTTTTGCCAGACATTCATTGTGGAACCAAAGTGACTTTCTCGGCCAGTTAAGCATTTTGAGCAATTTGCCGATTGGTTTCAGAACGGCTTGCATCACAATTAACTATTTTTTGCCAGGCATTCATTGTGGAACAAAAGTGATTTTTTTCGGCGAGTTAAGCATTTTGAGTAATTTGCAGATTGCTTTCAGAACGGCTTGCATTGAAATTTACTATTTTTTTCCAAACATTCATTGTGGGAAAAAGGTGATTTTCTCGGCGAGTTAAGCAATTTGAGTAATTTGCCGATTGATTTCAGAACGGCTTGCATCACAATTAACTATTTTTTGCCAGGCATTCATTGTGGAACAAAAGTGATTTTCTCGGCGAGTTAAGCATTTTCAGTAATTTGCCGATTGGTTTCAGAACGGCTTGCATTGAAATTTACTATTTTTTGCCAGACATTCATTGTGGAACAAAAGTGATTTTCTCGGCGAGTTAAGCATTTTGAATAATTTGCCGATTGCTGTCAGAACGGCTTCCAACACAGTTAACTATTTTTTGCCAGGCATTCATTGTGCAACAAAAGTCATTTTCTCGGCGAGTTAAGCATTTTGAGTAATTTGCCGATTGCTTTCAGAACGGCTTGCATTGAAATTTACTATTTTTTGCCATACATTCATTGTGGGAAAAAAGTAATGTTCTCGGCGAGTTAAGCATTTTGAGTAATTTGCCGATTGGTTTCAGAACGGCTTCCATCACAATTAACTATTTTTTGCCAGGCATTCATTGTGGAACAAAAGTGAGTTTCTCGGCGAGTTAAGCATTTTGAGTAATTTCCGATTGGTTTCAGAACGGCTTGAATTAAAATTTACTATTTTTTGCCAGGCATTCATTGTGGCACAAAAGTGATTTTCACGGCGAGTTAAGCATTTGAGCAATTTGCCGATTGGTTTCTGAACGGCTTGCATTGAAATTTACTATTTTTTGCCAGACATTCATTGTGGAACAAAAGTGATTTTCGCGGCGAGTTCAGCATTTGAGCAAATTGCCGATTGGTTTCAGAACGGCTTGCATTGAAATTTACTCTTTTTTGCAAGACATTCATTGAGGGGAAAAAGGTGATTTTCTCGGCGAGTTAAGCATTTTGAGTAATTTACCGATTCATTTCAGAACGGCCTGCATCACAATTAACTATTTTTTGCCAGGCATTCATTGTGCAACAAAAGTGATTTTCTCGGCGAGTTAAGCATTTTGAGCAATTTGCCGATTGGTTTCAGAATGGCTTGCATTACAATTAACTATTTTTTGCAAGGCATTCATTGTGGAACAAAAGTGATTTTCACGGGGAGTTAAGCATTTTGAGTAATTTGCCGATTCGTTTCAGAACGGCTTGCAATACAATTAACTATTTTTTGCCAGACATTCATTGTGGAACCAAAGTGACTTTCTCGGCCAGTTAAGCATTTTGAGCAATTTGCCGATTGGTTTCAGAACGGCTTGCATCACAATTAACTATTTTTTGCCAGGCATTCATTGTGGAACAAAAGTGATTTTCTCGGCGAGTTAAGCATTTTCAGTAATTTGCCGATTGGTTTCAGAACGGCTTGCATTGAAATTTACTATTTTTTGCCAGACATTCATTGTGGAACAAAAGTGATTTTCTCGGCGAGTTAAGCATTTTGAATAATTTGCCGATTGCTTTCAGAACGGCTTCCAACACAGTTAACTATTTTTTGCCAGGCATTCATTGTGCAACAAAAGTGATTTTCTCGGCGAGTTAAGCATTTTGAGTAATTTGCCGATTGCTTTCAGAACGGCTTGCATTGAAATTTACTATTTTTTGCCAGACATTCATTGTGGGAAAAAAGTAATGTTCTCGGCGAGTTAAGCATTTTGAGTAATTTGCCGATTGGTTTCAGAACGGCTTGCATCACAATTAACTATTTTTTGCCAGGCATTCATTGTGGAACAAAAGTGATTTTCTCGGCGAGTTAAGCATTTTGAGTAATTTCCGATTGGTTTCAGAACGGCTTGAATTAAAATTTACTATTTTTTCCAGACATTCATTGTGGCACAAAAGTGATTTTCACGGAGATTTAAGCATTTTGAGCAATTTGCCGATTGGTTTCTGAACGGCTTGCATTGAAATTTACTATTTTTTGCCAGACATTCATTGTGGAACAAAAGTGATTTTCTCGGCGAGTTCAGCATTTTGAGCAAATTGCCGTTTGGTTTCAGAACGGCTTGCATTGAAATTTACTCTTTTTTGCAAGACATTCATTGAGGGGAAAAAGGTGATTTTCTCGGCGAGTTAAGCATTTTGAGTAATTTACCGATTCATTTCAGAACGGCCTGCATCACAATTAACTATTTTTTGCCAGGCATTCATTGTGGAACAAAAGTGATTTTCTCGGCGAGTTAAGCATTTTGAGTAATTTGCCGATTGGCTTCAGAACGGCTTGCATCACATTTAACTATTTTTAACCAGTCGTTCATTGTGGAACACAAGCGATTTTCTAGGCGAGTTCAGCATTTGGAGTAATTTGCCGATTCCTTTCAGAACGGCTTGCAACACAATTAACTATTTTTTGACAGGCATTCATTGTGGAACAAAAGTGATTTTCTCAGCGAGTTAAGCATTTTGAGTAAGTTGCCGATTGGTTTCAGAACGGTTTGCATTGAAATTTACTATTTTTTGCCAGACATTCATTGTGGAACAAAAGTGATTTTCACGGGGAGTTAAGCATTTTGAGTAATTTGCCGATTGGTTTCAGAACGGCTTGCAACACAATTAACTATTTTTTGACAGGCATTCATTGTGGAACAAAAGTGATTTTCTCGGCGAGTTAAGCATTTTGAGTAAGTTGCCGATTGGTTTCAGAACGGTTTGCATTGAAATTTACTATTTTTTGCCAGACATTCATTGTGGAACAAAAGTGATTTTCACGGGGAGTTAAGCATTTTGAGTAATTTGCCGATTCGTTTCAGAACGGCTTGCATCACAATTAACTATTTTTTGCCAGACATTCATTGTGGAACCAAAGTGATTTTCACGGCGAGTTAAGCATTTTGAGTAATTTGCCGATTGGTTTCAGAACGGCTTGCATCACAATTAACTATTTTTTGCCAGGCATTCATTGTGGAACAAAAGTGATTTTCTCGGCGAGTTAAGCATTTTGAGCAATTTGCCGATTGGTTTCAGAACGGCTTGCATTATAATTAACTATTTTTTGCAAGGCATTCATTGTGGAACAAAAGTGATTTTCACGGGGAGTTAAGCATTTTGAGTAATTTGCCGATTCGTTTCAGAACGGCTTGCAATACAATGAACTATTTTTTGCCAGACATTCATTGTGGAACCAAAGTGACTTTCTCGGCCAGTTAAGCATTTTGAGCAATTTGCCGATTGGTTTCAGAACGGCTTGCATCACAATTAACGATTTGTTGCCAGGCATTCATTGTGGAACAAAAGTGATTTTTTCGGCGAGTTAAGCATTTTGAGTAATTTGCAGATTGCTTTCAGAACGGCTTGCATTGAAATTTACTATTTTTTTCCAAACATTCATTGTGGGAAAAAGGTGATTTTCTCGGCGAGTTAAGCAATTTGAGTAATTTGCCGATTGATTTCAGAACGGCTTGCATCACAATTAACTATTTTTTGCCAGGCATTCATTGTGGAACAAAAGTGATTTTCTCGGCGAGTTAAGCATTTTCAGTAATTTGCCGATTGGTTTCAGAACGGCTTGCATTGAAATTTACTATTTTTTGCCAGACATTCATTGCGGAACAAAAGTGATTTTCTCGGCGAGTTAAGCATTTTGAATAATTTGCCGATTGCTGTCAGAACGGCTTCCAACACAGTTAACTATTTTTTGCCAGGCATTCATTGTGCAACAAAAGTCATTTTCTCGGCGAGTTAAGCATTTTGAGTAATTTGCCGATTGCTTTCAGAACGGCTTGCATTGAAATTTACTATTTTTTGCCATACATTCATTGTGGGAAAAAAGTAATGTTCTCGGCGAGTTAAGCATTTTGAGTAATTTGCCGATTGGTTTCAGAACGGCTTGCATCACAATTAACTATTTTTTGCCAGGCATTCATTGTGGAACAAAAGTGAGTTTCTCGGCGAGTTAAGCATTTTGAGTAATTTCCGATTGGTTTCAGAACGGCTTGAATTAAAATTTACTATTTTTTGCCAGGCATTCATTGTGGCACAAAAGTGATTTTCACGGCGAGTTAAGCATTTGAGCAATTTGCCGATTGGTTTCTGAACGGCTTGCATTGAAATTTACTATTTTTTGCCAGACATTCATTGTGGAACAAAAGTGATTTTCTCGGCGAGTTCAGCATTTTGAGCAAATTGCCGATTGGTTTCAGAACGGCTTGCATTGAAATTTACTCTTTTTTGCAAGACATTCATTGAGGGGGAAAAAGGTGATTTTCTCGGCGAGTTAAGCATTTTGAGTAATTTACCGATTCATTTCAGAACGGCCTGCATCACAATTAACTATTTTTTGCCAGGCATTCATTGTGCAACAAAAGTGATTTTCTCGGCGAGTTAAGCATTTTGAGCAATTTGCCGATTGGTTTCAGAATGGCTTGCATTACAATGAACTATTTTTTGCAAGGCATTCATTGTGGAACAAAAGTGATTTTCACGGGGAGTTAAGCATTTTGAGTAATTTGCCGATTCGTTTCAGAACGGCTTGCAATACAATTAACTATTTTTTGCCAGACATTCATTGTGGAACCAAAGTGACTTTCTCGGCCAGTTAAGCATTTTGAGCAATTTGCCGATTGGTTTCAGAACGGCTTGCATCACAATTAACTATTTTTTGCCAGGCATTCATTGTGGAACAAAAGTGATTTTCTCGGCGAGTTAAGCATTTTCAGTAATTTGCCGATTGGTTTCAGAACGGCTTGCATTGAAATTTACTATTTTTTGCCAGACATTCATTGTGGAACAAAAGTGATTTTCTCGGCGAGTTAAGCATTTTGAATAATTTGCCGATTGCTTTCAGAACGGCTTCCAACACAGTTAACTATTTTTTTGCCAGGCATTCATTGTGCAACAAAAGTGATTTTCTCGGCGAGTTAAGCATTTTGAGTAATTTCCGATTGGTTTCAGAACGGCTTGAATTAAAATTTACTATTTTTTGCCAGACATTCATTGTGGCACAAAAGTGATTTTGACGGAGAGTTAAGCATTTTGAGCAATTTGCCGATTGGTTTCAAAACGGCTTGCATTGAAATTTACTATTTTTTGCCAGACATTCATTGTGGAACAAAAGTGATTTTCTCGGCGAGTTCAGCATTTTGAGCAAATTGCCGATTGGTTTCAGAACGGCTTGCATTGAAATTTACTCTTTTTTGCAAGACATTCATTGAGGGGGAAAAGGTGATTTTCTCGGCGAGTTAAGCATTTTGAGTAATTTACCGATTCATTTCAGAACGGCCTGCATCACAATTAACTATTTTTTGCCAGGCATTCATTGTGGAACAAAAGTGATTTTCTCGGCGAGTTAAGCATTTTGAGTAATTTGCCGATTGGCTTCAGAACGGCTTGCATCACAATTAACTATTTTTTGCCAGTCGTTCATTGTGGAACACAAGCGATTTTCTCGGCGAGTTAAGCATTTGGAGTAATTTGCCGATTCCTTTCAGAACGGCTTGCAACACAATTAACTATTTTTTGACTGGCATTCATTGTGGAACAAAAGTGATTTTCTCGGCGAGTTAAGCATTTTGAGTAAGTTGCCGATTGGTTTCAGAACGGTTTGCATTGAAATTTACTATTTTTTGCCAGACATTCATTGTGGAACAAAAGTGATTTTCACGGGGAGTTAAGCATTTTGAGTAATTTGCCGATTGGTTTCAGAACGGCTTGCATCACAATTAACTATTTTTTGCCAGACATTCATTGTGGAACCAAAGTGATTTTCACGGCGAGTTAAGCATTTTGAGTAATTTGCCGATTGGTTTCAGAACGGCTTGCATCACAATTAACTATTTTTTGCCAGGCATTCATTGTGGAACAAAAGTGATTTTCTCGGCGAGTTAAGCATTTTGAGCAATTTGCCGATTGGTTTCAGAACGGCTTGCATTACAATTAACTATTTTTTGCAAGGCATTCATTGTGGAACAAAAGTGATTTTCACGGGGAGTTAAGCATTTTGAGTAATTTGCCGATTCGTTTCAGAACGGCTTGCAATACAATGAACTATTTTTTGCCAGACATTCATTGTGGAACCAAAGTGACTTTCTCGGCCAGTTAAGCATTTTGAGCAATTTGCCGATTGGTTTCAGAACGGCTTGCATCACAATTAACTATTTTTTGCCAGGCATTCATTGTGGAACAAAAGTGATTTTTTTCGGCGAGTTAAGCATTTTGAGTAATTTGCAGATTGCTTTCAGAACGGCTTGCATTGAAATTTACTATTTTTTTCCAAACATTCATTGTGGGAAAAAGGTGATTTTCTCGGCGAGTTAAGCAATTTGAGTAATTTGCCGATTGATTTCAGAACGGCTTGCATCACAATTAACTATTTTTTGCCAGGCATTCATTGTGGAACAAAAGTGATTTTCTCGGCGAGTTAAGCATTTTCAGTAATTTGCCGATTGGTTTCAGAACGGCTTGCATTGAAATTTACTATTTTTTGCCAGACATTCATTGTGGAACAAAAGTGATTTTCTCGGCGAGTTAAGCATTTTGAATAATTTGCCGATTGCTGTCAGAACGGCTTCCAACACAGTTAACTATTTTTTGCCAGGCATTCATTGTGCAACAAAAGTCATTTTCTCGGCGAGTTAAGCATTTTGAGTAATTTGCCGATTGCTTTCAGAACGGCTTGCATTGAAATTTACTATTTTTTGCCATACATTCATTGTGGGAAAAAAGTAATGTTCTCGGCGAGTTAAGCATTTTGAGTAATTTGCCGATTGGTTTCAGAACGGCTTCCATCACAATTAACTATTTTTTGCCAGGCATTCATTGTGGAACAAAAGTGAGTTTCTCGGCGAGTTAAGCATTTTGAGTAATTTCCGATTGGTTTCAGAACGGCTTGAATTAAAATTTACTATTTTTTGCCAGGCATTCATTGTGGCACAAAAGTGATTTTCACGGCGAGTTAAGCATTTGAGCAATTTGCCGATTGGTTTCTGAACGGCTTGCATTGAAATTTACTATTTTTTGCCAGACATTCATTGTGGAACAAAAGTGATTTTCGCGGCGAGTTCAGCATTTGAGCAAATTGCCGATTGGTTTCAGAACGGCTTGCATTGAAATTTACTCTTTTTTGCAAGACATTCATTGAGGGGAAAAAGGTGATTTTCTCGGCGAGTTAAGCATTTTGAGTAATTTACCGATTCATTTCAGAACGGCCTGCATCACAATTAACTATTTTTTGCCAGGCATTCATTGTGCAACAAAAGTGATTTTCTCGGCGAGTTAAGCATTTTGAGCAATTTGCCGATTGGTTTCAGAATGGCTTGCATTACAATTAACTATTTTTTGCAAGGCATTCATTGTGGAACAAAAGTGATTTTCACGGGGAGTTAAGCATTTTGAGTAATTTGCCGATTCGTTTCAGAACGGCTTGCAATACAATTAACTATTTTTTGCCAGACATTCATTGTGGAACCAAAGTGACTTTCTCGGCCAGTTAAGCATTTTGAGCAATTTGCCGATTGGTTTCAGAACGGCTTGCATCACAATTAACTATTTTTTGCCAGGCATTCATTGTGGAACAAAAGTGATTTTCTCGGCGAGTTAAGCATTTTCAGTAATTTGCCGATTGGTTTCAGAACGGCTTGCATTGAAATTTACTATTTTTTGCCAGACATTCATTGTGGAACAAAAGTGATTTTCTCGGCGAGTTAAGCATTTTGAATAATTTGCCGATTGCTTTCAGAACGGCTTCCAACACAGTTAACTATTTTTTGCCAGGCATTCATTGTGCAACAAAAGTGATTTTCTCGGCGAGTTAAGCATTTTGAGTAATTTGCCGATTGCTTTCAGAACGGCTTGCATTAAAATTTACTATTTTTTGCCAGACATTCATTGTGGGAAAAAAGTAATGTTCTCGGCGAGTTAAGCATTTTGAATAATTTGCCGATTGGTTTCAGAACGGCTTGCATCACAATTAACTATTTTTTGCCAGGCATTCATTGTGGAACAAAAGTGATTTTCTCGGCGAGTTAAGCATTTTGAGTAATTTCCGATTGGTTTCAGAACGGCTTGAATTAAAATTTACTATTTTTTGCCAGACATTCATTGTGGAACAAAAGTGATTTTCTCGGCGAGTTCAGCATTTTGAACAAATTGCCGATTGGTTTCAGAACGGCTTGCATTGAAATTTACTCTTTTTTGCAAGACATTCATTGAGGGGAAAAAGGTGATTTTCTCGGCGAGTTAAGCATTTTGAGTAATTTACCGATTCATTTCAGTACGGCCTGCATCACAATTAACTATTTTTTGCCAGGCATTCATTGTGGAACAAAAGTGATTTTCTCGGCGAGTTAAGCATTTTGAGTAATTTGCCGATTGGCTTCAGAACGGCTTGCATCACAATTAACTATTTTTTGCCAGTCGTTCATTGTGGAACACAAGCGATTTTCTCGGCGAGTTAAGCATTTGGAGTAATTTGCCGATTCCTTTCAGAACGGCTTGCAACACAATTAACTATTTTTTGACAGGCATTCATTTTGGAACAAAAGTGATTTTCTCGGCGAGTTAAGCATTTTGAGTAAGTTGCCGATTGGTTTCAAAACGGTTTGCATTGAAATTTACTATTTTTTGCCAGACATTCATTGTGGAACAAAAGTGATTTTCACGGGGAGTTAAGCATTTTGAGTAATTTGCCGATTGGTTTCAGAACGGCTTGCATCACAATTAACTATTTTTTGCCAGACATTCATTGTGGAACCAAAGTGATTTTCACGGCGAGTTAAGCATTTTGAGTAATTTGCCGATTGGTTTCAGAACGGCTTGCATCACAATTAACTATTTTTTGCCAGGCATTCATTGTGGAACAAAAGTGATTTTCTCGGCGAGTTAAGCATTTTGAGCAATTTGCCGATTGGTTTCAGAACGGCTTGCATTACAATTAACTATTTTTTGCAAGGCATTCATTGTGGAACAAAAGTGATTTTCACGGGGAGTTAAGCATTTTGAGTAATTTGCCGATTCGTTTCAGAACGGCTTGCAATACAATGAACTATTTTTTGCCAGACATTCATTGTGGAACCAAAGTGACTTTCTCGGCCAGTTAAGCATTTTGAGCAATTTGCCGATTGGTTTCAGAACGGCTTGCATCACAATTAACTATTTTTTGCCAGGCATTCATTGTGGAACAAAAGTGATTTTCTCGGCGAGTTAAGCATTTTCAGTAATTTGCCGATTGGTTTCAGAACGGCTTGCATTGAAATTTACTATTTTTTTCCAAACATTCATTGTGGGAAAAAGGTGATTTTCTCGGCGAGTTAAGCAATTTGAGTAATTTGCCGATTGATTTCAGAACGGCTTGCATCACAATTAACTATTTTTTGCCAGGCATTCATTGTGGAACAAAAGTGATTTTCTCGGCGAGTTAAGCATTTTCAGTAATTTGCCGATTGGTTTCAGAACGGCTTGCATTGAAATTTACTATTTTTTGCCAGACATTCATTGTGGAACAAAAGTGATTTTCTCGGCGAGTTAAGCATTTTGAATAACTTGCCGATTGCTGTCAGAACGGCTTCCAACACAGTTAACTATTTTTTGCCAGGCATTCATTGTGCAACAAAAGTGATTTTCTCGGCGAGTTAAGCATTTTGAGTAATTTGCCGATTGCTTTCAGAACGGCTTGCATTGAAATTTACTATTTTTTGCCAGACATTCATTGTGGCACAAAAGTGATTTTCACGGCGAGTTAAGCATTTGGAGTAATTTGCCGATTCCTTTCAGAACGGCTTGCAACACAATTAACTATTTTTTGACAGGCATTCATTGTGGAACAAAAGTGATTTTCTCGGCGAGTTAAGCATTTTGAGTAAGTTGCCGATTGGTTTCAGAACGGTTTGCATTGAAATTTACTATTTTTTGCCAGACATTCATTGTGGAACAAAAGTGATTTTCACGGGGAGTTAAGCATTTTGAGTAATTTGCCGATTGGTTTCAGAACGGCTTGCATCACAATTAACTATTTTTTGCCAGACATTCATTGTGGAACCAAAGTGATTTTCACGGCGAGTTAAGCATTTTGAGTAATTTGCCGATTGGTTTCAGAACGGCTTGCATCACAATTAACTATTTTTTGCCAGGCATTCATTGTGGAACAAAAGTGATTTTCTCGGCGAGTTAAGCATTTTGAGCAATTTGCCGATTGGTTTCAGAACGGCTTGCATTACAATTAACTATTTTTTGCAAGGCATTCATTGTGGAACAAAAGTGATTTTCACGGGGAGTTAAGCATTTTGAGTAATTTGCCGATTCGTTTCAGAACGGCTTGCAATACAATGAACTATTTTTTGCCAGACATTCATTGTGGAACCAAAGTGACTTTCTCGGCCAGTTAAGCATTTTGAGCAATTTGCCGATTGGTTTCAGAACGGCTTGCATCACAATTAACTATTTTTTGCCAGGCATTCATTGTGGAACAAAAGTGATTTTTTTCGGCGAGTTAAGCATTTTGAGTAATTTGCAGATTGCTTTCAGAACGGCTTGCATTGAAATTTACTATTTTTTTCCAAACATTCATTGTGGGAAAAAGGTGATTTTCTCGGCGAGTTAAGCAATTTGAGTAATTTGCCGATTGATTTCAGAACGGCTTGCATCACAATTAACTATTTTTTGCCAGGCATTCATTGTGGAACAAAAGTGATTTTCTCGGCGAGTTAAGCATTTTCAGTAATTTGCCGATTGGTTTCAGAACGGCTTGCATTGAAATTTACTATTTTTTGCCAGACATTCATTGTGGAACAAAAGTGATTTTCTCGGCGAGTTAAGCATTTTGAATAATTTGCCGATTGCTGTCAGAACGGCTTCCAACACAGTTAACTATTTTTTGCCAGGCATTCATTGTGCAACAAAAGTCATTTTCTCGGCGAGTTAAGCATTTTGAGTAATTTGCCGATTGCTTTCAGAACGGCTTGCATTGAAATTTACTATTTTTTGCCATACATTCATTGTGGGAAAAAAGTAATGTTCTCGGCGAGTTAAGCATTTTGAGTAATTTGCCGATTGGTTTCAGAACGGCTTCCATCACAATTAACTATTTTTTGCCAGGCATTCATTGTGGAACAAAAGTGAGTTTCTCGGCGAGTTAAGCATTTTGAGTAATTTCCGATTGGTTTCAGAACGGCTTGAATTAAAATTTACTATTTTTTGCCAGGCATTCATTGTGGCACAAAAGTGATTTTCACGGCGAGTTAAGCATTTGAGCAATTTGCCGATTGGTTTCTGAACGGCTTGCATTGAAATTTACTATTTTTTGCCAGACATTCATTGTGGAACAAAAGTGATTTTCGCGGCGAGTTCAGCATTTGAGCAAATTGCCGATTGGTTTCAGAACGGCTTGCATTGAAATTTACTCTTTTTTGCAAGACATTCATTGAGGGGAAAAAGGTGATTTTCTCGGCGAGTTAAGCATTTTGAGTAATTTACCGATTCATTTCAGAACGGCCTGCATCACAATTAACTATTTTTTGCCAGGCATTCATTGTGCAACAAAAGTGATTTTCTCGGCGAGTTAAGCATTTTGAGCAATTTGCCGATTGGTTTCAGAATGGCTTGCATTACAATTAACTATTTTTTGCAAGGCATTCATTGTGGAACAAAAGTGATTTTCACGGGGAGTTAAGCATTTTGAGTAATTTGCCGATTCGTTTCAGAACGGCTTGCAATACAATTAACTATTTTTTGCCAGACATTCATTGTGGAACCAAAGTGACTTTCTCGGCCAGTTAAGCATTTTGAGCAATTTGCCGATTGGTTTCAGAACGGCTTGCATCACAATTAACTATTTTTTGCCAGGCATTCATTGTGGAACAAAAGTGATTTTCTCGGCGAGTTAAGCATTTTCAGTAATTTGCCGATTGGTTTCAGAACGGCTTGCATTGAAATTTACTATTTTTTGCCAGACATTCATTGTGGAACAAAAGTGATTTTCTCGGCGAGTTAAGCATTTTGAATAATTTGCCGATTGCTTTCAGAACGGCTTCCAACACAGTTAACTATTTTTTGCCAGGCATTCATTGTGCAACAAAAGTGATTTTCTCGGCGAGTTAAGCATTTTGAGTAATTTGCCGATTGCTTTCAGAACGGCTTGCATTAAAATTTACTATTTTTTGCCAGACATTCATTGTGGGAAAAAAGTAATGTTCTCGGCGAGTTAAGCATTTTGAGTAATTTGCCGATTGGTTTCAGAACGGCTTGCATCACAATTAACTATTTTTTGCCAGGCATTCATTGTGGAACAAAAGTGATTTTCTCGGCGAGTTAAGCATTTTGAGTAATTTCCGATTGGTTTCAGAACGGCTTGAATTAAAATTTACTATTTTTTGCCAGACATTCATTGTGGAACAAAAGTGATTTTTCTCGGCGAGTTCAGCATTTTGAACAAATTGCCGATTGGTTTCAGAACGGCTTGCATTGAAATTTACTCTTTTTTGCAAGACATTCATTGAGGGGAAAAAGGTGATTTTCTCGGCGAGTTAAGCATTTTGAGTAATTTACCGATTCATTTCAGTACGGCCTGCATCACAATTAACTATTTTTTGCCAGGCATTCATTGTGGAACAAAAGTGATTTTCTCGGCGAGTTAAGCATTTTGAGTAATTTGCCGATTGGCTTCAGAACGGCTTGCATCACAATTAACTATTTTTTGCCAGTCGTTCATTGTGGAACACAAGCGATTTTCTCGGCGAGTTAAGCATTTGGAGTAATTTGCCGATTCCTTTCAGAACGGCTTGGAACACAATTAACTATTTTTTGACAGGCATTCATTTTGGAACAAAAGTGATTTTCTCGGCGAGTTAAGCATTTTGAGTAAGTTGCCGATTGGTTTCAAAACGGTTTGCATTGAAATTTACTATTTTTTGCCAGACATTCATTGTGGAACAAAAGTGATTTTCACGGGGAGTTAAGCATTTTGAGTAATTTGCCGATTGGTTTCAGAACGGCTTGCATCACAATTAACTATTTTTTGCCAGACATTCATTGTGGAACCAAAGTGATTTTCACGGCGAGTTAAGCATTTTGAGTAATTTGCCGATTGGTTTCAGAACGGCTTGCATCACAATTAACTATTTTTTGCCAGGCATTCATTGTGCAACAAAAGTGATTTTCTCGGCGAGTTAAGCATTTTGAGCAATTTGCCGATTGGTTTCAGAACGGCTTGCATTACAATTAACTATTTTTTGCAAGGCATTCATTGTGGAACAAAAGTGATTTTCACGGGGAGTTAAGCATTTTGAGTAATTTGCCGATTCGTTTCAGAACGGCTTGCAATACAATGAACTATTTTTTGCCAGACATTCATTGTGGAACCAAAGTGACTTTCTCGGCCAGTTAAGCATTTTGAGCAATTTGCCGATTGGTTTCAGAACGGCTTGCATCACAATTAACTATTTTTTGCCAGGCATTCATTGTGGAACAAAAGTGATTTTCTCGGCGAGTTAAGCATTTTCAGTAATTTGCCGATTGGTTTCAGAACGGCTTGCATTGAAATTTACTATTTTTTTCCAAACATTCATTGTGGGAAAAAGGTGATTTTCTCGGCGAGTTAAGCAATTTGAGTAATTTGCCGATTGATTTCAGAACGGCTTGCATCACAATTAACTATTTTTTGCCAGGCATTCATTGTGGAACAAAAGTGATTTTCTCGGCGAGTTAAGCATTTTCAGTAATTTGCCGATTGGTTTCAGAACGGCTTGCATTGAAATTTACTATTTTTTGCCAGACATTCATTGTGGAACAAAAGTGATTTTCTCGGCGAGTTAAGCATTTTGAATAACTTGCCGATTGCTGTCAGAACGGCTTCCAACACAGTTAACTATTTTTTGCCAGGCATTCATTGTGCAACAAAAGTGATTTTCTCGGCGAGTTAAGCATTTTGAGTAATTTGCCGATTGCTTTCAGAACGGCTTGCATTGAAATTTACTATTTTTTGCCAGACATTCATTGTGGGAAAAAAGTAATGTTCTCGGCGAGTTTAGCATTTTGAGTAATTTGCCGATTGGTTTCAGAACGGCTTGCATCACAATTAACTATTATTTGCCAGGCATTCATTGTGGAACAAAAGTGAGTTTCTCGGCGAGTTAAGCATTTTGAGTAATTTCCGATTGGTTTCAGAACGGCTTGAATTAAAATTTACTATTTTTTGCCAGGCATTCATTGTGGCACAAAAGTGATTTTCACGGCGAGTTAAGCATTTTGAGCAATTTGCCGATTGGTTTCTGAACGGCTTGCATTGAAATTTACTATTTTTTGCCAGACATTCATTGTGGAACAAAAGTGATTTTCTCGGCGAGTTCAGCATTTTGAGCAAATTGCCGATTGGTTTCAGAACGGCTTGCATTGAAATTTACTCTTTCTTGCAAGACATTCATTGAGGGGAAAAAGGTGATTTTCTCGGCGAGTTAAGCATTTTGAGTAATTTACCGATTCATTTCAGAACGGCCTGCATCACAATTAACTATTTTTTGCCAGGCATTCATTGTGCAACAAAAGTGATTTTCTCGGCGAGTTAAGCATTTTGAGCAATTTGCCGATTGGTTTCAGAATGGCTTGCATTACAATTAACTATTTTTTGCAAGGCATTCATTGTGGAACAAAAGTGATTTTCACGGGGAGTTAAGCATTTTGAGTAATTTGCCGATTCGTTTCAGAACGGCTTGCAATACAATTAACTATTTTTTGCCAGACATTCATTGTGGAACCAAAGTGACTTTCTCGGCCAGTATAGCATTTTGAGCAATTTGCCGATTGGTTTCAGAACGGCTTGCATCACAATTAACTATTTTTTGCCAGGCATTCATTGTGGAACAAAAGTGATTTTCTCGGCGAGTTAAGCATTTTCAGTAATTTGCCGATTGGTTTCAGAACGGCTTGCATTGAAATTTACTATTTTTTGCCAGACATTCATTGTGGAACAAAAGTGATTTTCTCGGCGAGTTAAGCATTTTCAGTAATTTGCCGATTGGTTTCAGAACGGCTTGCATTGAAATTTACTATTTTTTGCCAGACATTCATTGTGGAACAAAAGTGATTTTCTCGGCGAGTTAAGCATTTTGAATAATTTACCGATTCATTTCAGAACGGCCTGCATCACAATTAACTCTTTTTTGCAAGACATTCATTGAGGGGAAAAAGGTGATTTTCTCGGCGAGTTAAGCATTTTGAGTAATTTACCGATTCATTTCAGAACGGCCTGCATCACAATTAACTATTTTTTGCCAGGCATTCATTGTGGAACAAAAGTGATTTTCTCGGCGAGTTAAGCATTTTCAGTAATTTGCCGATTGGTTTCAGAACGGCTTGCATTGAAATTTACTATTTTTTGCCAGACATTCATTGTGGAACAAAAGTGATTTTCTCGGCGAGTTAAGCATTTTGAATAATTTACCGATTCATTTCAGAACGGCCTGCATCACAATTAACTCTTTTTTGCAAGACATTCATTGAGGGGAAAAAGGTGATTTTCTCGGCGAGTTAAGCATTTTGAGTAATTTACCGATTCATTTCAGAACGGCCTGCATCACAATTAACTATTTTTTGCCAGGCATTCATTGTGGAACAAAAGTGATTTTCTCGGCGAGTTAAGCATTTTGAGTAATTTGCCGATTGGCTTCAGAACGGCTTGCATCACAATTAACTATTTTTTGCCAGTCGTTCATTGTGGAACACAAGCGATTTTCTCGGCGAGTTCAGCATTTGGAGTAATTTGCCGATTCCTTTCTGAACGGCTTGCAAGACAATTAACTATTTTTTGACAGGCATTCATTGTGGAACAAAAGTGATTTTCTCGGCGAGTTAAGCATTTTGAGTAAGTTGCCGATTGGTTTCAGAACGGTTTGCATTGAAATTTACCATTTTTTGCCAGACATTCATTGTGGAACAAAAGTGAATTTCACGGGGAGTTAAGCATTTTGAGTAATTTGCCGATTGGTTTCAGAACGGCTTGCATCACAATTAACTATTTTTTGCCAGACATTCATTGTGGAACCACAGTGATTTTCACGGCGAGTTAAGCATTTTGAGTAATTTGCCGATTGGTTTCAGAACGGCTTGCATCACAATTAACTATTTTTTGCCAGGCATTCATTGTGGAACAAACGTGATTTTCTCGGCGAGTTAAGCATTTTGAGCAATTTGCCGATTGGTTTCAGAACGGCTTGCATTACAATTAACTATTTTTTGCAAGGCATTCATTGTGGAACAAAAGTGATTTTCACGGGGAGTTAAGCATTGTGAGCAATTTGCCGATTGGTTTCAGAACGGCTTGCATTGAAATTTACTATTTTTTGCCAGACATTCATTGTGGAACAAAAGTGATTTTCTCGGCGAGTTAAGCATTTTGAGCAATTTGGCGATTGATTTCAGAACGGCTTGCATCACAATTAACTATTTTTTGCCAGGCATTCATTGTGGAACAAAATTGATTTTCTCGGCGAGTTAAGCATTTTGAGTAATTAGCCGATTGATTTCAGAACGGCTTGCATCACAATTAACTATTTTTTGCAAGGCATTCATTGTGGAACAAACGTGATTTTCTCGGCGAGTTAAGCATTTTGAGCAATTTGCCGATTGGTTTCAGAACGGCTTGCATTACAATTAACTATTTTTTGCAAGGCATTCATTGTGGAACAAAAGTGATTTTCACGGGGAGTTAAGCATTTTGAGCAATTTGCCGATTGGTTTCAGAACGGCTAGCATTGAAATTTACTATTTTTTGCCAGACATGCATTGTGGAACAAAAGTGATTTTCTCGGCGAGTTCAGCATTTTGAGCAATTTGGCGATTGATTTCAGAACGGCTTGCATCACAATTAACTATTTTTTGCCAGGCATTCGTTGTGGAACAAAAGTGATTTTCTCGGCGAGTTAAGCATTTTGAGTAATTTGCCGATTGGTTTCAGAACGGCTTGCATTGAAATTTACTATTTTTTGCCAGACATTCATTGTGGAACAAAAGTGATTTTCAAGGGGAGTTAAGCATTTTGAGCAATTTGCCGATTGGTTTCAGAACGGCTTGCATTGAAATTTACTATTTTTTGGAGACATTCATTGTGGAACAAAAGTGATTTTCTCGGCGAGTTAAGCATTTTGAGTAATTTGCCGATTGATTTCAGAACGGCTTGCATCACAATTAACTATTTTTTGCCAGGCATTCATTGTGGAACAAAAGTGATTTTCTCGGCGAGTTCAGCATTTTGAGTAATTAGCCGATTGATTTCAGAACGGCTTGCATCACAATTAACTATTTTTTGCAAGGCATTCATTGTGGAACAAAAGTGATTTTCTCGGCGAGTTAAGCATTTTGAGTAATTTGCCGATTCGTTTCAGAACGGCTTGCAATACAATTAACTAATTTTTGCCAGTCTTTCATTGTGGAATCAAAGTGACTTTCTCGGCGAGTTCAGCATTTTCAGCAATTTGCCGATTGGTTTCAGAACGGCTTGCATCACAATTAACTATTTTTTGCCAGACATTCATTGTGGCACAAAAGTGATTTTCACGGCGAGTTAAGCATTTTGAGCAATTTGCCGATTGGCTTCAGAACGGCTTGCATCACAATTAACTATTTTTTGCCAGACATTCATTGTGGAACAAAAGTGATTTTCTCGGCGTGTTAAGCATTTTGAATAATTTGCCGATTGGTTTCAGAACGGCTTGCAACACAGTTAACTATTTTTAGCCAGGCATTCATTGTGGAAGAAAAGTGATTTTTTCGGCGAGTTAAGCATTTTGAGTAATTTGCAGATTGCTTTCAGAACGGCTTGCATTGAAATTTACTATTTTTTCCCAGACATTCATTGTGGGAAAAAGGTGATTTTCTCGGCGAGTTAAGCAATTTGAGTAATTTGCCGATTGATTTCAGAACGGCTTGCATCACAATTAACTATTTTTTGCCAGGCATTCATTGTGGAACAAAAGTGATTTTCTCGGCGAGTTAAGCATTTTGAATAATTTGCCGATTGGTTTCAGAACGGCTTCCAACACAGTTAACTATTTTTTGCCAGGCATTCATTGTGCAACAAAAGTGATTTTCTCGGCGAGTTAAGCATTTTGAGTAATTTGCCGATTGCTTTCAGAACGGCTTGCATTGAAATTTACTATTTTTTGCCAGACATTCATTGTGGGAAAAAAGTAATGTTCTCGGCGAGTTAAGCATTTTGAGTAATTTGCCGATTGGTTTCAGAACGGCTTGCATTGAAATTTACTATTTTTTGCCAGACATTCATTGTGGAACAAAAGCGATTTTCTCGGCGAGTTAAGCATTTTGAATAATTTGCCGATTGGTTTCAGAACGGCTCGCAACACAGTTAACTATTTTTTCCCAGGCATTCATTGTGCAACAAAATTGATTTTCTCGGCGAGTTAAGCATTTTGAGTAATTTGCCGATTGCTTTCAGAACGGCTTGCATTGAAATTTACTATTTTTTGCCAGACATTGATTGTGGAACAAAAGTGATTTTCTCGGCGAGTTAAGCATTTTGAGCAATTTGGCGATTGATTTTAGAACGGCTTGCATCACAATTAACTATTTTTTGCCAGGCATTCATTGTGGAACAAAAGTGATTTTCTCGGCGAGTTAAGCATTTTTAGTAATTTGCCGATTGGTTTCAGAACGGCTTGCATTGAAATTTACTATTTTTTGCCAGACATTCATTGTGGACCAAAAGTGATTTTCAGGGGGAGTTAAGCATTTTGAGCAATTTGCCGATTGGTTTCAGAACGGCTTGCATTGACATTTACTATTTTTTGCCAGACATTCATTGTGGAACAAAAGTGATTTTCTCGGCGAGTTAAGCATTTTGAGTAATTTGCCGATTGATTTGAGAACGGCTTGCATCACAATTAACTATTTTTTGCCAGGCATTCATTGTGGAACAAAATTGATTTTCTCGGCGAGTTAAGCATTTTGAGTAATTAGCCGATTGATTTCAGAACGGCTTGCATCACAATTAACTATTTTTTGCAAGGCATTCATTGTGGAACAAACGTGATTTTCTCGGCGAGTTAAGCATTTTGAGCAATTTGCCGATTGGTTTCAGAACGGCTTTGCATTACAATTAACTATTTTTTGCAAGGCATTCATTGTGGAACAAAAGTGATTTTCACGGGGAGTTAAGCATTTTGAGCAATTTGCCGATTGGTTTCAGAACGGCTTGCATTGAAATTTACTATTTTTTGCCAGACATGCATTGTGGAACAAAAGTGATTTTCTCGGCGAGTTAAGCATTTTGAGCAATTTGCCGATTGGTTTCAGAACGGCTTGCATTGAAATTTACTATTTTTTGCCAGCCATTCATTGTGGAACAAAAGTGATTTTCTCGGCGAGTTAAGCATTTTGAGTAATTTGCCGATTGATTTCAGAACGGCTTGCATCACAATTAACTATTTTTTGCCAGGCATTCATTGTGGAACAAAAGTGATTTTCTCGGCGAGTTAAGCATTTTGAGTAATTAGCCGATTGATTTCAGAACGGCTTGCATCACAATTAACTATTTTTTGCAAGGCATTCATTGTGGAACAAAAGTGATTTTCTCGGCGAGTTAAGCATTTTGAGTAATTTGCCGATTCGTTTCAGAACGGCTTGCAATACAATTAACTATTTTTTGCCAGTCTTTCATTGTGGAACCAAAGTGACTTTCTCGGCGAGTTCAGCATTTTCAGCAATTTGCCGATTGGTTTCAGAACGGCTTGCATCACAATTAACTATTTTTTGCCAGGCATTCATTGTGGAACAAAAGTGATTTTCTCGGCGAGTTAAGCATTTTGAGTAAGTTGCCGATTGGTTTCAGAACGGTTTGCATTGAAATTTACCATTTTTTGCCAGACATTCATTGTGGAACAAAAGTGATTTTCACGGGGAGTTAAGCATTTTGAGTAATTTGCCGATTGGTTTCAGAACGGCTTGCATCACAATTAACTATTTTTTGCCAGACATTCATTGTGGAACCACAGTGATTTTCACGGCGAGTTAAGCATTTTGAGTAATTTGCCGATTGGTTTCAGAACGGTTGCATCACAATTAACTATTTTTTGCCAGGCATTCATTGTGGAACAAACGTGATTTTCTCGGCGAGTTAAGCATTTTGAGCAATTTGCCGATTGGTTTCAGAACGGCTTGCATTACAATTAACTATTTTTTGCAAGGCATTCATTGTGGAACAAAAGTGATTTTCACGGGGAGTTAAGCATTTTGAGCAATTTGCCGATTGGTTTCAGAACGGCTTGCATTGAAATTTACTATTTTTTGCCAGACATTCATTGTGGAACAAAAGTGATTTTCTCGGCGAGTTAAGCATTTTGAGCAATTTGGCGATTGATTTCAGAACGGCTTGCTTCACAATTAACTATTTTTTGCCAGGCATTCATTGTGGAACAAAAGTGATTTTCTCGGCGAGTTAAGCATTTTGAGTAATTTGCCGATTGGTTTCAGAACGGCTTGCATTGAAATTTACTATTTTTTGCCAGACATTCATTGTGGACCAAAAGTGATTTTCAAGGGGAGTTAAGCATTTTGAGCAATTTGCCGATTGGTTTCAGAACGGCTTGCATTGAAATTTACTATTTTTTGCCAGACATTCATTGTTGAACAAAAGTGATTTTCTCGGCGAGTTAAGCATTTTGAGTAATTTGCCGATTGATTTAAGAACGGCTTGCATCACAAGTAACTATTTTTTGCCAGGCATTCATTGTGGAACAAAATTGATTTTCTCGGCGAGTTAAGCATTTTGAGTAATTAGCCGATTGATTTCACAACGGCTTGCATCACAATTAACCATTTTTTGCAAGGCATTCATTGTGGAACAAACGTGATTTTCTCGGCGAGTTAAGCATTTTGAGCAATTTGCCGATTGGTTTCAGAACGGCTTGCATTACAATTAACTATTTTTTGCAAGGCATTCATTGTGGAACAAAAGTGATTTTCACGGGGAGTTCAGCATTTTGAGCAATTTGCCGATTGGTTTCAGAACGGCTTGCATTGAAATTTACTATTTTTTGCCAGACATGCATTGTGGAACAAAAGTGATTTTCTCGGCGAGTTAAGCATTTTGAGCAATTTGGCGATTGATTTCAGAACGGCTTGCATCACAATTAACTATTTTTTGCCAGGCATTCGTTGTGGAACAAAAGTGATTTTCTCGGCGAGTTAAGCATTTTGAGTAATTTGCCGATTGGTTTCAGAACGGCTTGCATTGAAATTTACTATTTTTTGCCAGACATTCATTGTGGAACAAAAGTGATTTTCAAGGGGAGTTAAGCATTTTGAGCAATTTGCCGATTGGTTTCAGAACGGCTTGCATTGAAATTTACTATTTTTTGCCAGACATTCATTGTGGAACAAAAGTGATTTTCTCGGCGAGTTAAGCATTTTGAGTAATTTGCCGATTGATTTCAGAACGGCTTGCATCACAATTAACTATTTTTTGCCAGGCATTCATTGTGGAACAAAAGTGATTTTCTCGGCGAGTTCAGCATTTTGAGTAATGAGCCGATTGAATTCAGAACGGCTTGCATCACAATTAACTATTTTTTGCAAGGCATTCATTGTGGAACAAAAGTGATTTTCTCGGCGAGTTAAGCATTTTGAGTAATTTGCCGATTCGTTTCAGAACGGCTTGCAATACAATTAACTAATTTTTGCCAGTCTTTCATTGTGGAATCAAAGTGACTTTCTCGGCGAGTTCAGCATTTTCAGCAATTTGCCGATTGGTTTCAGAACGGCTTGCATCACAATTAACTATTTTTTGCCAGACATTCATTGTGGCACAAAAGTGATTTTCACGGCGAGTTAAGCATTTTGAGCAATTTGCCGATTGGTTTCTGAACGACTTGCATTGAAATTTACTATTTTTTGCCAGGCATTCATTGTGGAACAAAAGTGATTTTCTCGGCGAGTTAAGCATTTTGAGCAAATTGCCGATTGGTTTCAGAACGGCTTGCATTGAAATTTACTCTTTTTTGCAAGACATTCATTGAGGGGAAAATGGTGATGTTCTCGGCGAGTTAAGCATTTTGAGTAATTTACCGATTCATTTCAGAACGGCCTGCATCACAATTAACTATTTTTTGCCAGGCATTCATTGTGGAACAAAAGTGATTTTCTCGGCGAGTTAAGCATTTTGAGTAATTTGCCGATTGACTTCAGAACGGCT
This sequence comes from Scyliorhinus torazame, assembly GCF_047496885.1. Classification (NCBI taxonomy): domain Eukaryota; kingdom Metazoa; phylum Chordata; class Chondrichthyes; order Carcharhiniformes; family Scyliorhinidae; genus Scyliorhinus; species Scyliorhinus torazame. Next base: position 151,857,124 of record NC_092720.1, read on the forward strand.
TGCATCACAATTAACTATTTTTTGCCAGACATTCATTGTGGAACAAAAGTGATTTTCTCGGCGTGTTAAGCATTTTGAATAATTTGCCGATTGGTTTCAGAACAGCTTGCAACACAGTTAATTATTTTTTAGCCAGGCATTCATTGTGGAACAAAAGTGATTTTTTCGGCGAGTTAAGCATGTTGAGTAATTTGCAGATTGCTTTCAGAACGGCTTGCATTGAAATTTACTATTTTTTGCCAGACATTCATTGTGGGAAAAAGGTGATTTTCTCGGCGAGTTAAGCAATTTGAGTAATTTGCCGATTGATTTCAGAACGGCTTGCATCACAATTAACTATTTTTTGCCAGGCATTCATTGTGGAACAAAATTGATTTTCTCGGCGAGTTAAGCATTTTGAGTAATTAGCCGATTGATTTCAGAACGGCTTGCATCACAATTAACTATTTTTTGCAAGGCATTCATTGTGGAACAAACGTGATTTTCTCGGCGAGTTAAGCATTTTGAGCAATTTGCCGATTGGTTTCAGAACGGCTTGCATTACAATTAACTATTTTTTGCAAGGCATTCATTGTGGAACAAAAGTGATTTTCACGGGGAGTTAAGCATTTTGAGCAATTTGCCCATTGGTTTCAGAACGGCTAGCATTGAAATTTACTATTTTTTGCCAGACATGCATTGTGGAACAAAAGTGATTTTCTCGGCGAGTTCAGCATTTTGAGCAATTTGGCGATTGATTTCAGAACGGCTTGCATCACAATTAACTATTTTTTGCCAGGCATTCGTTGTGGAACAAAAGTGATTTTCTCGGCGAGTTAAGCATTTTGAGTAATTTGCCGATTGGTTTCAGAACGGCTTGCATTGAAATTTACTATTTTTTGCCAGACATTCATTGTGGAACAAAAGTGATTTTCAAGGGGAGTTAAGCATTTTGAGCAATTTGCCGATTGGTTTCAGAACGGCTTGCATTGAAATTTACTATTTTTTGGAGACATTCATTGTGGAACAAAAGTGATTTTCTCGGCGAGTTAAGCATTTTGAGTAATTTGCCGATTGATTTCAGAACGGCTTGCATCACAATTAACTATTTTTTGCCAGGCATTCATTGTGGAACAAAAGTGATTTTCTCGGCGAGTTCAGCATTTTGAGTAATTAGCCGATTGATTTCAGAACGGCTTGCATCACAATTAACTATTTTTTGCAAGGCATTCATTGTGGAACAAAAGTGATTTTCTCGGCGAGTTAAGCATTTTGAGTAATTTGCCGATTCGTTTCAGAACGGCTTGCAATACAATTAACTAATTTTTGCCAGTCTTTCATTGTGGAATCAAAGTGACTTTCTCGGCGAGTTCAGCATTTTCAGCAATTTGCCGATTGGTTTCAGAACGGCTTGCATCACAATTAACTATTTTTTGCCAGACATTCATTGTGGCACAAAAGTGATTTTCACGGCGAGTTAAGCATTTTGAGCAATTTGCCGATTGGCTTCAGAACGGCTTGCATCACAATTAACTATTTTTTGCCAGACATTCATTGTGGAACAAAAGTGATTTTCTCGGCGTGTTAAGCATTTTGAATAATTTGCCGATTGGTTTCAGAACGGCTTGCAACACAGTTAACTATTTTTAGCCAGGCATTCATTGTGGAAGAAAAGTGATTTTTTCGGCGAGTTAAGCATTTTGAGTAATTTGCAGATTGCTTTCAGAACGGCTTGCATTGAAATTTACTATTTTTTCCCAGACATTCATTGTGGGAAAAAGGTGATTTTCTCGGCGAGTTAAGCAATTTGAGTAATTTGCCGATTGATTTCAGAACGGCTTGCATCACAATTAACTATTTTTTGCCAGGCATTCATTGTGGAACAAAAGTGATTTTCTCGGCGAGTTAAGCATTTTGAATAATTTGCCGATTGGTTTCAGAACGGCTTCCAACACAGTTAACTATTTTTTGCCAGGCATTCATTGTGCAACAAAAGTGATTTTCTCGGCGAGTTAAGCATTTTGAGTAATTTGCCGATTGCTTTCAGAACGGCTTGCATTGAAATTTACTATTTTTTGCCAGACATTCATTGTGGGAAAAAAGTAATGTTCTCGGCGAGTTAAGCATTTTGAGTAATTTGCCGATTGGTTTCAGAACGGCTTGCATTGAAATTTACTATTTTTTGCCAGACATTCATTGTGGAACAAAAGCGATTTTCTCGGCGAGTTAAGCATTTTGAATAATTTGCCGATTGGTTTCAGAACGGCTCGCAACACAGTTAACTATTTTTTCCCAGGCATTCATTGTGCAACAAAATTGATTTTCTCGGCGAGTTAAGCATTTTGAGTAATTTGCCGATTGCTTTCAGAACGGCTTGCATTGAAATTTACTATTTTTTGCCAGACATTGATTGTGGAACAAAAGTGATTTTCTCGGCGAGTTAAGCATTTTGAGCAATTTGGCGATTGATTTTAGAACGGCTTGCATCACAATTAACTATTTTTTGCCAGGCATTCATTGTGGAACAAAAGTGATTTTCTCGGCGAGTTAAGCATTTTTAGTAATTTGCCGATTGGTTTCAGAACGGCTTGCATTGAAATTTACTATTTTTTGCCAGACATTCATTGTGGACCAAAAGTGATTTTCAGGGGGAGTTAAGCATTTTGAGCAATTTGCCGATTGGTTTCAGAACGGCTTGCATTGACATTTACTATTTTTTGCCAGACATTCATTGTGGAACAAAAGTGATTTTCTCGGCGAGTTAAGCATTTTGAGTAATTTGCCGATTGATTTGAGAACGGCTTGCATCACAATTAACTATTTTTTGCCAGGCATTCATTGTGGAACAAAATTGATTTTCTCGGCGAGTTAAGCATTTTGAGTAATTAGCCGATTGATTTCAGAACGGCTTGCATCACAATTAACTATTTTTTGCAAGGCATTCATTGTGGAACAAACGTGATTTTCTCGGCGAGTTAAGCATTTTGAGCAATTTGCCGATTGGTTTCAGAACGGCTTTGCATTACAATTAACTATTTTTTGCAAGGCATTCATTGTGGAACAAAAGTGATTTTCACGGGGAGTTAAGCATTTTGAGCAATTTGCCGATTGGTTTCAGAACGGCTTGCATTGAAATTTACTATTTTTTGCCAGACATGCATTGTGGAACAAAAGTGATTTTCTCGGCGAGTTAAGCATTTTGAGCAATTTGCCGATTGGTTTCAGAACGGCTTGCATTGAAATTTACTATTTTTTGCCAGCCATTCATTGTGGAACAAAAGTGATTTTCTCGGCGAGTTAAGCATTTTGAGTAATTTGCCGATTGATTTCAGAACGGCTTGCATCACAATTAACTATTTTTTGCCAGGCATTCATTGTGGAACAAAAGTGATTTTCTCGGCGAGTTAAGCATTTTGAGTAATTAGCCGATTGATTTCAGAACGGCTTGCATCACAATTAACTATTTTTTGCAAGGCATTCATTGTGGAACAAAAGTGATTTTCTCGGCGAGTTAAGCATTTTGAGTAATTTGCCGATTCGTTTCAGAACGGCTTGCAATACAATTAACTATTTTTTGCCAGTCTTTCATTGTGGAACCAAAGTGACTTTCTCGGCGAGTTCAGCATTTTCAGCAATTTGCCGATTGGTTTCAGAACGGCTTGCATCACAATTAACTATTTTTTGCCAGGCATTCATTGTGGAACAAAAGTGATTTTCTCGGCGAGTTAAGCATTTTGAGTAAGTTGCCGATTGGTTTCAGAACGGTTTGCATTGAAATTTACCATTTTTTGCCAGACATTCATTGTGGAACAAAAGTGATTTTCTCGGCGAGTTAAGCATTTTGAGTAATTTGCCGATTGACTTCAGAACGGCTTGCATCACAATTAACTATTTTTTGCCAGACATTCATTGTGGAACAAAAGTGATTTTCTCGGCGTGTTAAGCATTTTGAATAATTTGCCGATTGGTTTCAGAACAGCTTGCAACACAGTTAATTATTTTTTAGCCAGGCATTCATTGTGGAACAAAAGTGATTTTTTCGGCGAGTTAAGCATGTTGAGTAATTTGCAGATTGCTTTCAGAACGGCTTGCATTGAAATTTACTATTTTTTGCCAGACATTCATTGTGGGAAAAAGGTGATTTTCTCGGCGAGTTAAGCAATTTGAGTAATTTGCCGATTGATTTCAGAACGGCTTGCATCACAATTAACTATTTTTTGCCAGGCATTCATTGTGGAACAAAATTGATTTTCTCGGCGAGTTAAGCATTTTGAGTAATTAGCCGATTGATTTCAGAACGGCTTGCATCACAATTAACTATTTTTTGCAAGGCATTCATTGTGGAACAAACGTGATTTTCTCGGCGAGTTAAGCATTTTGAGCAATTTGCCGATTGGTTTCAGAACGGCTTGCATTACAATTAACTATTTTTTGCAAGGCATTCATTGTGGAACAAAAGTGATTTTCACGGGGAGTTAAGCATTTTGAGCAATTTGCCCATTGGTTTCAGAACGGCTAGCATTGAAATTTACTATTTTTTGCCAGACATGCATTGTGGAACAAAAGTGATTTTCTCGGCGAGTTCAGCATTTTGAGCAATTTGGCGATTGATTTCAGAACGGCTTGCATCACAATTAACTATTTTTTGCCAGGCATTCGTTGTGGAACAAAAGTGATTTTCTCGGCGAGTTAAGCATTTTGAGTAATTTGCCGATTGGTTTCAGAACGGCTTGCATTGAAATTTACTATTTTTTGCCAGACATTCATTGTGGAACAAAAGTGATTTTCAAGGGGAGTTAAGCATTTTGAGCAATTTGCCGATTGGTTTCAGAACGGCTTGCATTGAAATTTACTATTTTTTGGAGACATTCATTGTGGAACAAAAGTGATTTTCTCGGCGAGTTAAGCATTTTGAGTAATTTGCCGATTGATTTCAGAACGGCTTGCATCACAATTAACTATTTTTTGCCAGGCATTCATTGTGGAACAAAAGTGATTTTCTCGGCGAGTTCAGCATTTTGAGTAATTAGCCGATTGATTTCAGAACGGCTTGCATCACAATTAACTATTTTTTGCAAGGCATTCATTGTGGAACAAAAGTGATTTTCTCGGCGAGTTAAGCATTTTGAGTAATTTGCCGATTCGTTTCAGAACGGCTTGCAATACAATTAACTAATTTTTGCCAGTCTTTCATTGTGGAATCAAAGTGACTTTCTCGGCGAGTTCAGCATTTTCAGCAATTTGCCGATTGGTTTCAGAACGGCTTGCATCACAATTAACTATTTTTTGCCAGACATTCATTGTGGCACAAAAGTGATTTTCACGGCGAGTTAAGCATTTTGAGCAATTTGCCGATTGGCTTCAGAACGGCTTGCATCACAATTAACTATTTTTTGCCAGACATTCATTGTGGAACAAAAGTGATTTTCTCGGCGTGTTAAGCATTTTGAATAATTTGCCGATTGGTTTCAGAACGGCTTGCAACACAGTTAACTATTTTTAGCCAGGCATTCATTGTGGAAGAAAAGTGATTTTTTCGGCGAGTTAAGCATTTTGAGTAATTTGCAGATTGCTTTCAGAACGGCTTGCATTGAAATTTACTATTTTTTCCCAGACATTCATTGTGGGAAAAAGGTGATTTTCTCGGCGAGTTAAGCAATTTGAGTAATTTGCCGATTGATTTCAGAACGGCTTGCATCACAATTAACTATTTTTTGCCAGGCATTCATTGTGGAACAAAAGTGATTTTCTCGGCGAGTTAAGCATTTTGAATAATTTGCCGATTGGTTTCAGAACGGCTTCCAACACAGTTAACTATTTTTTGCCAGGCATTCATTGTGCAACAAAAGTGATTTTCTCGGCGAGTTAAGCATTTTGAGTAATTTGCCGATTGCTTTCAGAACGGCTTGCATTGAAATTTACTATTTTTTGCCAGACATTCATTGTGGGAAAAAAGTAATGTTCTCGGCGAGTTAAGCATTTTGAGTAATTTGCCGATTGGTTTCAGAACGGCTTGCATTGAAATTTACTATTTTTTGCCAGACATTCATTGTGGAACAAAAGCGATTTTCTCGGCGAGTTAAGCATTTTGAATAATTTGCCGATTGGTTTCAGAACGGCTCGCAACACAGTTAACTATTTTTTCCCAGGCATTCATTGTGCAACAAAATTGATTTTCTCGGCGAGTTAAGCATTTTGAGTAATTTGCCGATTGCTTTCAGAACGGCTTGCATTGAAATTTACTATTTTTTGCCAGACATTGATTGTGGAACAAAAGTGATTTTCTCGGCGAGTTAAGCATTTTGAGCAATTTGGCGATTGATTTTAGAACGGCTTGCATCACAATTAACTATTTTTTGCCAGGCATTCATTGTGGAACAAAAGTGATTTTCTCGGCGAGTTAAGCATTTTTAGTAATTTGCCGATTGGTTTCAGAACGGCTTGCATTGAAATTTACTATTTTTTGCCAGACATTCATTGTGGACCAAAAGTGATTTTCAGGGGGAGTTAAGCATTTTGAGCAATTTGCCGATTGGTTTCAGAACGGCTTGCATTGACATTTACTATTTTTTGCCAGACATTCATTGTGGAACAAAAGTGATTTTCTCGGCGAGTTAAGCATTTTGAGTAATTTGCCGATTGATTTGAGAACGGCTTGCATCACAATTAACTATTTTTTGCCAGGCATTCATTGTGGAACAAAATTGATTTTCTCGGCGAGTTAAGCATTTTGAGTAATTAGCCGATTGATTTCAGAACGGCTTGCATCACAATTAACTATTTTTTGCAAGGCATTCATTGTGGAACAAACGTGATTTTCTCGGCGAGTTAAGCATTTTGAGCAATTTGCCGATTGGTTTCAGAACGGCTTTGCATTACAATTAACTATTTTTTGCAAGGCATTCATTGTGGAACAAAAGTGATTTTCACGGGGAGTTAAGCATTTTGAGCAATTTGCCGATTGGTTTCAGAACGGCTTGCATTGAAATTTACTATTTTTTGCCAGACATGCATTGTGGAACAAAAGTGATTTTCTCGGCGAGTTAAGCATTTTGAGCAATTTGCCGATTGGTTTCAGAACGGCTTGCATTGAAATTTACTATTTTTTGCCAGCCATTCATTGTGGAACAAAAGTGATTTTCTCGGCGAGTTAAGCATTTTGAGTAATTTGCCGATTGATTTCAGAACGGCTTGCATCACAATTAACTATTTTTTGCCAGGCATTCATTGTGGAACAAAAGTGATTTTCTCGGCGAGTTAAGCATTTTGAGTAATTAGCCGATTGATTTCAGAACGGCTTGCATCACAATTAACTATTTTTTGCAAGGCATTCATTGTGGAACAAAAGTGATTTTCTCGGCGAGTTAAGCATTTTGAGTAATTTGCCGATTCGTTTCAGAACGGCTTGCAATACAATTAACTATTTTTTGCCAGTCTTTCATTGTGGAACCAAAGTGACTTTCTCGGCGAGTTCAGCATTTTCAGCAATTTGCCGATTGGTTTCAGAACGGCTTGCATCACAATTAACTATTTTTTGCCAGGCATTCATTGTGGAACAAAAGTGATTTTCTCGGCGAGTTAAGCATTTTGAGTAAGTTGCCGATTGGTTTCAGAACGGTTTGCATTGAAATTTACCATTTTTTGCCAGACATTCATTGTGGAACAAAAGTGATTTTCACGGGGAGTTAAGCATTTTGAGTAATTTGCCGATTGGTTTCAGAACGGCTTGCATCACAATTAACTATTTTTTGCCAGACATTCATTGTGGAACCACAGTGATTTTCACGGCGAGTTAAGCATTTTGAGTAATTTGCCGATTGGTTTCAGAACGGTTGCATCACAATTAACTATTTTTTGCCAGGCATTCATTGTGGAACAAAGTGATTTTCTCGGCGAGTTAAGCATTTTGAGCAATTTGCCGATTGGTTTCAGAACGGCTTGCATTACAATTAACTATTTTTTGCAAGGCATTCATTGTGGAACAAAAGTGATTTTCACGGGGAGTTAAGCATTTTGAGCAATTTGCCGATTGGTTTCAGAACGGCTTGCATTGAAATTTACTATTTTTTGCCAGACATTCATTGTGGAACAAAAGTGATTTTCTCGGCGAGTTAAGCATTTTGAGCAATTTGGCGATTGATTTCAGAACGGCTTGCTTCACAATTAACTATTTTTTGCCAGGCATTCATTGTGGAACAAAAGTGATTTTCTCGGCGAGTTAAGCATTTTGAGTAATTTGCCGATTGGTTTCAGAACGGCTTGCATTGAAATTTACTATTTTTTGCCAGACATTCATTGTGGACCAAAAGTGATTTTCAAGGGGAGTTAAGCATTTTGAGCAATTTGCCGATTGGTTTCAGAACGGCTTGCATTGAAATTTACTATTTTTTGCCAGACATTCATTGTTGAACAAAAGTGATTTTCTCGGCGAGTTAAGCATTTTGAGTAATTTGCCGATTGATTTAAGAACGGCTTGCATCACAAGTAACTATTTTTTGCCAGGCATTCATTGTGGAACAAAATTGATTTTCTCGGCGAGTTAAGCATTTTGAGTAATTAGCCGATTGATTTCACAACGGCTTGCATCACAATTAACCATTTTTTGCAAGGCATTCATTGTGGAACAAACGTGATTTTCTCGGCGAGTTAAGCATTTTGAGCAATTTGCCGATTGGTTTCAGAACGGCTTGCATTACAATTAACTATTTTTTGCAAGGCATTCATTGTGGAACAAAAGTGATTTTCACGGGGAGTTCAGCATTTTGAGCAATTTGCCGATTGGTTTCAGAACGGCTTGCATTGAAATTTACTATTTTTTGCCAGACATGCATTGTGGAACAAAAGTGATTTTCTCGGCGAGTTAAGCATTTTGAGCAATTTGGCGATTGATTTCAGAACGGCTTGCATCACAATTAACTATTTTTTGCCAGGCATTCGTTGTGGAACAAAAGTGATTTTCTCGGCGAGTTAAGCATTTTGAGTAATTTGCCGATTGGTTTCAGAACGGCTTGCATTGAAATTTACTATTTTTTGCCAGACATTCATTGTGGAACAAAAGTGATTTTCAAGGGGAGTTAAGCATTTTGAGCAATTTGCCGATTGGTTTCAGAACGGCTTGCATTGAAATTTACTATTTTTTGCCAGACATTCATTGTGGAACAAAAGTGATTTTCTCGGCGAGTTAAGCATTTTGAGTAATTTGCCGATTGATTTCAGAACGGCTTGCATCACAATTAACTATTTTTTGCCAGGCATTCATTGTGGAACAAAAGTGATTTTCTCGGCGAGTTCAGCATTTTGAGTAATGAGCCGATTGAATTCAGAACGGCTTGCATCACAATTAACTATTTTTTGCAAGGCATTCATTGTGGAACAAAAGTGATTTTCTCGGCGAGTTAAGCATTTTGAGTAATTTGCCGATTCGTTTCAGAACGGCTTGCAATACAATTAACTAATTTTTGCCAGTCTTTCATTGTGGAATCAAAGTGACTTTCTCGGCGAGTTCAGCATTTTCAGCAATTTGCCGATTGGTTTCAGAACGGCTTGCATCACAATTAACTATTTTTTGCCAGACATTCATTGTGGCACAAAAGTGATTTTCACGGCGAGTTAAGCATTTTGAGCAATTTGCCGATTGGTTTCTGAACGACTTGCATTGAAATTTACTATTTTTTGCCAGGCATTCATTGTGGAACAAAAGTGATTTTCTCGGCGAGTTAAGCATTTTGAGCAAATTGCCGATTGGTTTCAGAACGGCTTGCATTGAAATTTACTCTTTTTTGCAAGACATTCATTGAGGGGAAAATGGTGATGTTCTCGGCGAGTTAAGCATTTTGAGTAATTTACCGATTCATTTCAGAACGGCCTGCATCACAATTAACTATTTTTTGCCAGGCATTCATTGTGGAACAAAAGTGATTTTCTCGGCGAGTTAAGCATTTTGAGTAATTTGCCGATTGACTTCAGAACGGCTTGCATCACAATTAACTATTTTTTGCCAGACATTCATTGTGGAACAAAAGTGATTTTCTCGGCGTGTTAAGCATTTTGAATAATTTGCCGATTGGTTTCAGAACAGCTTGCAACACAGTTAATTATTTTTTAGCCAGGCATTCATTGTGGAACAAAAGTGATTTTTTCGGCGAGTTAAGCATGTTGAGTAATTTGCAGATTGCTTTCAGAACGGCTTGCATTGAAATTTACTATTTTTTGCCAGACATTCATTGTGGGAAAAAGGTGATTTTCTCGGCGAGTTAAGCAATTTGAGTAATTTGCCGATTGATTTCAGAACGGCTTGCATCACAATTAACTATTTTTTGCCAGGCATTCATTGTGGAACAAAAGTGATTTTCTCGGCGAGTTAAGCATTTTGAATAATTTGCCGATTGGTTTCAGAACGGCTTCCAACACAGTTAACTATTTTTTGCAAGGCATTCATTGTGGAACAAAAGTGATTTTCTCGGCGAGTTAAGCATTTTGAGTAATTTGCCGATTCGTTTCAGAACGGCTTGCAATACAATTAACTATTTTTTGCCAGACATTCATTGTGGCACAAAAGTGATTTTCACGGCGAGTTAAGCATTTTGAGCAATTTGCCGATTGGTTTCTGAACGACTTGCATTGAAATTTACTATTTTTTGCCAGGCATTCATTGTGGAACAAAAGTGATTTTCTCGGCGAGTTAAGCATTTTGAGCAAATTGCCGATTGGTTTCAGAACGGCTTGCATTGAAATTTACTCTTTTTTGCAAGACATTCATTGAGGGGAAAAAGGTGATGTTCTCGGCGAGTTAAGCATTTTGAGTAATTTACCGATTCATTTCAGAACGGCCTGCATCACAATTAACTATTTTTTGCCAGGCATTCATTGTGGAACAAAAGTGATTTTCTCGGCGAGTTAAGCATTTTGAGTAATTTGCCGATTGGCTTCAGAACGGCTTGCATCACAATTAACTATTTTTTGCCAGACATTCATTGTGGAACAAAAGTGATTTTCTCGGCGTGTTAAGCATTTTGAATAATTTGCCGATTGGTTTCAGAACGGCTTGCAACACAGTTAACTATTTTTTAGCCAGGCATTCATTGTGGAACAAAAGTGATTTTTTCGGCGAGTTAAGCATTTTGAGTAATTTGCAGATTGCTTTCAGAACGGCTTGCATTGAAATTTACTATTTTTTGCCAGACATTCATTGTGGGAAAAAGGTGATTTTCTCGGCGAGTTAAGCAATTTGAGTAATTTGCCGATTGATTTCAGAACGGCTTGCATCACAATTAACTATTTTTTGCCAGGCATTCATTGTGGAACAAAAGTGATTTTCTCGGCGAGTTAATCATTTTGAATAATTTGCCGATTGGTTTCAGAACGGCTTCCAACACAGTTAACTATTTTTTGCCAGGCATTCATTGTGCAACAAAAGTGATTTTCTCGGCGAGTTAAGCATTCTGAGTAATTTGCCGATTGCTTTCAGAACGGCTTGCATTGAAATTTACTATTTTTTGCCAGACATTCATTGTGGGAAAAAAGTAATGTTCTCGGCGAGTTAAGCATTTTGAGTAATTTGCCGATTGGTTTCAGAACGGCTTGCATTGAAATTTACTATTTTTTGCCAGACATTCATTGTGGAACAAAAGTGATTTTCTCGGCGAGTTAAGCATTTTGAATAATTTGCCGATTGGTTTCAGAACGGCTTGCAACACAGTTAACTATTTTTTCCCAGGCATTCATTGTGCAACAAAATTGATTTTCTCGGCGAGTTAAGCATTTTGAGTAATTTGCCGATTGGTTTCAGAACGGCTTGCATCACAATTAACTATTTTTTGCCAGTCGTTCATTGTGGAACACAAGCGATTTTCTCGGCGAGTTCAGCATTTGGAGTAATTTGCCGATTCCTTTCTGAACGGCTTGCAACACAATTAACTATTTTTTGACAGGCATTCATTGTGGAACAAAAGTGATTTTCTCGGCGAGTTAAGCATTTTGAGTAAGTTGCCGATTGGTTTCAGAACGGTTTGCATTGAAATTTACCATTTTTTGCCAGACATTCATTGTGGAACAAAAGTGAATTTCACGGGGAGTTAAGCATTTTGAGTAATTTGCCGATTGGTTTCAGAACGGCTTGCATCACAATTAACTATTTTTTGCCAGACATTCATTGTGGAACCACAGTGATTTTCACGGCGAGTTAAGCATTTTGAGTAATTTGCCGATTGGTTTCAGAACGGCTTGCATCACAATTAACTATTTTTTGCCAGGCATTCATTGTGGAACAAACGTGATTTTCTCGGCGAGTTAAGCATTTTGAGCAATTTGCCGATTGGTTTCAGAACGGCTTGCATTACAATTAACTATTTTTTGCAAGGCATTCATTGTGGAACAAAAGTGATTTTCACGGGGAGTTAAGCATTGTGAGCAATTTGCCGATTGGTTTCAGAACGGCTTGCATTGAAATTTACTATTTTTTGCCAGACATGCATTGTGGAACAAAAGTGATTTTCTCGGCGAGTTAAGCATTTTGAGCAATTTGCCGATTGGTTTCAGAACGGCTTGCATTGAAATTTACTATTTTTTGCCAGCCATTCATTGTGGAACAAAAGTGATTTTCTCGGCGAGTTAAGCATTTTGAGTAATTTGCCGATTGATTTCAGAACGGCTTGCATCACAATTAACTATTTTTTGCCAGGCATTCATTGTGGAACAAAAGTGATTTTCTCGGCGAGTTAAGCATTTTGAGTAATTAGCCGATTGATTTCAGAACGGCTTGCATCACAATTAACTATTTTTTGCAAGGCATTCATTGTGGAACAAAAGTGATTTTCTCGGCGAGTTAAGCATTTTGAGTAATTTGCCGATTCGTTTCAGAACGGCTTGCAATACAATTAACTATTTTTTGCCAGTCTTTCATTGTGGAACCAAAGTGACTTTCTCGGCGAGTTCAGCATTTTCAGCAATTTGCCGATTGGTTTCAGAACGGCTTGCATCACAATTAACTATTTTTTGCCAGGCATTCATTGTGGAACAAAAGTGATTTTCTCGGCGAGTTAAGCATTTTGAGTAAGTTGCCGATTGGTTTCAGAACGGTTTGCATTGAAATTTACCATTTTTTGCCAGACATTCATTGTGGAACAAAAGTGATTTTCACGGGGAGTTAAGCATTTTGAGTAATTTGCCGATTGGTTTCAGAACGGCTTGCATCACAATTAACTATTTTTTGCCAGACATTCATTGTGGAACCACAGTGATTTTCACGGCGAGTTAAGCATTTTGAGTAATTTGCCGATTGGTTTCAGAACGGTTGCATCACAATTAACTATTTTTTGCCAGGCATTCATTGTGGAACAAACGTGATTTTCTCGGCGAGTTAATCATTTTGAGCAATTTGCCGATTGGTTTCAGAACGGCTTGCATTACAATTAACTATTTTTTGCAAGGCATTCATTGTGGAACAAAAGTGATTTTCACGGGGAGTTAAGCATTTTGAGCAATTTGCCGATTGGTTTCAGAACGGCTTGCATTGAAATTTACTATTTTTTGCCAGACATTCATTGTGGAACAAAAGTGATTTTCTCGGCGAGTTAAGCATTTTGAGCAATTTGGCGATTGATTTCAGAACGGCTTGCATCACAATTAACTATTTTTTGCCAGGCATTCATTGTGGAACAAAAGTGATTTTCTCGGCGAGTTAAGCATTTTGAGTAATTTGCCGATTGGTTTCAGAACGGCTTGCATTGAAATTTACTATTTTTTGCCAGACATTCATTGTGGACCAAAAGTGATTTTCAAGGGGAGTTAAGCATTTTGAGCAATTTGCCGATTGGTTTCAGAACGGCTTGCATTGAAATTTACTATTTTTTGCCAGACATTCATTGTTGAACAAAAGTGATTTTCTCGGCGAGTTAAGCATTTTGAGTAATTTGCCGATTGATTTAAGAACGGCTTGCATCACAATTAACTATTTTTTTGCCAGGCATTCATTGTGGAACAAAATTGATTTTCTCGGCGAGTTAAGCATTTTGAGTAATTAGCCGATTGATTTCACAACGGCTTGCATCACAATTAACCATTTTTTGCAAGGCATTCATTGTGGAACAAACGTGATTTTCTCGGCGAGTTAAGCATTTTGAGCAATTTGCCGATTGGTTTCAGAACGGCTTGCATTACAATTAACTATTTTTTGCAAGGCATTCATTGTGGAACAAAAGTGATTTTCACGGGGAGTTCAGCATTTTGAGCAATTTGCCGATTGGTTTCAGAACGGCTTGCATTGAAATTTACTATTTTTTGCCAGACATGCATTGTGGAACAAAAGTGATTTTCTCGGCGAGTTAAGCATTTTGAGCAATTTGGCGATTGATTTCAGAACGGCTTGCATCACAATTAACTATTTTTTGCCAGGCATTCGTTGTGGAACAAAAGTGATTTTCTCGGCGAGTTAAGCATTTTGAGTAATTTGCCGATTGGTTTCAGAACGGCTTGCATTGAAATTTACTATTTTTTGCCAGACATTCATTGTGGAACAAAAGTGATTTTCAAGGGGAGTTAAGCATTTTGAGCAATTTGCCGATTGGTTTCAGAACGGCTTGCATTGAAATTTACTATTTTTTGCCAGACATTCATTGTGGAACAAAAGTGATTTTCTCGGCGAGTTAAGCATTTTGAGTAATTTGCCGATTGATTTCAGAACGGCTTGCATCACAATTAACTATTTTTTGCCAGGCATTCATTGTGGAACAAAAGTGATTTTCTCGGCGAGTTCAGCATTTTGTTTAATGAGCCGATTGAATTCAGAACGGCTTGCATCACAATTAACTATTTTTTGCAAGGCATTCATTGTGGAACAAAAGTGATTTTCTCGGCGAGTTAAGCATTTTGAGTAATTTGCCGATTCGTTTCAGAACGGCTTCCAATACAATTAACTAATTTTTGCCAGTCTTTCATTGTGGAATCAAAGTGACTTTCTCGGCGAGTTCAGCATTTTCAGCAATTTGCCGATTGGTTTCAGAACGGCTTGCATCACAATTAACTATTTTTTGCCAGACATTCATTGTGGCACAAAAGTGATTTTCACGGCGAGTTAAGCATTTTGAGCAATTTGCCGATTGGTTTCTGAACGACTTGCATTGAAATTTACTATTTTTTCCCAGGCATTCATTGTGGAACAAAAGTAATTTTCTCGGCGAGTTAAGCCTTTTGAGCAAATTGCCGATTGGTTTCAGAACGGCTTGCATTGAAATTTACTCTTTTTTGCAAGACATTCATTGAGGGGAAAAAGGTGATGTTCTCGGCGAGTTAAGCATTTTGAGTAATTTACCGATTCATTTCAGAACGGCCTGCATCACAATTAACTATTTTTTGCCAGGCATTCATTGTGGAACAAAAGTGATTTTCTCGGCGAGTTAAGCATTTTGAGTAATTTGCCGATTGGCTTCAGAACGGCTTGCATCACAATTAACTATTTTTTGCCAGACATTCATTGTGGAACAAAAGTGATTTTCTCGGCGTGTTAAGCATTTTGAATAATTTGCCGATTGGTTTCAGAACGGCTTGCAACACAGTTAACTATTTTTTAGCCAGGCATTCATTGTGGAACAAAAGTGATTTTTTCGGCGAGTTAAGCATTTTGAGTAATTTGCAGATTGCTTTCAGAACGGCTTGCATTGAAATTTACTATTTTTTGCCAGACATTCATTGTGGGAAAAAGGTGATTTTCTCGGCGAGTTAAGCAATTTGAGTAATTTGCCGATTGATTTCAGAACGGCTTGCATCACAATTAACTATTTTTTGCCAGGCATTCATTGTGGAACAAAAGTGATTTTCTCGGCGAGTTAAGCATTTTGAATAATTTGCCGATTGGTTTCAGAACGGCTTCCAACACAGTTAACTATTTTTTGCCAGGCATTCATTGTGCAACAAAAGTGATTTTCTCGGCGAGTTAAGCATTTTGAGTAATTTGCCGATTGCTTTCAGAACGGCTTGCATTGAAATTTACTATTTTTTGCCAGACATTCATTGTGGGAAAAAAGTAATGTTCTCGGCGAGTTAAGCATTTTGAGTAATTTGCCGATTGCTTTCAGAACGGCTTGCATTGAAATTTACTATTTTTTGCCAGACATTCATTGTGGAACAAAAGTGATTTTCTCGGCGAGTTAAGCATTTTGAATAATTTGCCGATTGGTTTCAGAACGGCTTGCAATACAGTTAACTATTTTTTCCCAGGCATTCATTGTGCAACAAAATTGATTTTCTCGGCGAGTTAAGCATTTTGAGTAATTTGCCGATTGGTTTCAGAACGGTTGCATTGAAATTTACTATTTTTTGCCAGACATTCATTGTGGAACAAAAGTGATTTTCTCGGCGAGTTAAGCATTTTGAGCAATTTGGCGATTGATTTTAGAACGGCTTGCATCACAATTAACTATTTTTTGCCAGGCATTCATTGTGGAACAAAAGTGATTTTCTCGGCGAGTTAAGCATTTTTAGTAATTTGCCGATTGGTTTCAGAACGGCTTGCATTGAAATTTACTATTTTTTGCCAGACATTCATTGTGGACCAAAAGTGATTTTCAAGGGGAGTTAAGCATTTTGAGCAATTTGCCGATTGGTTTCAGAATGGCTTGCATTGAAATTTACTATTTTTTGCCGGACATTCATTGTGGAACAAAAGTGATTTTCTCGGCGAGTTAAGCATTTTGAGTAATTTGCCGATTGATTTCAGAACGGCTTGCATCACAATTAACTATTTTTTGCCAGGCATTCATTGTGGAACAAAATTGATTTTCTCGGCGAGTTAAGCATTTTGAGTAATTAGCCGATTGATTTCAGAACGGCTTGCATCACAATTAACTATTTTTTGCAAGGCATTCATTGTGGAACAAACGTGATTTTCTCGGCGAGTTAAGCATTTTGAGCAATTTGCCGATTGGTTTCAGAACGGCTTTGCATTACAATTAACTATTTTTTGCAAGGCATTCATTGTGGAACAAAAGTGATTTTCACGGGGAGTTAAGCATTTTGAGCAATTTGCCGATTGGTTTCAGAACGGCTTGCATTGAAATTTACTATTTTTTGCCAGACATGCATTGTGGAACAAAAGTGATTTTCTCGGCGAGTTAAGCATTTTGATCAATTTGGCGATTGATTTCAGAACGGCTTGCATCACAATTGACTATTTTTTGCCAGGCATTCATTGTGGAACAAAAGTGATTTTCTCGGCGAGTTAAGCATTTTGAGTAATTTGCCGATTGGTTTCAGAACGGCTTGCATTGAAATTTACTATTTTTTGCCAGACATTCATTGTGGAACAAAAGTGATTTTCAAGGGGAGTTAAGCATTTTGAGCAATTTGCCGATTGGTTTCAGAACGGCTTGCATTGAAATTTACTATTTTTTGCCAGCCATTCATTGTGGAACAAAAGTGATTTTCTCGGCGAGTTAAGCATTTTGAGTAATTTGCCGATTGATTTCAGAACGGCTTGCATCACAATTAACTATTTTTTGCCAGGCATTCATTGTGGAACAAAAGTGATTTTCTCGGCGAGTTAAGCATTTTGAGTAATTAGCCGATTGATTTCAGAACGGCTTGCATCACAATTAACTATTTTTTGCAAGGCATTCATTGTGGAACAAAAGTGATTTTCTCGGCGAGTTAAGCATTTTGAGTAATTTGCCGATTCGTTTCAGAACGGCTTGCAATACAATTAACTATTTTTTGCCAGTCTTTCATTGTGGAACCAAAGTGACTTTCTCGGCGAGTTCAGCATTTTCAGCAATTTGCCGATTGGTTTCAGAACGGCTTGCATCACAATTAACTATTTTTTGCCAGGCATTCATTGTGGAACAAAAGTGATTTTTTCGGCGATTTATGCATTTTGAGTAATTTACAGATTGCTTTCAGAACGGCTTGCATTGAAATTTACTAATTTTTGCCAGACATTCATTGTGGGAAAAGGGTGATTTTCTCGGCGAGTTAAGCAATTTGAGTAATTTGCCGATTGATTTCAGAACGGCTTGCTTCACAATTAACTATTTTTTGCCAGGCATTCATTGTGAACAAAAGTGATTTTCTCGGCGAGTTAAGCATTTTGAGTAATTTGCTGATTGGTTTCAGAACGGCTTGCATTGAAATTTACTATTTTTTGCCAGACATTCATTGTGGAACAAAAGTGATTTTCTCGGCGAGTTAAGCATTTTGAATAATTTGCCGATTCGATTCAGAACGGCTTGCAATACAATTAACTATTTTTTGCCAGACATTCATTGTGGAACCAAAGTGACTTTCTCGGCGAGTTAAGAATTTTGAGCAATTTGCCGATTGGTTTCAGAACGGCTTGCATCACAATTCACTATTTTTTGCCAGGCATTCATTGTGGAACAAAAGTGATTTTTTCGGCGAGTTAAGCATTTTGAGTAATTTGCAGATTGCTTTCAGAACGGCTTGCATTGAAATTTACTATTTTTTGCCAGATATTCATTGTGGGAAAAAGGTGATTTTCTCGGCGAGTTAAGGAATTTGAGTAATTTGCCGATTGATTTCAGAACGGCTTGCATCACAATTAACTATTTTTTGCCAGGCAGTCATTGTGGAACAAAAGTGATTTTCTCGGCGAGTTAAGCAGTTTGAGTAATTTGCCGATTGGTTTCAGAACGGCTTGCATTGAAATTTTCTATTTTTTGCCAGATATTCATTGTGGAACAAAAGTGATTTTCTCGGCGAGTTAAGCATTTAGAATAATTTGCCGATTGGTTTCAGAACGGCTTGCAACACAGTTAACTATTTTTTGCCAGGCATTCATTGTGGAACAAAAGTGATTTTCACGGGGAGTTAAGCATTTTGAGTAATTTGCCGATTGGTTTCAGAACGGCTTGCATCACAATTAACTATTTTTTGCCAGACATTCATTGTGGAACCAAAGTGATTTTCACGGGGAGATAAGCATTTAGAGCAATTTGCCGATTGGTTTCAGAATGGCTTGCATTGAAATTTACTATTTTTTGCCAGACATTCATTGTGGAACAAAAGTGATTTTCTCGGCGAGTTAAGCATTTTGAGCAATTTGCCGATTGGTTTCAGAACGGCTTGCATTACAATTAACTATTTTTTGCAAGGCATTCATTGTGGAACAAAAGTGATTTTCACGGTGAGTTAAGCATTTTGAGCAATTTGCCGATTGGTTTCAGAACGGCTTCCATTGAAATTTACTATTTTTTGCCAGACATTCATTGTGGAACAAAAGTGATTTTCTCGGCGAGTTAAGCATTTTGAGTAATTTGCCGATTGATTTCAGAACGGCTTGCATCACAATTAACTATTTTTTGCCAGGCATTCATTGTGGAACAAAAGTGATTTTCTCGGCGAGTTCAGCATTTTGATTAATGAGCCGATTGAATTCAGAACGGCTTGCATCACAATTAACTATTTTTTGCAAGGCATTCATTGTGGAACAAAAGTGATTTTCTCGGCGAGTTAAGCATTTTGAGTAATTTGCCGATTCGTTTCAGAACGGCTTCCAATACAATTAACTAATTTTTGCCAGTCTTTCATTGTGGAATCAAAGTGACTTTCTCGGCGAGTTCAGCATTTTCAGCAATTTGCCGATTGGTTTCAGAACGGCTTGCATCACAATTAACTATTTTTTGCCAGACATTCATTGTGGCACAAAAGTGATTTTCACGGCGAGTTAAGCATTTTGAGCAATTTGCCGATTGGTTTCTGAACGACTTGCATTGAAATTTAGTATTTTTTGCCAGGCATTCATTGTGGAACAAAAGTGATTTTCTCGGCGAGTTAAGCATTTTGAGCAAATTGCCGATTGGTTTCAGAACGGCTTGCATTGAAATTTACTCTTTTTTGCAAGACATTCATTGAGGGGAAAAAGGTGATGTTCTCGGCGAGTTAAGCATTTTGAGTAATTTACCGATTCATTTCAGAACGGCCTGCATCACAATTAACTATTTTTTGCCAGGCATTCATTGTGGAACAAAAGTGATTTTCTCGGCGAGTTAAGCATTTTGAGTAATTTGCCGATTGGCTTCAGAACGGCTTGCATCACAATTAACTATTTTTTGCAAGGCATTCATTGTGGAACAAAAGTGATTTTCGCGGCGAGTTAAGCATTTTGAGTAATTTGCCGATTCGTTTCAGAACGGCTTGCAATACAATTAACTATTTTTTGCCAGTCTTTCATTGTGGAACAAAAGTGATTTTCACGGGGAGTTCAGCATTTTGAGCAATTTGCCGATTGGTTTCAGAACGGCTTGCATTGAAATTTACTATTTTTTGCCAGACATGCATTGTGGAACAAAAGTGATTTTCTCGGCGAGTTAAGCATTTTGAGCAATTTGGCGATTGATTTCAGAACGGCTTGCATCACAATTAACTATTTTTTGCCAGGCATTCGTTGTGGAACAAAAGTGATTTTCTCGGCGAGTTAAGCATTTTGAGTAATTTGCCGATTGGTTTCAGAACGGCTTGCATTGAAATTTACTATTTTTTGCCAGACATTCATTGTGGAACAAAAGTGATTTTCAAGGGGAGTTAAGCATTTTGAGCAATTTGCCGATTGGTTTCAGAACGGCTTGCATTGAAATTTACTATTTTTTGCCAGACATTCATTGTGGAACAAAAGTGATTTTCTCGGCGAGTTAAGCATTTTGAGTAATTTGCCGATTGATTTCAGAACGGCTTGCATCACAATTAACTATTTTTTGCCAGGCATTCATTGTGGAACAAAAGTGATTTTCTCGGCGAGTTCAGCATTTTGTTTAATGAGCCGATTGAATTCAGAACGGCTTGCATCACAATTAACTATTTTTTGCAAGGCATTCATTGTGGAACAAAAGTGATTTTCTCGGCGAGTTAAGCATTTTGAGTAATTTGCCGATTCGTTTCAGAACGGCTTCCAATACAATTAACTAATTTTTGCCAGTCTTTCATTGTGGAATCAAAGTGACTTTCTCGGCGAGTTCAGCATTTTCAGCAATTTGCCGATTGGTTTCAGAACGGCTTGCATCACAATTAACTATTTTTTGCCAGACATTCATTGTGGCACAAAAGTGATTTTCACGGCGAGTTAAGCATTTTGAGCAATTTGCCGATTGGTTTCTGAACGACTTGCATTGAAATTTACTATTTTTTCCCAGGCATTCATTGTGGAACAAAAGTAATTTTCTCGGCGAGTTAAGCATTTTGAGCAAATTGCCGATTGGTTTCAGAACGGCTTGCATTGAAATTTACTATTTTTTGCAAGACATTCATTGAGGGGAAAAAGGTGATGTTCTCGGCGAGTTAAGCATTTTGAGTAATTTACCGATTCATTTCAGAACGGCCTGCATCACAATTAACTATTTTTTGCCAGGCATTCATTGTGGAACAAAAGTGATTTTCTCGGCGAGTTAAGCATTTTGAGTAATTTGCCGATTGGCTTCAGAACGGCTTGCATCACAATTAACTATTTTTTGCCAGACATTCATTGTGGAACAAAAGTGATTTTCTCGGCGAGTTAAGCATTTTGAATAATTTGCCGATTGGTTTCAGAACGGCTTCCAACACAGTTAACTATTTTTTGCCAGGCATTCATTGTGCAACAAAAGTGATTTTCTCGGCGAGTTAAGCATTTTGAGTAATTTGCCGATTGCTTTCAGAACGGCTTGCATTGAAATTTACTATTTTTTGCCAGACATTCATTGTGGGAAAAAAGTAATGTTCTCGGCGAGTTAAGCATTTTGAGTAATTTGCCGATTGCTTTCAGAACGGCTTGCATTGAAATTTACTATTTTTTGCCAGACATTCATTGTGGAACAAAAGTGATTTTCTCGGCGAGTTAAGCATTTTGAATAATTTGCCGATTGGTTTCAGAACGGCTTGCAATACAGTTAACTATTTTTTCCCAGGCATTCATTGTGCAACAAAATTGATTTTCTCGGCGAGTTAAGCATTTTGAGTAATTTGCCGATTGGTTTCAGAACGGTTGCATTGAAATTTACTATTTTTTGCCAGACATTCATTGTGGAACAAAAGTGATTTTCTCGGCGAGTTAAGCATTTTGAGCAATTTGGCGATTGATTTTAGAACGGCTTGCATCACAATTAACTATTTTTTGCCAGGCATTCATTGTGGAACAAAAGTGATTTTCTCGGCGAGTTAAGCATTTTTAGTAATTTGCCGATTGGTTTCAGAACGGCTTGCATTGAAATTTACTATTTTTTGCCAGACATTCATTGTGGACCAAAAGTGATTTTCAAGGGGAGTTAAGCATTTTGAGCAATTTGCCGATTGGTTTCAGAATGGCTTGCATTGAAATTTACTATTTTTTGCCAGACATTCATTGTGGAACAAAAGTGATTTTCTCGGCGAGTTAAGCATTTTGAGTAATTTGCCGATTGATTTCAGAACGGCTTGCATCACAATTAACTATTTTTTGCCAGGCATTCATTGTGGAACAAAATTGATTTTCTCGGCGAGTTAAGCATTTTGAGTAATTAGCCGATTGATTTCAGAACGGCTTGCATCACAATTAACTATTTTTTGCAAGGCATTCATTGTGGAACAAACGTGATTTTCTCGGCGAGTTAAGCATTTTGAGCAATTTGCCGATTGGTTTCAGAACGGCTTTGCATTACAATTAACTATTTTTTGCAAGGCATTCATTGTGGAACAAAAGTGATTTTCACGGGGAGTTAAGCATTTTGAGCAATTTGCCGATTGGTTTCAGAACGGCTTGCATTGAAATTTACTATTTTTTGCCAGACATGCATTGTGGAACAAAAGTGATTTTCTCGGCGAGTTAAGCATTTTGATCAATTTGGCGATTGATTTCAGAACGGCTTGCATCACAATTGACTATTTTTTGCCAGGCATTCATTGTGGAACAAAAGTGATTTTCTCGGCGAGTTAAGCATTTTGAGTAATTTGCCGATTGGTTTCAGAACGGCTTGCATTGAAATTTACTATTTTTTGCCAGACATTCATTGTGGAACAAAAGTGATTTTCAAGGGGAGTTAAGCATTTTGAGCAATTTGCCGATTGGTTTCAGAACGGCTTGCATTGAAATTTACTATTTTTTGCCAGCCATTCATTGTGGAACAAAAGTGATTTTCTCGGCGAGTTAAGCATTTTGAGTAATTTGCCGATTGATTTCAGAACGGCTTGCATCACAATTAACTATTTTTTGCCAGGCATTCATTGTGGAACAAAAGTGATTTTCTCGGCGAGTTAAGCATTTTGAGTAATTAGCCGATTGATTTCAGAACGGCTTGCATCACAATTAACTATTTTTTGCAAGGCATTCATTGTGGAACAAAAGTGATTTTCTCGGCGAGTTAAGCATTTTGAGTAATTTGCCGATTCGTTTCAGAACGGCTTGCAATACAATTAACTATTTTTTGCCAGTCTTTCATTGTGGAACCAAAGTGACTTTCTCGGCGAGTTCAGCATTTTCAGCAATTTGCCGATTGGTTTCAGAACGGCTTGCATCACAATTAACTATTTTTTGCCAGGCATTCATTGTGGAACAAAAGTGATTTTTTCGGCGATTTATGCATTTTGAGTAATTTACAGATTGCTTTCAGAACGGCTTGCATTGAAATTTACTAATTTTTGCCAGACATTCATTGTGGGAAAAGGGTGATTTTCTCGGCGAGTTAAGCAATTTGAGTAATTTGCCGATTGATTTCAGAACGGCTTGCTTCACAATTAACTATTTTTTGCCAGGCATTCATTGTGAACAAAAGTGATTTTCTCGGCGAGTTAAGCATTTTGAGTAATTTGCTGATTGGTTTCAGAACGGCTTGCATTGAAATTTACTATTTTTTGCCAGACATTCATTGTGGAACAAAAGTGATTTTCTCGGCGAGTTAAGCATTTTGAATAATTTGCCGATTCGATTCAGAACGGCTTGCAATACAATTAACTATTTTTTGCCAGACATTCATTGTGGAACCAAAGTGACTTTCTCGGCGAGTTAAGAATTTTGAGCAATTTGCCGATTGGTTTCAGAACGGCTTGCATCACAATTCACTATTTTTTGCCAGGCATTCATTGTGGAACAAAAGTGATTTTTTCGGCGAGTTAAGCATTTTGAGTAATTTGCAGATTGCTTTCAGAACGGCTTGCATTGAAATTTACTATTTTTTGCCAGATATTCATTGTGGGAAAAAGGTGATTTTCTCGGCGAGTTAAGGAATTTGAGTAATTTGCCGATTGATTTCAGAACGGCTTGCATCACAATTAACTATTTTTTGCCAGGCAGTCATTGTGGAACAAAAGTGATTTTCTCGGCGAGTTAAGCAGTTTGAGTAATTTGCCGATTGG
Source organism: Scyliorhinus torazame (assembly GCF_047496885.1). NCBI lineage: Eukaryota > Metazoa > Chordata > Chondrichthyes > Carcharhiniformes > Scyliorhinidae > Scyliorhinus > Scyliorhinus torazame. Next base: position 151,881,406 of record NC_092720.1, read on the forward strand.
TTTCAGAACGGCTTGCATTGAAATTTTCTATTTTTTGCCAGATATTCATTGTGGAACAAAAGTGATTTTCTCGGCGAGTTAAGCATTTAGAATAATTTGCCGATTGGTTTCAGAACGGCTTGCAACACAGTTAACTATTTTTTGCCAGGCATTCATTGTGGAACAAAAGTGATTTTCACGGGGAGTTAAGCATTTTGAGTAATTTGCCGATTGGTTTCAGAACGGCTTGCATCACAATTAACTATTTTTTGCCAGACATTCATTGTGGAACCAAAGTGATTTTCACGGGGAGATAAGCATTTAGAGCAATTTGCCGATTGGTTTCAGAATGGCTTGCATTGAAATTTACTATTTTTTGCCAGACATTCATTGTGGAACAAAAGTGATTTTCTCGGCGAGTTAAGCATTTTGAGCAATTTGCCGATTGGTTTCAGAACGGCTTGCATTACAATTAACTATTTTTTGCAAGGCATTCATTGTGGAACAAAAGTGATTTTCACGGTGAGTTAAGCATTTTGAGCAATTTGCCGATTGGTTTCAGAACGGCTTCCATTGAAATTTACTATTTTTTGCCAGACATTCATTGTGGAACAAAAGTGATTTTCTCGGCGAGTTAAGCATTTTGAGTAATTTGCCGATTGATTTCAGAACGGCTTGCATCACAATTAACTATTTTTTGCCAGGCATTCATTGTGGAACAAAAGTGATTTTCTCGGCGAGTTCAGCATTTTGATTAATGAGCCGATTGAATTCAGAACGGCTTGCATCACAATTAACTATTTTTTGCAAGGCATTCATTGTGGAACAAAAGTGATTTTCTCGGCGAGTTAAGCATTTTGAGTAATTTGCCGATTCGTTTCAGAACGGCTTCCAATACAATTAACTAATTTTTGCCAGTCTTTCATTGTGGAATCAAAGTGACTTTCTCGGCGAGTTCAGCATTTTCAGCAATTTGCCGATTGGTTTCAGAACGGCTTGCATCACAATTAACTATTTTTTGCCAGACATTCATTGTGGCACAAAAGTGATTTTCACGGCGAGTTAAGCATTTTGAGCAATTTGCCGATTGGTTTCTGAACGACTTGCATTGAAATTTAGTATTTTTTGCCAGGCATTCATTGTGGAACAAAAGTGATTTTCTCGGCGAGTTAAGCATTTTGAGCAAATTGCCGATTGGTTTCAGAACGGCTTGCATTGAAATTTACTCTTTTTTGCAAGACATTCATTGAGGGGAAAAAGGTGATGTTCTCGGCGAGTTAAGCATTTTGAGTAATTTACCGATTCATTTCAGAACGGCCTGCATCACAATTAACTATTTTTTGCCAGGCATTCATTGTGGAACAAAAGTGATTTTCTCGGCGAGTTAAGCATTTTGAGTAATTTGCCGATTGGCTTCAGAACGGCTTGCATCACAATTAACTATTTTTTGCAAGGCATTCATTGTGGAACAAAAGTGATTTTCGCGGCGAGTTAAGCATTTTGAGTAATTTGCCGATTCGTTTCAGAACGGCTTGCAATACAATTAACTATTTTTTGCCAGTCTTTCATTGTGGAACCAAAGTGACTTTCTCGGCGAGTTCAGCATTTTCAGCAATTTGCCGATTGGTTTCAGAACGGCTTGCATCACAATTAACTATTTTTTGCCAGGCATTCATTGTGGAACAAAAGTGATTTTTTCGGCGATTTATGCATTTTGAGTAATTTACAGATTGCTTTCAGAACGGCTTGCATTGAAATTTACTAATTTTTGCCAGACATTCATTGTGGGAAAAGGGTGATTTTCTCGGCGAGTTAAGCAATTTGAGTAATTTGCCGATTGATTTCAGAACGGCTTGCTTCACAATTAACTATTTTTTGCCAGGCATTCATTGTGAACAAAAGTGATTTTCTCGGCGAGTTAAGCATTTTGAGTAATTTGCTGATTGGTTTCAGAACGGCTTGCATTGAAATTTACTATTTTTTGCCAGACATTCATTGTGGAACAAAAGTGATTTTCTCGGCGAGTTAAGCATTTTGAATAATTTGCCGATTCGATTCAGAACGGCTTGCAATACAATTAACTATTTTTTGCCAGACATTCATTGTGGAACCAAAGTGACTTTCTCGGCGAGTTAAGAATTTTGAGCAATTTGCCGATTGGTTTCAGAACGGCTTGCATCACAATTCACTATTTTTTGCCAGGCATTCATTGTGGAACAAAAGTGATTTTTTCGGCGAGTTAAGCATTTTGAGTAATTTGCAGATTGCTTTCAGAACGGCTTGCATTGAAATTTACTATTTTTTGCCAGATATTCATTGTGGGAAAAAGGTGATTTTCTCGGCGAGTTAAGGAATTTGAGTAATTTGCCGATTGATTTCAGAACGGCTTGCATCACAATTAACTATTTTTTGCCAGGCAGTCATTGTGGAACAAAAGTGATTTTCTCGGCGAGTTAAGCAGTTTGAGTAATTTGCCGATTGGTTTCAGAACGGCTTGCATTGAAATTTTCTATTTTTTGCCAGACATTCATTGTGGAACAAAAGTGATTTTCTCGGCGAGTTAAGCATTTAGAATAATTTGCCGATTGGTTTCAGAACGGCTTGCAACACAGTTAACTATTTTTTGCCAGGCATTCATTGTGGAACAAAAGTGATTTTCACGGGGAGTTAAGCATTTTGAGTAATTTGCCGATTGGTTTCAGAACGGCTTGCATCACAATTAACTATTTTTTGCCAGACATTCATTGTGGAACCAAAGTGATTTTCACGGGGAGATAAGCATTTAGAGCAATTTGCCGATTGGTTTCAGAACGGCTTGCATTGAAATTTACTATTTTTTGCCAGACATTCATTGTGGAACAAAAGTGATTTTCTCGGCGAGTTAAGCATTTTGAGCAATTTGCCGATTGGTTTCAGAACGGCTTGCATTACAATTAACTATTTTTTGCAAGGCATTCATTGTGGAACAAAAGTGATTTTCACGGTGAGTTAAGCATTTTGAGCAATTTGCCGATTGGTTTCAGAACGGCTTGCATTGAAATTTACTATTTTTTGCCAGACATTCATTGTGGAACAAAAGTGATTTTCTCGGCGAGTTAAGCATTTTGAGCAATTTGCCGATTGATTTCAGAACGGCTTGCATCACAATTAACTATTTTTTGCCAGGCATTCATTGTGGAACAAAAGTGATTTTCTCGGCGAGTTAAGCATTTTGAGTAATTTGCCGATTGGTTTCAGAACGGCTTGCATTCAAATTTACTATTTTTTGCCAGACATTCATTGTGGAACAAAAGTGATTTTCTCGGCGAGTTAAGCATTTTGAGTAATTTGCCGATTGATTTCAGAACGGCTTGCATCACAATTAACTATTTTTTGCCAGGCATTCATTGTGGAACAAAAGTGATTTTCTCGGCGAGTTAAGCATTTTGAGTAATTTGCCGATTGATTTCAGAACGGCTTGCATCACAATTAACTACTTTTTGCAAGGCATTCATTGTGGAACAAAAGTGATTTTCTCGGCGAGTTAAGCAATTTGAGTAATTTGCCGATTCGTTTCAAAACGGCTTGCATTGAAATTTACTATTTTTTGCCAGACATTCATTGTGGGAAAAAGGTGATTTTCTCGGCGAGTTAAGCAATTTGCGTAATTTGCCGATTGATTTCAGAACGGCTTGCATCACATTTAACTATTTTTTGCCAGGCATTCATTGTGGAACAAAAGTGATTTTCTCGGCGAGTTAAGCATTTTGAGTAATTTGCCGATTGGTTTCAGAACGGCTTGCATCACAATTAACTATTTTTTGCCAGACATTCATTGAGGGAAAAAGGTGATTTTCTCGGCGAGTTAAGCAATTTGAGTAATTTGCCGATTGATTTCAGAACGGCTTGCAATACAATTAACTATTTTTTCCCAGGCATTCATTGTGGAACAAAAGTGATTTTCTCGGCGAGTTAAGCATTTTGAGTAATTTGCCGATTGGTTTCAGAACGGCTTGCATTGAAATTTACTATTTTTTGCCAGACATTCATTGTGGAACAAAAGTGATTTTCTCGGCGAGTTAAGCATTTTGAGTAATTTGCCGATTGGTTTCAGAACGGCTTGCATCACAATTAACTGTTTTTTGTCAGGCATTCATTGTGGAACAAAAGTGATTTTCTCGGCGAGTTAAGCATTTTGAGTAATTTGCCGATTGGGTTCAGAACGTCTTGCATCAAAATGAACTATTTTTTGCCAGACATTCATTGTGGAACAAAAGCGATTTTCTCGGAGAGTTAAGCATTTTGAGCAATGTGCCGATTGGTGTCAGAACGGCTTGCATCACAAATCACTATTTTTTGCCAGGCATTCATTGTGGAACAAAAGTTATTTTCTCGGCGAGTTAAGCATTTTGAGTAATTTGCCGATTGGTTTCAGAACGGCTTGCATCACAATTAACTATTTTTTGCCAGGCATTCATTGTGGAACATAAGTGATTTTCTCGGCGAGTTAAGCATTTTGAGTAATTTGCCGATTGGATTCAGAACGACTTGCATCACAATTAACTATTTTTTGCCAGGCGTTCATTGTGGAAGACAAGTAATTTTCTCGGCCAGTTAAGCATTTTGAGTAATTTGCCGATTGGTTTCAGAACGTCATTCATCAAAATTAACTATATTTTGCCAGGCTTTCATTGTGGGAAAAAAGTAATTTTCTCGGCGAGTTAAGCATTTTGAGTAATTTGCCGATTGGTTTCAGCACGTCTTGCATCAAAATTAACTATTTTTTGCCAGGCATTCATTGTTGGAAAACTCGGCGAGTTAAGCATTTTGAGTAATTTAACGACTTTAGATAAAATTTACTATTTTTTGCCAGACATTCATTGTGGAACAAAAGTGATTTTCACGGCGACTTAAGCATTTTGAGCAATTTGCCGATTGGTTTCAGAGCGGCTTGCATTGAAATTTACTATTTTTTGCCAGGCATTCATTGTGGAACAAAAGTGATTTTCTTGGCGAGTTAAGCATTTTGAGCAATTTGCGGTTTCAGAACGGCTTGCATTGAAATTTACTATTTTTTGCCAGACATTCATTGTGGGAAAAAGGTGATTTTCTCGACGAGTTAAGCATTTTGTGTAATTTGCCGATTGATTTCAGAACGGCTTGCATCACAATTAACTATTTTTTGCCAGGCATTCATTGTCGAACAAAAGTGATTTTCTGGGCGAGTTAAGCATTTTGAGTAATTTGCCGATTGGATTCAGAACGACTTGCATCACAATTAACTATTTTTTGCCAGGCGTTCATTGTGGAAGACAAGTAATTTTCTCGGCCAGTTAAGCATTTTGAGTAATTTGCCGATTGGTTTCAGAACGTCATTCATCAAAATTAACTATATTTTGCCAGGCTTTCATTGTGGGAAAAAAGTAATTTTCTCGGCGAGTTAAGCATTTTGAGTAATTTGCCGATTGGTTTCAGCACGTCTTGCATCAAAATTAACTATTTTTTGCCAGGCATTCATTGTTGGAAAATAGTGATTTTCTCGGCGAGTTAAGCATTTTGAGTAATTTAACGACTTTAGATAAAATTTACTATTTTTTGCCAGACATTCATTGTGGAACAAAAGTGATTTTCACGGCGAGTTAAGCATTTTGAGCAATTTGCCGATTGGTTTCAGAGCGGCTTGCATTGAAATTTACTATTTTTTGCCAGGCATTCATTGTGGAACAAAAGTGATTTTCTTGGCGAGTTAAGCATTTTGAGCAATTTGCCGATTGGTTTCAGAACGGCTTGCATTGAAATTTACTATTTTTTGCCAGACATTCATTGTGGGAAAAAGGTGATTTTCTCGACGAGTTAAGCATTTTGTGTAATTTGCCGATTGATTTCAGAACGGCTTGCATCACAATTAACTATTTTTTGTAGGCATTCATTGTGGAACAAAAGTGATTTTCTCGGCGAGTTAAGCATTTTGAGTAATTTGCTGATTGGTTTCAGAACGGCTTGCATTGAAATTTACTATTTGCTGCCAGACATTCATTGTGGAACAAAAATGATTTTCTCGGCGAGTTAAGCATTTTGAGCAATTTACCGATTCATTTCAGAACGGCCTGCATCACAATTAACTATTTTTTGCCAGGCATTCATTGTGGAACAAAAGTGATTTTCTCGGCGAGTTAAGCATTTTGAGTAATTTGCCGATTGGCTTCAGAACGGCTTGCATCACAATTAACTATTTTTTGCCAGACATTCATTGTGGAACAAAAGTGATTTTCTCGGCGTGTTAAGCATTTTGAATAATTTGCCGATTGGTTTCAGAACGGCTTGCAACTCAGTTAACTATTTTTTAGCCAGGCATTCATTGTGGAACAAAAGTGATTTTTTCGGCGAGTTAAGCATTTTGAGTAATTTGCAGATTGCTTTCAGAACGGCTTGCATTGAAATTTACTATTTTTTGCCAGACATTCATTGTGGGAAAAAGGTGATTTTCTCGGCGAGTTAAGCAATTTGAGTAATTTGCCGATTGATTTCAGAACGGCTTGCATCACAATTAACTATTTTTTGCCAGGCATTCATTGTGGAACAAAAGTGATTTTCTCGGCGAGTTAAGCATTTTGAATAATTTGCCGATTGGTTTCAGAACGGCTTCCAACACAGTTAACTATTTTTTGCCAGGTATTCATTGTGCAACAAAAGTGATTTTCTCGGCGAGTTAAGCATTTTGAGTAATTTGCCGATTGCTTTCAGAACGGCTTGCATTGAAATTTACTATTTTTTGCCAGACATTCATTGTGGGAAAAAAGTAATGTTCTCGGCGAGTTAAGCATTTTGAGTAATTTGCCGATTGGTTTCAGAACGGCTTGCATTGAAATTTACTATTTTTTGCCAGACATTCATTGTGGAACAAAAGTGATTTTCTCGGCGAGTTAAGCATTTTGAATAATTTGCCGATTGGTTTCAGAACGGCTTGCAACACAGTTAACTATTTTTTCCCAGGCATTCATTGTGCAACAAAATTGATTTTCTCGGCGAGTTAAGCATTTTGAGTAATTTGCCGATTGGTTTCAGAACGGCTTGCATTGAAATTTACTATTTTTTGCCAGACATTCATTGTGGAACAAAAGTGATTTTCTCGGCGAGTTAAGCATTTTGAGCAATTTGGCGATTGATTTTAGAACGGCTTGCATCACAATTAACTATTTTTTGCCAGGCATTCATTGTGGAACAAAAGTGATTTTCTCGGCGAGTTAAGCATTTTTAGTAATTTGCCGATTGGTTTCAGAACGGCTTGCATTGAAATTTACTATTTTTTGCCAGACATTCATTGTGGACCAAAAGTGATTTTCAAGGGGAGTTAAGCATTTTGAGCAATTTGCCGATTGGTTTCAGAATGGCTTGCATTGAAATTTACTATTTTTTGCCAGACATTCATTGTGGAACAAAAGTGATTTTCTCGGCGAGTTAAGCATTGTGAGTAATTTGCCGATTGATTTCAGAACGGCTTGCATCACAATGAACTATTTTTTGCAAGGCATTCATTGTGGAACAAACGTGATTTTCTCGGCGAGTTAAGCATTTTGAGCAATTTGCCGATTGGTTTCAGAACGGCTTTGCATTACAATTAACTATTTTTTGCAAGGCATTCATTGTGGAACAAAAGTGATTTTCACGGGGAGTTAAGCATTTTGAGCAATTTGCCGATTGGTTTCAGAACGGCTTGCATTGAAATTTACTATTTTTTGCCAGACATGCATTGTGGAACAAAAGAGATTTTCTCGGCGAGTTAAGCATTTTGATCAATTTGGCGATTGATTTCAGAACGGCTTGCATCACAATTGACTATTTTTTGCCAGGCATTCATTGTGGAACAAAAGTGATTTTCTCGGCGAGTTAAGCATTTTGAGTAATTTGCCGATTGGTTTCAGAACGGCTTGCATTGAAATTTACTATTTTTTGCCAGACATTCATTGTGGAACAAAAGTGATTTTCAAGGGGAGTTAAGCATTTTGAGCAATTTGCCGATTGGTTTCAGAACGGCTTGCATTGAAATTTACTATTTTTTGCCAGCCATTCATTGTGGAACAAAAGTGATTTTCTCGGCGAGTTAAGCATTTTGAGTAATTTGCCGATTGATTTCAGAACGGCTTGCATCACAATTAACTATTTTTTGCCAGGCATTCATTGTGGAACAAAAGTGATTTTCTCGGCGAGTTAAGCATTTTGAGTAATTAGCCGATTGATTTCAGAACGGCTTGCATCACAATTAACTATTTTTTGCAAGGCATTCATTGTGGAACAAAAGTGATTTTCTCGGCGAGTTAAGCATTTTGAGTAATTTGCCGATTCGTTTCAGAACGGCTTGCAATACAATTAACTATTTTTTGCCAGTCTTTCATTGTGGAACCAAAGTGACTTTCTCGGCGAGTTCAGCATTTTCAGCAATTTGCCGATTGGTTTCAGAACGGCTTGCATCACAATTAACTATTTTTTGCCAGGCATTCATTGTGGAACAAAAGTGATTTTTTCGGCGATTTATGCATTTTGAGTAATTTACAGATTGCTTTCAGAACGGCTTGCATTGAAATTTACTAATTTTTGCCAGACATTCATTGTGGGAAAAGGGTGATTTTCTCGGCGAGTTAAGCAATTTGAGTAATTTGCCGATTGATTTCAGAACGGCTTGCTTCACAATTAACTATTTTTTGCCAGGCATTCATTGTGGAACAAAAGTGATTTTCTCGGCGAGTTAAGCATTTTGAGTAATTTGCTGATTGGTTTCAGAACGGCTTGCATTGAAATTTACTATTTTTTGCCAGACATTCATTGTGGAACAAAAGTGATTTTCTCGGCGAGTTAAGCATTTTGAATAATTTGCCGATTCGATTCAGAACGGCTTGCAATACAATTAACTATTTTTTGCCAGACATTCATTGTGGAACCAAAGTGACTTTCTCGGCGAGTTAAGAATTTTGAGCAATTTGCCGATTGGTTTCAGAACGGCTTGCATCACAATTCACTATTTTTTGCCAGGCATTCATTGTGGAACAAAAGTGATTTTTTCGGCGAGTTAAGCATTTTGAGTAATTTGCAGATTGCTTTCAGAACGGCTTGCATTGAAATTTACTATTTTTTGCCAGATATTCATTGTGGGAAAAAGGTGATTTTCTCGGCGAGTTAAGGAATTTGAGTAATTTGCCGATTGATTTCAGAACGGCTTGCATCACAATTAACTATTTTTTGCCAGGCAGTCATTGTGGAACAAAAGTGATTTTCTCGGCGAGTTAAGCAGTTTGAGTAATTTGCCGGTTGGTTTCAGAACGGCTTGCATTGAAATTTTCTATTTTTTGCCAGACATTCATTGTGGAACAAAAGAGATTTTCTCGGCGAGTTAAGCATTTTGAGTAATTTGCCGATTGGTTTCAGAACGGCTTGGATCACAATTAACTATTTTTTGCCAGGCATTCATTGTGGAACATAAGTGATTTTCTCGGCGAGTTAAGCATTTTGAGTAATTTGCCGATTGGATTCAGAACGACTTGCATCACAATTAACTATTTTTTGCCAGGCGTTCATTGTGGAAGACAAGTAATTTTCTCGGCCAGTTAAGCATTTTGAGTAATTTGCCGATTGGTTTCAGAACGTCATTCATCAAAATTAACTATATTTTGCCAGGCTTTCATTGTGGGAAAAAAGTAATTTTCTCGGCGAGTTAAGCATTTTGAGTAATTTGCCGATTGGTTTCAGCACGTCTTGCATCAAAATTAACTGTTTTTTGCCAGGCATTCATTGTTGGAAAACTCGGCGAGTTAAGCATTTTGAGTAATTTAACGACTTTAGATAAAATTTACTATTTTTTGCCAGACATTCATTGTGGAACAAAAGTGATTTTCACGGCGACTTAAGCATTTTGAGCAATTTGCCGATTGGTTTCAGAGCGGCTTGCATTGAAATTTACTATTTTTTGCCAGGCATTCATTGTGGAACAAAAGTGATTTTCTTGGCGAGTTAAGCATTTTGAGCAATTTGCGGTTTCAGAACGGCTTGCATTGAAATTTACTATTTTTTGCCAGACATTCATTGTGGGAAAAAGGTGATTTTCTCGACGAGTTAAGCATTTTGTGTAATTTGCCGATTGATTTCAGAACGGCTTGCATCACAATTAACTATTTTTTGCCAGGCATTCATTGTCGAACAAAAGTGATTTTCTGGGCGAGTTAAGCATTTTGAGTAATTTGCCGATTGGATTCAGAACGACTTGCATCACAATTAACTATTTTTTGCCAGGCGTTCATTGTGGAAGACAAGTAATTTTCTCGGCCAGTTAAGCATTTTGAGTAATTTGCCGATTGGTTTCAGAACGTCATTCATCAAAATTAACTATATTTTGCCAGGCTTTCATTGTGGGAAAAAAGTAATTTTCTCGGCGAGTTAAGCATTTTGAGTAATTTGCCGATTGGTTTCAGCACGTCTTGCATCAAAATTAACTATTTTTTGCCAGGCATTCATTGTTGGAAAATAGTGATTTTCTCGGCGAGTGAAGCATTTTGAGTAATTTAACGACTTTAGATAAAATTTACTATTTTTTGCCAGACATTCATTGTGGAACAAAAGTGATTTTCACGGCGAGTTAAGCATTTTGAGCAATTTGCCGATTGGTTTCAGAGCGGCTTGCATTGAAATTTACTATTTTTTGCCAGGCATTCATTGTGGAACAAAAGTGATTTTCTTGGCGAGTTAAGCATTTTGAGCAATTTGCCGATTGGTTTCAGAACGGCTTGCATTGAAATTTACTATTTTTTGCCAGACATTCATTGTGGGAAAAAGGTGATTTTCTCGACGAGTTAAGCATTTTGTGTAATTTGCCGATTGATTTCAGAACGGCTTGCATCACAATTAACTATTTTTTGCCAGGCATTCATTGTCGAACAAAAGTGATTTTCTGGGCGAGTTACGCATTTTGAGCAATTTGCCGATTGGTTTCAGAACGGCTTGCATTGAAATTTACTATTTGCTGCCAGACATTCATTGTGGAACAAAAATGATTTTCTCGGCGAGTTAAGCATTTTGAGCAATTTGCCGATTGGTTTCAGAACGGCTTGCATTGAAATTTACTATTTTTTGACAGACATTCATTGTGGGAAAAAGGTGATTTTCTCGGCGAGTGAAGCATTTTCAGTAATTTGCCGATTGATTTCAGAACGGGTTGCATCACAATTAACTATTTTTTGCCAGGCGTTCATTGTGGAACAAAAGTGATTTTCTCGGCGAGTTAAGCATTTTGAGTAATTTACCGATTGGTTTCAGAACGGCTTGCATTAAAATTTACTATTTTTTGCCAGACATTCATTGTGGAACAAAAGTGATTTTCACGGCGAGTTAAGCATTTTGAGTAATTTGCCGATTGGTTTCAGAACGGCTTGCATTGAAATTTACTATTTTTTGCCAGACATTCATTGTGGAACAAAAGGGATTTTGTCGGCGAGTAAAGCATTTTGAGTAATTTGCCGATTGGTTTCAGAACGGCTTGCATTGAAATTTACTATTTATTGCCAGACATTCATTGTTGGACAAAAGTGATTTTCTCGGCGAGTTAAGCATTTTGAGCAATTTGCCGATTGGTTTCAGAACGGCTTGCATCAAAATTAACTATTTTTTGCCAGACATTCATTGTGGAACAAAAGTGATTTTCTTGGCGAGTTAAGCATTTTAAGCAATTTGCCGATTGGTTTCACAACGGCTTGCATTGAAATTTACTATTCTTTGCCAGACATTCATTGTGGGAAAAAGGTGATTTTCTCGACGAGTTAAGCATTTTGAGTAATTTGCCGATTGATTTCAGAACGGCTTGCATCACAATTAACTATTTTTTGCCAGGCATTCATTGTGGAACAAAAGTGATTTTCTCGGCGAGTTAAGCATTTTGAGTAATTTGCCGATTGGGTTCAGAACGTCTTGCATCAAAATGAACTATTTTTTGCCTGACATTCATTGTGGAACAAAAGTAATTTTCTCGGAGAGTTAAGCATTTTGAGCAAATTGCCGATTCGTCTCAGAACGGCTTGCAATACAATTAACTATTTTTTGCCAGTCTTTCATTGTGGAACCAAAGTGACTTTCTCGGCGAGTTCAGCATTTTCAGCAATTTGCCGATTGGTTTCAGAACGGCTTGCATCACAATTAACTATTTTTTGCCAGACATTCATTGTGGCACAAAAGTGATTTTCACGGCGAGTTAAGCATTTTGAGCAATTTGCCGATTGGTTTCAGAACGGCTTGCATTGAAATTTACTATTTTTTGCCAGACATTCATTGTGGAACAAAAGTGATTTTCTCGGCGAGTTAAGCATTTTGAGTAATTTTCCGATTGATTTCAGAACGGCTTGCATCACAATTAACTATTTTTTGCCAGGCATTCATTGTGGAACAAAAGTGATTTTCTCGGCGAGTTCAGCATTTTGAGTAATGAGCCGATTGAATTCAGAACGGCTTGCATCACAATTAACTATTTTTTGCAAGGCATTCATTGTGGAACAAAAGTGATTTTCTCGGCGAGTTAAGCATTTTGAGTAATTTGCCGATTCGTTTCAGAACGGCTTGCAATACAATTAACTAATTTTTGCCAGTCTTTCATTGTGGAATCAAAGTGACTTTCTCGGCGAGTTCAGCATTTTCAGCAATTTGCCGATTGGTTTCAGAACGGCTTGCATCACAATTAACTATTTTTTGCCAGACATTCATTGTGGCACAAAAGTGATTTTCACGGCGAGTTAAGCATTTTGAGCAATTTGCCGATTGGTTTCTGAACGACTTGCATTGAAATTTACTATTTTTTGCCAGGCATTCATTGTGGAACAAAAGTGATTTTCTCGGCGAGTTAAGCATTTTGAGTAATTTGCCGATTGGCTTCAGAACGGCTTGCATCACAATTAACTATTTTTTGCCAGACATTCATTGTGGAACAAAAGTGATTTTCTCGGCGTGTTAAGCATTTTGAATAATTTGCCGATTGGTTTCAGAACGGCTTGCAACACAGTTAACTATTTTTTAGCCAGGCATTCATTGTGGAACAAAAGTGATTTTTTCGGCGAGTTAAGCATTTTGAGTAATTTGCAGATTGCTTTCAGAACGGCTTGCATTGAAATTTACTATTTTTTGCCAGACATTCATTGTGGGAAAAAGGTGATTTTCTCGGCGAGTTAAGCAATTTGAGTAATTTGCCGATTGATTTCAGAACGGCTTGCATCACAATTAACTATTTTTTGCCAGGCATTCATTGTGGAACAAAAGTGATTTTCTCGGCGAGTTAAGCATTTTGAATAATTTGCCGATTGGTTTCAGAACGGCTTCCAACACAGTTAACTATTTTTTGCCAGGCATTCATTGTGCAACAAAAGTGATTTTCTCGGCGAGTTAAGCATTTTGAGTAATTTGCCGATTGCTTTCAGAACGGCTTGCATTGAAATTTACTATTTTTTGCCAGACATTCATTGTGGGAAAAAAGTAATGTTCTCGGCGAGTTAAGCATTTTGAGTAATTTGCCGATTGGTTTCAGAACGGCTTGCATTGAAATTTACTATTTTTTGCCAGACATTCATTGTGGAACAAAAGTGATTTTCTCGGCGAGTTAAGCATTTTGAATAATTTGCCGATTGGTTTCAGAACGGCTTGCAACACAGTTAACTATTTTTTCCCAGGCATTCATTGTGCAACAAAATTGATTTTCTCGGCGAGTTAAGCATTTTGAGTAATTTGCCGATTGGTTTCAGAACGGCTTGCATTGAAATTTACTATTTTTTGCCAGACATTCATTGTGGAACAAAAGTGATTTTCTCGGCGAGTTAAGCATTTTGAGCAATTTGGCGATTGATTTTAGAACGGCTTGCATCACAATTAACTATTTTTTGCCAGGCATTCATTGTGGAACAAAAGTGATTTTCTCGGCGAGTTAAGCATTTTTAGTAATTTGCCGATTGGTTTCAGAACGGCTTGCATTGAAATTTACTATTTTTTGCCAGACATTCATTGTGGACCAAAAGTGATTTTCAAGGGGAGTTAAGCATTTTGAGCAATTTGCCGATTGGTTTCAGAATGGCTTGCATTGAAATTTACTATTTTTTGCCAGACATTCATTGTGGAACAAAAGTGATTTTCTCGGCGAGTTAAGCATTGTGAGTAATTTGCCGATTGATTTCAGAACGGCTTGCATCACAATTGACTATTTTTTGCCAGGCATTCATTGTGGAACAAAAGTGATTTTCTCGGCGAGTTAAGCATTTTGAGTAATTTGCCGATTGGTTTCAGAACGGCTTGCATTGAAATTTACTATTTTTTGCCAGACATTCATTGTGGAACAAAAGTGATTTTCAAGGGGAGTTAAGCATTTTGAGCAATTTGCCGATTGGTTTCAGAACGGCTTGCATTGAAATTTACTATTTTTTGCCAGCCATTCATTGTGGAACAAAATGATTTTCTCGGCGAGTTAAGCATTTTGAGTAATTTGCCGATTGATTTCAGAACGGCTTGCATCACAATTAACTATTTTTTGCCAGGCATTCATTGTGGAACAAAAGTGATTTTCTCGGCGAGTTAAGCATTTTGAGTAATTAGCCGATTGATTTCAGAACGGCTTGCATCACAATTAACTATTTTTTGCAAGGCATTCATTGTGGAACAAAAGTGATTTTCTCGGCGAGTTAAGCATTTTGAGTAATTTGCCGATTCGTTTCAGAACGGCTTGCAATACAATTAACTATTTTTTGCCAGTCTTTCATTGTGGAACCAAAGTGACTTTCTCGGCGAGTTCAGCATTTTCAGCAATTTGCCGATTGGTTTCAGAACGGCTTGCATCACAATTAACTATTTTTTGCCAGGCATTCATTGTGGAACAAAAGTGATTTTTTCGGCGATTTATGCATTTTGAGTAATTTACAGATTGCTTTCAGAACGGCTTGCATTGAAATTTACTAATTTTTGCCAGACATTCATTGTGGGAAAAGGGTGATTTTCTCGGCGAGTTAAGCAATTTGAGTAATTTGCCGATTGATTTCAGAACGGCTTGCTTCACAATTAACTATTTTTTGCCAGGCATTCATTGTGGAACAAAAGTGATTTTTTCGGCGAGTTAAGCATTTTGAGTAATTTGCTGATTGGTTTCAGAACGGCTTGCATTGAAATTTACTATTTTTTGCCAGACATTCATTGTGGAACAAAAGTGATTTTCTCGGCGAGTTAAGCATTTTGAATAATTTGCCGATTCGATTCAGAACGGCTTGCAATACAATTAACTATTTTTTGCCAGACATTCATTGTGGAACCAAAGTGACTTTCTCGGCGAGTTAAGAATTTTGAGCAATTTGCCGATTGGTTTCAGAACGGCTTGCATCACAATTCACTATTTTTTGCCAGACATTCATTGTGGAACAAAAGTGATTTTTTCGGCGAGTTAAGCATTTTGAGTAATTTGCAGATTGCTTTCAGAACGGCTTGCATTGAAATTTACTATTTTTTGCCAGATATTCATTGTGGGAAAAAGGTGATTTTCTCGGCGAGTTAAGGAATTTGAGTAATTTGCCGATTGATTTCAGAACGGCTTGCATCACAATTAACTATTTTTTGCCAGGCAGTCATTGTGGAACAAAAGTGATTTTCTCGGCGAGTTAAGCAGTTTGAGTAATTTGCCGATTGGTTTCAGAACGGCTTGCATTGAAATTTTCTATTTTTTGCCAGACATTCATTGTGGAACAAAAGTGATTTTCTCGGCGAGTTAAGCATTTAGAATAATTTGCCGATTGGTTTCAGAACGGCTTGCAACACAGTTAACTATTTTTTGCCAGGCATTCATTGTGGAACAAAAGTGATTTTCACGGGGAGTTAAGCATTTTGAGTAATTTGCCGATTGGTTTCAGAACGGCTTGCATCACAATTAACTATTTTTTGCCAGACATTCATTGTGGAACCAAAGTGATTTTCACGGGGAGTTAAGCATTTAGAGCAATTTGCCGATTGGTTTCAGAACGGCTTGCATTGAAATTTACTATTTTTTGCCAGACATTCATTGTGGAACAAAAGTGATTTTCTCGGCGAGTTAAGCATTTTGAGCAATTTGCCGATTGGTTTCAGAACGGCTTGCATTACAATTAACTATTTTTTGCAAGGCATTCATTGTGGAACAAAAGTGATTTTCACGGTGAGTTAAGCATTTTGAGCAATTTGCCGATTGGTTTCAGAACGGCTTGCATTGAAATTTACTATTTTTTGCCAGACATTCATTGTGGAACAAAAGTGATTTTCTCGGCGAGTTAAGCATTTTGAGCAATTTGCCGATTGATTTCAGAACGGCTTGCCAGGCATTCATTGTGGAACAAAAGTGATAAAAAATTACTATTTTTTGCCAGGCATTCATTGTGGAACAAAAGTGATTTTCTCGGCGAGTTAAGCATTTTGAGTAATTTGCCGATTGGTTTCAGAACGGCTTGCATTCAAATTTACTATTTTTTGCCAGACATTCATTGTGGAACAAAAGTGATTTTCTCGGCGAGTTAAGCATTTTGAGTAATTTGCCGATTGATTTCAGAACGGCTTGCATCACAATTAACTATTTTTTGCCAGGCATTCATTGTGGAACAAAAGTGATTTTCTCGGCGAGTTAAGCATTTTGAGTAATTTGCCGATTGATTTCAGAACGGCTTGCATCACAATTAACTACTTTTTGCAAGGCATTCATTGTGGAACAAAAGTGATTTTCTCGGCGAGTTAAGCATTTTGAGTAATTTGCCGATTCGTTTCAAAACGGCTTGCAATACAATTAACTATATTTTGCCAGACATGTGGAACCAAAGTGACTTTCTCGGCGAGTTCAGCATTTTCAGCAATTTGCCGATTGGTTTCAGAACGGCTTGCATCACAATTAACTATTTTTTGCCAGGCATTCATTGTGGAACAAAAGTGATTTTTTCGGCGAGTTAAGCATTTTGAGTAATTTGCAGATTGCTTTCAGAACTGCTTGCATTGAAATTTACTATTTTTTGCCAGACATTCATTGTGGGAAAAAGGTGATTTTCTCGGCGAGTTAAGCAATTTGCGTAATTTGCCGATTGATTTCAGAACGGCTTGCATCACATTTAACTATTTTTTGCCAGGCATTCATTGTGGAACAAAAGTGATTTTCTCGGCGAGTTAAGCATTTTGAGTAATTTGCCGATTGGTTTCAGAACGGCTTGCATCACAATTAACTATTTTTTGCCAGACATTCATTGTGGGAAAAAGGTGATTTTCTCGGCGAGTTAAGCAATTTGAGTAATTTGCCGATTGATTTCAGAACGGCTTGCAATACAATTAACTATTTTTTCCCAGGCATTCATTGTGGAATAAAAGTGATTTTCTCGGCGAGTTAAGCATTTTGAGTAATTTGCCGATTGGTTTCAGAACGGCTTGCATTGAAATTTACTATTTTTTGCCAGACATTCATTGTGGAACAAAAGTGATTTTCTCGGCGAGTCAAGCATTTTGAGTAATTTGCCGATTGGGTTCAGAACGTCTTGCATCAAAATGAACTATTTTTTGCCTGACATTCATTGTGGAACAAAAGTAATTTTCTCGGAGAGTTAAGCATTTTGAGCAAATTGCCGATTCGTTTCAGAACGGCTTGCAATACAATTAACTATTTTTTGCCAGTCTTTCATTGTGGAACCAAAGTGACTTTCTCGGCGAGTTCAGCATTTTCAGCAATTTGCCGATTGGTTTCAGAACGGCTTGCATCACAATTAACTATTTTTTGCCAGGCATTCATTGTGGAACAAAAGTGATTTTTTCGGCGAGTTATGCATTTTGATTAATTTGCAGATTGCTTTCAGAACGGCTTGCATTGAAATTTACTAATTTTTGCCAGACATTCATTGTGGGAAAAGGGTGATTTTCTCGGCGAGTTAAGCAATTTGAGTAATTTGCCGATTTATTTCAGAACCGCTTGCATCACAATTAACTATTTTTTGCCAGGCATTCATTGTGGAACAAAAGTGATTTTCCCGGCGAGTTAAGCATTTTGAGTAATTTGCGGATTGGTTTCAGAACGGCTTGCATTGAAATTTACTATTTTTTGCCAGACATTCATTGTGGAACAAAAGTGATTTTCTCGGCGAGTTAAGCATTTTGAGTAATTTGCCGATTCGATTCAGAACGGCTTGCAATACAATTAACTATTTTTTGCCAGACATTCATTGTGGAACCAAAGTGACTTTCTCGGCGAGTTAAGAATTTTGAGCAATTTGCCGATTGGTTTCAGAACGGCTTGCATCACAATTCACTATTTTTTTGCCAGACATTCATTGTGGAACAAAAGTGATTTTTTCGGCGAGTTAAGCATTTTGAGTAATTTGCAGATTGCTTTCAGAACGGCTTGCATTGAAATTTACTATTTTTTGCCAGATATTCATTGTGGGAAAAAGGTGATTTTCTCGGCGAGTTAAGGAATTTGAGTAATTTGCCGATTGATTTCAGAACGGCTTGCATCACAATTAACTATTTTTTGCCAGGCAGTCATTGTGGAACAAAAGTGATTTTCTCGGCGAGTTAAGCAGTTTGAGTAATTTGCCGATTGGTTTCAGAACGGCTTGCATTGAAATTTTCTATTTTTTGCCAGACATTCATTGTGGAACAAAAGTGATTTTCTCGGCGAGTTAAGCATTTAGAATAATTTGCCGATTGGTTTCAGAACGGCTTGCAACACAGTTAACTATTTTTTGCCAGGCATTCATTGTGGAACAAAAGTGATTTTCACGGGGAGTTAAGCATTTTGAGTAATTTGCCGATTGGTTTCAGAACGGCTTGCATCACAATTAACTATTTTTTGCCAGACATTCATTGTGGAACCAAAGTGATTTTCACGGGGAGTTAAGCATTTAGAGCAATTTGCCGATTGGTTTCAGAACGGCTTGCATTGAAATTTACTATTTTTTGCCAGACATTCATTGTGGAACAAAAGTGATTTTCTCGGCGAGTTAAGCATTTTGAGCAATTTGCCGATTGGTTTCAGAACGGCTTGCATTACAATTAACTATTTTTTGCAAGGCATTCATTGTGGAACAAAAGTGATTTTCACGGTGAGTTAAGCATTTTGAGCAATTTGCCGATTGGTTTCAGAACGGCTTGCATTGAAATTTACTATTTTTTGCCAGACATTCATTGTGGAACAAAAGTGATTTTCTCGGCGAGTTAAGCATTTTGAGCAATTTGCCGATTGATTTCAGAACGGCTTGCCAGGCATTCATTGTGGAACAAAAGTGATAAAAAATTACTATTTTTTGCCAGGCATTCATTGTGGAACAAAAGTGATTTTCTCGGCGAGTTAAGCATTTTGAGTAATTTGCCGATTGGTTTCAGAACGGCTTGCATTCAAATTTACTATTTTTTGCCAGACATTCATTGTGGAACAAAAGTGATTTTCTCGGCGAGTTAAGCATTTTGAGTAATTTGCCGATTGATTTCAGAACGGCTTGCATCACAATTAACTATTTTTTGCCAGGCATTCATTGTGGAACAAAAGTGATTTTCTCGGCGAGTTAAGCATTTTGAGTAATTTGCCGATTGATTTCAGAACGGCTTGCATCACAATTAACTACTTTTTGCAAGGCATTCATTGTGGAACAAAAGTGATTTTCTCGGCGAGTTAAGCATTTTGAGTAATTTGCCGATTCGTTTCAAAACGGCTTGCAATACAATTAACTATATTTTGCCAGACATGTGGAACCAAAGTGACTTTCTCGGCGAGTTCAGCATTTTCAGCAATTTGCCGATTGGTTTCAGAACGGCTTGCATCACAATTAACTATTTTTTGCCAGGCATTCATTGTGGAACAAAAGTGATTTTTTCGGCGTGTTAAGCATTTTGAGTAATTTGCAGATTGCTTTCAGAACTGCTTGCATTGAAATTTACTATTTTTTGCCAGACATTCATTGTGGGAAAAAGGTGATTTTCTCGGCGAGTTAAGCAATTTGCGTAATTTGCCGATTGATTTCAGAACGGCTTGCATCACAATTCACTATTTTTTGCCAGACATTCATTGTGGAACAAAAGTGATTTTTTCGGCGAGTTAAGCATTTTGAGTAATTTGCAGATTGCTTTCAGAACGGCTTGCATTGAAGTTTACTATTTTTTGCCAGATATTCATTGTGGGAAAAAGGTGATTTTCTCGGCGAGTTAAGGAATTTGAGTAATTTGCCGATTGATTTCAGAACGGCTTGCATCACAATTAACTATTTTTTGCCAGGCAGTCATTGTGGAACAAAAGTGATTTTCTCGGCGAGTTAAGCAGTTTGAGTAATTTGCCGATTGGTTTCAGAACGGCTTGCATTGAAATTTTCTATTTTTTGCCAGACATTCATTGTGGAACAAAAGTGATTTTCTCGGCGAGTTAAGCATTTAGAATAATTTGCCGATTGGTTTCAGAACGGCTTGCAACACAGTTAACTATTTTTTGCCAGGCATTCATTGTGGAACAAAAGTGATTTTCACGGGGAGTTAAGCATTTTGAGTAATTTGCCGATTGGTTTCAGAACGGCTTGCATCACAATTAACTATTTTTTGCCAGACATTCATTGTGGAACCAAAGTGATTTTCACGGGGAGTTAAGCATTTAGAGCAATTTGCCGATTGGTTTCAGAACGGCTTGCATTGAAATTTACTATTTTTTGCCAGACATTCATTGTGGAACAAAAGTGATTTTCTCGGCGAGTTAAGCATTTTGAGCAATTTGCCGATTGGTTTCAGAACGGCTTGCATTACAATTAAATATTTTTTGCAAGGCATTCATTGTGGAACAAAAGTGATTTTCACGGTGAGTTAAGCATTTTGAGCAATTTGCCGATTGGTTTCAGAACGGCTTGCATTGAAATTTACTATTTTTTGCCAGACATTCATTGTGGAACAAAAGTGATTTTCTCGGCGAGTTAAGCATTTTGAGCAATTTGCCGATTGATTTCAGAACGGCTTGCCAGGCATTCATTGTGGAACAAAAGTGATAAAAAATTACTATTTTTTGCCAGGCATTCATTGTGGAACAAAAGTGATTTTCTCGGCGAGTTAAGCATTTTGAGTAATTTGCCGATTGGTTTCAGAACGGCTTGCATTCAAATTTACTATTTTTTGCCAGACATTCATTGTGGAACAAAAGTGATTTTCTCGGCGAGTTAAGCATTTTGAGTAATTTGCCGATTGATTTCAGAACGGCTTGCATCACAATTAACTATTTTTTGCCAGGCATTCATTGTGGAACAAAAGTGATTTTCTCGGCGAGTTAAGCATTTTGAGTAATTTGCCGATTGATTTCAGAACGGCTTGCATCACAATTAACTACTTTTTGCAAGGCATTCATTGTGGAACAAAAGTGATTTTCTCGGCGAGTTAAGCATTTTGAGTAATTTGCCGATTCGTTTCAAAACGGCTTGCAATACAATTAACTATATTTTGCCAGACATGTGGAACCAAAGTGACTTTCTCGGCGAGTTCAGCATTTTCAGCAATTTGCCGATTGGTTTCAGAACGGCTTGCATCACAATTAACTATTTTTTGCCAGGCATTCATTGTGGAACAAAAGTGATTTTTTCGGCGAGTTAAGCATTTTGAGTAATTTGCAGATTGCTTTCAGAACTGCTTGCATTGAAATTTACTATTTTTTGCCAGACATTCATTGTGGGAAAAAGGTGATTTTCTCGGCGAGTTAAGCAATTTGCGTAATTTGCCGATTGATTTCAGAACGGCTTGCATCAGATTTAACTATTTTTTGCCAGGCATTCATTGTGGAACAAAAGTGATTTTCTCGGCGAGTTAAGCATTTTGAGTAATTTGCCGATTGGTTTCAGAACGGCTTGCATCACAATTAACTATTTTTTGCCAGACATTCATTGTGGGAAAAAGGTGATTTTCTCGGCGAGTTAAGCAATTTGAGTAATTTGCCGATTGATTTCAGAACGGCTTGCAATACAATTAACTATTTTTTCCCAGGCATTCATTGTGGAATAAAAGTGATTTTCTCGGCGAGTTAAGCATTTTGAGTAATTTGCCGATTGGTTTCAGAACGGCTTGCATTGAAATTTACTATTTTTTGCCAGACATTCATTGTGGAACAAAAGTGATTTTCTCGGCGAGTCAAGCATTTTGAGTAATTTGCCGATTGGTTTCAGAACGGCTTGCATCACAATTAACTGTTTTTTGTCAGGCATTCATTGTGGAACAAAAGTGATTTTCTCGGCGAGTTAAGCATTTTGAGTAATTTGCCGATTGGGTTCAGAACGTCTTGCATCAAAATGAACTATTTTTTGCCTGACATTCATTGTGGAACAAAAGTAATTTTCTCGGAGAGTTAAGCATTTTGAGCAAATTGCCGATTCGTTTCAGAACGGCTTGCAATACAATTAACTATTTTTTGCCAGTCTTTCATTGTGGAACCAAAGTGACTTTCTCGGCGAGTTCAGCATTTTCAGCAATTTGCCGATTGGTTTCAGAACGGCTTGCATCACAATTAACTATTTTTTGCCAGGCATTCATTGTGGAACAAAAGTGATTTTTTCGGCGAGTTATGCATTTTGATTAATTTGCAGATTGCTTTCAGAACGGCTTGCATTGAAATTTACTAATTTTTGCCAGACATTCATTGTGGGAAAAGGGTGATTTTCTCGGCGAGTTAAGCAATTTGAGTAATTTGCCGATTTATTTCAGAACCGCTTGCATCACAATTAACTATTTTTTGCCAGGCATTCATTGTGGAACAAAAGTGATTTTCCCGGCGAGTTAAGCATTTTGAGTAATTTGCGGATTGGTTTCAGAACGGCTTGCATTGAAATTTACTATTTTTTGCCAGACATTCATTGTGGAACAAAAGTGATTTTCTCGGCGAGTTAAGCATTTTGAGTAATTTGCCGATTCGATTCAGAACGGCTTGCAATACAATTAACTATTTTTTGCCAGACATTCATTGTGGAACCAAAGTGACTTTCTCGGCGAGTTAAGAATTTTGAGCAATTTGCCGATTGGTTTCAGAACGGCTTGCATCACAATTCACTATTTTTTGCCAGACATTCATTGTGGAACAAAAGTGATTTTTTCGGCGAGTTAAGCATTTTGAGTAATTTGCAGATTGCTTTCAGAACGGCTTGCATTGAAATTTACTATTTTTTGCCAGATATTCATTGTGGGAAAAAGGTGATTTTCTCGGCGAGTTAAGGAATTTGAGTAATTTGCCGATTGATTTCAGAACGGCTTGCATCAGAATTAACTATTTTTTGCCAGGCAGTCATTGTGGAACAAAAGTGATTTTCTCGGCGAGTTAAGCAGTTTGAGTAATTTGCCGATTGGTTTCAGAACGGCTTGCATTGAAATTTTCTATTTTTTGCCAGACATTCATTGTGGAACAAAAGTGATTTTCTCGGCGAGTTAAGCATTTAGAATAATTTGCCGATTGGTTTCAGAACGGCTTGCAACACAGTTAACTATTTTTTGCCAGGCATTCATTGTGGAACAAAAGTGATTTTCACGGGGAGTTAAGCATTTTGAGTAATTTGCCGATTGGTTTCAGAACGGCTTGCATCACAATTAACTATTTTTTGCCAGACATTCATTGTGGAACCAAAGTGATTTTCACGGGGAGTTAAGCATTTAGAGCAATTTGCCGATTGGTTTCAGAACGGCTTGCATTGAAATTTACTATTTTTTGCCAGACATTCATTGTGGAACAAAAGTGATTTTCTCGGCGAGTTAAGCATTTTGAGCAATTTGCCGATTGGTTTCAGAACGGCTTGCATTACAATTAACTATTTTTTGCAAGGCATTCATTGTGGAACAAAAGTGATTTTCACGGTGAGTTAAGCATTTTGAGCAATTTGCCGATTGGTTTCAGAACGGCTTGCATTGAAATTTACTATTTTTTGCCAGACATTCATTGTGGAACAAAAGTGATTTTCTCGGCGAGTTAAGCATTTTGAGCAATTTGCCGATTGATTTCAGAACGGCTTGCCAGGCATTCATTGTGGAACAAAAGTGATAAAAAATTACTATTTTTTGCCAGGCATTCATTGTGGAACAAAAGTGATTTTCTCGGCGAGTTAAGCATTTTGAGTAATTTGCCGATTGGTTTCAGAACGGCTTGCATTCAAATTTACTATTTTTTGCCAGACATTCATTGTGGAACAAAAGTGATTTTCTCGGCGAGTTAAGCATTTTGAGTAATTTGCCGATTGATTTCAGAACGGCTTGCATCACAATTAACTATTTTTTGCCAGGCATTCATTGTGGAACAAAAGTGATTTTCTCGGCGAGTTAAGCATTTTGAGTAATTTGCCGATTGATTTCAGAACGGCTTGCATCACAATTAACTACTTTTTGCAAGGCATTCATTGTGGAACAAAAGTGATTTTCTCGGCGAGTTAAGCATTTTGAGTAATTTGCCGATTCGTTTCAAAACGGCTTGCAATACAATTAACTATATTTTGCCAGACATGTGGAACCAAAGTGACTTTCTCGGCGAGTTCAGCATTTTCAGCAATTTGCCGATTGGTTTCAGAACGGCTTGCATCACAATTAACTATTTTTTGCCAGGCATTCATTGTGGAACAAAAGTGATTTTTTCGGCGAGTTAAGCATTTTGAGTAATTTGCAGATTGCTTTCAGAACTGCTTGCATTGAAATTTACTATTTTTTGCCAGACATTCATTGTGGGAAAAAGGTGATTTTCTCGGCGAGTTAAGCAATTTGCGTAATTTGCCGATTGATTTCAGAACGGCTTGCATCACATTTAACTATTTTTTGCCAGGCATTCATTGTGGAACAAAAGTGATTTTCTCGGCGAGTTAAGCATTTTGAGTAATTTGCCGATTGGTTTCAGAACGGCTTGCATCACAATTAACTATTTTTTGCCAGACATTCATTGTGGGAAAAAGGTGATTTTCTCGGCGAGTTAAGCAATTTGAGTAATTTGCCGATTGATTTCAGAACGGCTTGCAATACAATTAACTATTTTTTCCCAGGCATTCATTGTGGAATAAAAGTGATTTTCTCGGCGAGTTAAGCATTTTGAGTAATTTGCCGATTGGTTTCAGAACGGCTTGCATTGAAATTTACTATTTTTTGCCAGACATTCATTGTGGAACAAAAGTGATTTTCTCGGCGAGTCAAGCATTTTGAGTAATTTGCCGATTGGTTTCAGAACGGCTTGCATCACAATTAACTGTTTTTTGTCAGGCATTCATTGTGGAACAAAAGTGATTTTCTCGGCGAGTTAAGCATTTTGAGTAATTTGCCGATTGGGTTCAGAACGTCTTGCATCAAAATGAACTATTTTTTGCCTGACATTCATTGTGGAACAAAAGTAATTTTCTCGGAGAGTTAAGCATTTTGAGCAAATTGCCGATTCGTTTCAGAACGGCTTGCAATACAATTAACTATTTTTTGCCAGTCTTTCATTGTGGAACCAAAGTGACTTTCTCGGCGAGTTCAGCATTTTCAGCAATTTGCCGATTGGTTTCAGAACGGCTTGCATCACAATTAACTATTTTTTGCCAGGCATTCATTGTGGAACAAAAGTGATTTTTTCGGCGAGTTATGCATTTTGATTAATTTGCAGATTGCTTTCAGAACGGCTTGCATTGAAATTTACTAATTTTTGCCAGACATTCATTGTGGGAAAAGGGTGATTTTCTCGGCGAGTTAAGCAATTTGAGTAATTTGCCGATTTATTTCAGAACCGCTTGCATCACAATTAACTATTTTTTGCCAGGCATTCATTGTGGAACAAAAGTGATTTTCCCGGCGAGTTAAGCATTTTGAGTAATTTGCGGATTGGTTTCAGAACGGCTTGCATTGAAATTTACTATTTTTTGCCAGACATTCATTGTGGAACAAAAGTGATTTTCTCGGCGAGTTAAGCATTTTGAGTAATTTGCCGATTCGATTCAGAACGGCTTGCAATACAATTAACTATTTTTTGCCAGACATTCATTGTGGAACCAAAGTGACTTTCTCGGCGAGTTAAGAATTTTGAGCAATTTGCCGATTGGTTTCAGAACGGCTTGCATCACAATTCACTATTTTTTGCCAGACATTCATTGTGGAACAAAAGTGATTTTTTCGGCGAGTTAAGCATTTTGAGTAATTTGCAGATTGCTTTCAGAACGGCTTGCATTGAAATTTACTATTTTTTGCCAGATATTCATTGTGGGAAAAAGGTGATTTTCTCGGCGAGTTAAGGAATTTGAGTAATTTGCCGATTGATTTCAGAACGGCTTGCATCAGAATTAACTATTTTTTGCCAGGCAGTCATTGTGGAACAAAAGTGATTTTCTCGGCGAGTTAAGCAGTTTGAGTAATTTGCCGATTGGTTTCAGAACGGCTTGCATTGAAATTTTCTATTTTTTGCCAGACATTCATTGTGGAACAAAAGTGATTTTCTCGGCGAGTTAAGCATTTAGAATAATTTGCCGATTGGTTTCAGAACGGCTTGCAACACAGTTAACTATTTTTTGCCAGGCATTCATTGTGGAACAAAAGTGATTTTCACGGGGAGTTAAGCATTTTGAGTAATTTGCCGATTGGTTTCAGAACGGCTTGCATCACAATTAACTATTTTTTGCCAGACATTCATTGTGGAACCAAAGTGATTTTCACGGGGAGTTAAGCATTTAGAGCAATTTGCTGATTGGTTTCAGAACGGCTTGCATTGAAATTTACTATTTTTTGCCAGACATTCATTGTGGAACAAAAGTGATTTTCTCGGCGAGTTAAGCATTTTGAGCAATTTGCCGATTGGTTTCAGAACGGCTTGCATTACAATTAACTATTTTTTGCAAGGCATTCATTGTGGAACAAAAGTGATTTTCACGGTGAGTTAAGCATTTTGAGCAATTTGCCGATTGGTTTCAGAACGGCTTGCATTGAAATTTACTATTTTTTGCCAGACATTCATTGTGGAACAAAAGTGATTTTCTCGGCGAGTTAAGCATTTTGAGCAATTTGCCGATTGATTTCAGAACGGCTTGCCAGGCATTCATTGTGGAACAAAAGTGATAAAAAATTACTATTTTTTGCCAGGCATTCATTGTGGAACAAAAGTGATTTTCTCGGCGAGTTAAGCATTTTGAGTAATTTGCCGATTGGTTTCAGAACGGCTTGCATTCAAATTTACTATTTTTTGCCAGACATTCATTGTGGAACAAAAGTGATTTTCTCGGCGAGTTAAGCATTTTGAGTAATTTGCCGATTGATTTCAGAACGGCTTGCATCACAATTAACTATTTTTTGCCAGGCATTCATTGTGGAACAAAAGTGATTTTCTCGGCGAGTTAAGCATTTTGAGTAATTTGCCGATTGATTTCAGAACGGCTTGCATCACAATTAACTACTTTTTGCAAGGCATTCATTGTGGAACAAAAGTGATTTTCTCGGCGAGTTAAGCATTTTGAGTAATTTGCCGATTCGTTTCAAAACGGCTTGCAATACAATTAACTATATTTTGCCAGACATGTGGAACCAAAGTGACTTTCTCGGCGAGTTCAGCATTTTCAGCAATTTGCCGATTGGTTTCAGAACGGCTTGCATCACAATTAACTATTTTTTGCCAGGCATTCATTGTGGAACAAAAGTGATTTTTTCGGCGAGTTAAGCATTTTGAGTAATTTGCAGATTGCTTTCAGAACTGCTTGCATTGAAATTTACTATTTTTTGCCAGACATTCATTGTGGGAAAAAGGTGATTTTCTCGGCGAGTTAAGCAATTTGCGTAATTTGCCGATTGATTTCAGAACGGCTTGCATCACATTTAACTATTTTTTGCCAGGCATTCATTGTGGAACAAAAGTGATTTTCTCGGCGAGTTAAGCATTTTGAGTAATTTGCCGATTGGTTTCAGAACGGCTTGCATCACAATTAACTATTTTTTGCCAGACATTCATTGTGGGAAAAAGGTGATTTTCTCGGCGAGTTAAGCAATTTGAGTAATTTGCCGATTGATTTCAGAACGGCTTGCAATACAATTAACTATTTTTTCCCAGGCATTCATTGTGGAATAAAAGTGATTTTCTCGGCGAGTTAAGCATTTTGAGTAATTTGCCGATTGGTTTCAGAACGGCTTGCATTGAAATTTACTATTTTTTGCCAGACATTCATTGTGGAACAAAAGTGATTTTCTCGGCGAGTCAAGCATTTTGAGTAATTTGCCGATTGGTTTCAGAACGGCTTGCATCACAATTAACTGTTTTTTGTCAGGCATTCATTGTGGAACAAAAGTGATTTTCTCGGCGAGTTAAGCATTTTGAGTAATTTGCCGATTGGGTTCAGAACGTCTTGCATCAAAATGAACTATTTTTTGCCAGACATTCATTGTGGAACAAAAGCGATTTTCTCGGAGAGTTAAGCATTTTGAGCAATTTGCCGATTGGAGTCAGAACGGCTTGCATCACAAATCACTATTTTTTGCCAGGCATTCATTGTGGAACAAAAGTGATTTTCTCGGCGAGTTAAGCATTTTGAGTAATTTGCCGATTGGTTTCAGAACGGCTTGCATCACAATTAACTATTTTTTGCCAGGCATTCATTGTGGAACATAAGTGATTTTCTCGGCGAGTTAAGCATTTTGAGTAATTTGCCGATTGGATTCAGAACGACTTGCATCACAATTAACTATTTTTTGCCAGGCGTTCATTGTGGAAGACAAGTAATTTTCTCGGCGAGTTAAGCATTTTGAGTAATTTAACGACTTTAGATAAAATTTACTATTTTTTGCCAGACATTCATTGTGGAACAAAAGTGATTTTCACGGCGACTTAAGCATTTTGAGCAATTTGCCGATTGGTTTCAGAGCGGCTTGCATTGAAATTTACTATTTTTTGCCAGGCATTCATTGTGGAACAAAAGTGATTTTCTTGGCGAGTTAAGCATTTTGAGCAATTTGCCGATTGGTTTCAGAACGGCTTGCATTGAAATTTACTATTTTTTGCCAGACATTCATTGTGGGAAAAAGGTGATTTTCTCGACGAGTTAAGCATTTTGTGTAATTTGCCGATTGATTTCAGAACGGCTTGCATCACAATTAACTATTTTTTGCCAGGCATTCATTGTCGAACAAAAGTGATTTTCTGGGCGAGTTAAGCATTTTGAGTAATTTGCCGATTGGATTCAGAACGACTTGCATCACAATTAACTATTTTTTGCCAGGCGTTCATTGTGGAAGACAAGTAATTTTCTCGGCCAGTTAAGCATTTTGAGTAATTTGCCGATTGATTTCAGAACGGCTTGCATCACAATTAACTATTTTTTGCCAGGCATTCATTGTCGAACAAAAGTGATTTTCTGGGCGAGTTAAGCATTTTGAGTAATTTGCCGATTGGATTCAGAACGACTTGCATCACAATTAACTATTTTTTGCCAGGCGTTCATTGTGGAAGACAAGTAATTTTCTCGGCCAGTTAAGCATTTTGAGTAATTTGCCGATTGGTTTCAGAACGTCATTCATCAAAATTAACTATATTTTGCCAGGCTTTCATTGTGGGAAAAAAGTAATTTTCTCGGCGAGTTAAGCATTTTGAGTAATTTGCCGATTGGTTTCAGCACGTCTTGCATCAAAATTAACTATTTTTTGCCAGGCATTCATTGTTGGAAAATAGTGATTTTCTCGGCGAGTTAAGCATTTTGAGTAATTTAACGACTTTAGATAAAATTTACTATTTTTTGCCAGACATTCATTGTGGAACAAAAGTGATTTTCACGGCGAGTTAAGCATTTTGAGCAATTTGCCGATTGGTTTCAGAGCGGCTTGCATTGAAATTTACTATTTTTTGCCAGGCATTCATTGTGGAACAAAAGTGATTTTCTTGGCGAGTTAAGCATTTTGAGCAATTTGCCGATTGGTTTCAGAACGGCTTGCATTGAAATTTACTATTTTTTGCCAGACATTCATTGTGGGAAAAAGGTGATTTTCTCGACGAGTTAAGCATTTTGTGTAATTTGCCGATTGATTTCAGAACGGCTTGCATCACAATTAACTATTTTTTGCCAGGCATTCATTGTCGAACAAAAGTGATTTTCTGGGCGAGTTACGCATTTTGAGCAATTTGCCGATTGGTTTCAGAACGGCTTGCATTGAAATTTACTATTTGCTGCCAGACATTCATTGTGGAACAAAAATGATTTTCTCGGCGAGTTAAGCATTTTGAGCAATTTGCCGATTGGTTTCAGAACGGCTTGCATTGAAATTTACTATTTTTTGACAGACATTCATTGTGGGAAAAAGGTGATTTTCTCGGTTAGTGAAGCATTTTCAGTAATTTGCCGATTGATTTCAGAACGGGTTGCATCACAATTAACTATTTTTTGCCAGGCGTTCATTGTGGAACAAAAGTGATTTTCTCGGCGAGTTAAGCATTTTGAGTAATTTACCGATTGGTTTCAGAACGGCTTGCATTAAAATTTACTATTTTTTGCCAGACATTCATTGTGGAACAAAAGTGATTTTCACGGCGAGT
Source organism: Scyliorhinus torazame (assembly GCF_047496885.1). NCBI lineage: Eukaryota > Metazoa > Chordata > Chondrichthyes > Carcharhiniformes > Scyliorhinidae > Scyliorhinus > Scyliorhinus torazame. Next base: position 151,911,860 of record NC_092720.1, read on the forward strand.
TAAGCATTTTGAGCAATTTGCCGATTGGTTTCAGAACGGCTTGCATTGAAATTTACTATTTTTTGCCACACATTCATTGTGGAACAAAAGGGATTTTGTCGGCGAGTAAAGCATTTTGAGTAATTTGCCGATTGGTTTCAGAACGGCTTGCATTGAAATTTACTATTTATTGCCAGACATTCATTGTTGGACAAAAGTGATTTTCTCGGCGAGTTAAGCATTTTGAGCAATTTGCCGATTGGTTTCAGAACGGCTTGCATCAAAATTAACTATTTTTTGCCAGACATTCATTGTGGAACAAAAGTGATTTTCTTGGCGAGTTAAGCATTTTAAGCAATTTGCCGATTGGTTTCACAACGGCTTGCATTGAAATTTACTATTCTTTGCCAGACATTCATTGTGGGAAAAAGTGATTTTCTCGACGAGTTAAGCATTTTGAGTAATTTGCCGATTGATTTCAGAACGGCTTGCATCACAATTAACTATTTTTTGCCAGGCATTCATTGTGGAACAAAAGTGATTTTCTCGGCGAGTTAAGCATTTTGAGTAATTTGCCGATTGGGTTCAGAACGTCTTGCATCAAAATGAACTATTTTTTGCCTGACATTCATTGTGGAACAAAAGTAATTTTCTCGGAGAGTTAAGCATTTTGAGCAAATTGCCGATTCGTTTCAGAACGGCTTGCAATACAATTAACTATTTTTTGCCAGTCTTTCATTGTGGAACCAAAGTGACTTTCTCGGCGAGTTCAGCATTTTCAGCAATTTGCCGATTGGTTTCAGAACGGCTTGCATCACAATTAACTACTTTTTGCCAGGCATTCATTGTGGAACAAAAGTGATTTTTTCGGCGAGTTATGCATTTTGATTAATTTGCAGATTGCTTTCAGAACGGCTTGCATTGAAATTTACTAATTTTTGCCAGACATTCATTGTGGGAAAAGGGTGATTTTCTCGGCGAGTTAAGCAATTTGAGTAATTTGCCGATTTATTTCAGAACCGCTTGCATCACAATTAACTATTTTTTGCCAGGCATTCATTGTGGAACAAAAGTGATTTTCCCGGCGAGTTAAGCATTTTGAGTAATTTGCGGATTGGTTTCAGAACGGCTTGCATTGAAATTTACTATTTTTTGCCAGACATTCATTGTGGAACAAAAGTGATTTTCTCGGCGAGTTAAGCATTTTGAGTAATTTGCCGATTCGATTCAGAACGGCTTGCAATACAATTAACTATTTTTTGCCAGACATTCATTGTGGAACCAAAGTGACTTTCTCGGCGAGTTAAGCATTTTGAGTAATTTGCAGATTGCTTTCAGAACGGCTTGCATTGAAATTTACTATTTTTTGCCAGATATTCATTGTGGGAAAAAGGTGATTTTCTCGGCGAGTGAAGCATTTTCAGTAATTTGCCGATTGATTTCAGAACGGGTTGCATCACAATTAACTATTTTTTGCCAGGCGTTAATTGAGGAACAAAAGTGATTTTCTCGGCGAGTTAAGCATTTTGAGTAATTTACCGATTGGTTTCAGAACGGCTTGCATTAAAATTTACTATTTTTTGCCAGACATTCATTGTGGAACAAAAGTGATTTTCACGGCGAGTTAAGCATTTTGAGCAATTTGCCGATTGGTTTCAGAACGGCTTGCATTGAAATTTACTATTTTTTGCCAGACATTCATTGTGGAACAAAAGTGATTTTGTCGGCGAGTAAAGCATTTTGAGTAATTTGCCGATTGATTTCAGAACGGCTTGCATCACAATTAACTATTTTTTGCCAGGCATTCATTGTGGAACAAAAGTGATTTTCTCGGCGAGTTAAGCAGTTTGAGTAATTTGCCGATTGGTTTCAGAACGGCTTGCATTGAAATTTTCTATTTTTTGCCAGACATTCATTGTGGAACAAAAGTGATTTTCTCGGCGAGTTAAGCATTTAGAATAATTTGCCGATTGGTTTCAGAACGGCTTGCAACACAGTTAACTATTTTTTGCCAGGCATTCATTGTGGAACAAAAGTGATTTTCACGGGGAGTTAAGCATTTTGAGTAATTTGCCGATTGGTTTCAGAACGGCTTGCATCACAATTAACTATTTTTTGCCAGACATTCATTGTGGAACCAAAGTGATTTTCACGGGGAGTTAAGCATTTAGAGCAATTTGCCGATTGGTTTCAGAACGGCTTGCATTGAAATTTACTATTTTTTGCCAGACATTCATTGTGGAACAAAAGTGATTTTCTCGGCGAGTTAAGCATTTTGAGCAATTTGCCGATTGATTTCAGAACGGCTTGCATCACAATTAACTATTTTTTGCCAGGCATTCATTGTGGAACAAAAGTGATTTTCTCGGCGAGTTAAGCATTTTGAGTAATTTGCAGATTGGTTTCAGAACGGCTTGCATTGAAATTTACTATTTTCTGCCAGACATTCATTGTGGAACAAAAATGATTTTCTCGGCGAGTTAAGCATTTTGAGCAATTTGCCGATTGGTTTCAGAACGGCTTGCATTGAAATTTACTATTTTTTGACAGACATTCATTGTGGGAAAAAGGTGATTTTCTCGGCGAGTGAAGCATTTTCAGTAATTTGCCGATTGATTTCAGAACGGGTTGCATCACAATTAACTATTTTTTGCCAGGCGTTCATTGTGGAACAAAAGTGATTTTCTCGGCGAGTTAAGCATTTTGAGTAATTTACCGATTGGTTTCAGAACGGCTTGCATTAAAATTTACTATTTTTTGCCAGACATTCATTGTGGAACAAAAGTGATTTTCACGGCGAGTTAAGCATTTTGAGCAATTTGCCGATTGGTTTCAGAACGGCTTGCATTGAAATTTACTATTTTTTGCCAGACATTCATTGTGGAACAAAAGTGATTTTGTCGGCGAGTAAAGCATTTTGACTAATTTGCCGATTGGTTTCAGAGCGGCTTGCATCACAATTAACTATTTTTTGCCAGGCATTCATTGTGGAACAAAAGTGATTTTCTCGGCGAGTTAAGCATTTTGAGTAATTTGCCGATTGGGTTCAGGACGTCTTGCATCAAAATGAACTATTTTTTGCCTGACATTCATTGTGGAACAAAAGTAATTTTCTCGGAGAGTTAAGCATTTTGAGCAATTTGCCGATTGGTTTCAGAACGGCTTGCATTGAAATTTACCATTTTCTGCCAGACATTCATTGTGGAACAAAAATGATTTTCTCGGCGAGTTAAGCATTTTGAGCAATTTGCCGATTGGTTTCAGAACGGCTTGCATTGAAATTTACTATTTTTTGACAGACATTCATTGTGGGAACAAGGTGATTTTCACGGCGAGTTAAGCATTTTGAGGAATTTGCCGATTGATTTCAGAACGGGTTGCATCACAATTAACTATTTTTTGCCAGACATTCATTGTGGAACAAAAGTGATTTTCTTGGCGAGTTAAGCATTTTGAGTAATTTGCCGATTCGTTTCAGAACGGCTTGCAATACAATTAACTATTTTTTGCCAGTCTTTCATTGTGGAACCAAAGTGACTTTCTCGGCGAGTTCAGCATTTTCAGCAATTTGCCGATTGGTTTCAGAACGGCTTGCATCACAATTAACTATTTTTTGCCAGGCATTCATTGTGGAACAAAAGTGATTTTCTCGGCGAGTTAAGCATTTTGAGTAATTTGCCGATTGGGTTCAGAACGTCTTGCATCAAAATGAACTATTTTTTGCCTGACATTCATTGTGGAACAAAAGTAATTTTCTCGGAGAGTTAAGCATTTTGAGCAAATTGCCGATTCGTTTCAGAACGGCTTGCAATGCAATTAACTATTTTTTGCCAGTCTTTCATTGTGGAACCAAAGTGACTTTCTCGGCGAGTTCAGCATTTTCAGCAATTTGCCGATTGGTTTCAGAACGGCTTGCATCACAATTAACTATTTTTTGCCAGGCATTCATTGTGGAACAAAAGTGATTTTTTCGGCGAGTTATGCATTTTGATTAATTTGCAGATTGCTTTCAGAACGGCTTGCATTGAAATTTACTAATTTTTGCCAGACATTCATTGTGGGAAAAGGGTGATTTTCTCGGCGAGTTAAGCAATTTGAGTAATTTGCCGATTTATTTCAGAACCGCTTGCATCACAATTAACTATTTTTTGCCAGGCATTCATTGTGGAACAAAAGTGATTTTCCCGGCGAGTTAAGCATTTTGAGTAATTTGCGGATTGGTTTCAGAACGGCTTGCATTGAAATTTACTATTTTTTGCCAGACATTCATTGTGGAACAAAAGTGATTTTCTCGGCGAGTTAAGCATTTTGAGTAATTTGCCGATTCGATTCAGAACGGCTTGCAATACAATTAACTATTTTTTGCCAGACATTCATTGTGGAACCAAAGTGACTTTCTCGGCGAGTTAAGAATTTTGAGCAATTTGCCGATTGGTTTCAGAACGGCTTGCATCACAATTAACTATTTTTTGCCAGGCATTTATTGTGGAACAAAAGTGATTTTTTCGGCGAGTTAAGCATTTTGAGTAATTTGCAGATTGCTTTCAGAACGGCTTGCATTGAAATTTACTATTTTTTGCCAGATATTCATTGTGGGAAAAAGGTGATTTTCTCGGCGAGTGAAGCATTTTCAGTAATTTGCCGATTGATTTCAGAACGGGTTGCATCACAATTAACTATTTTTTGCCAGGCGTTAATTGTGGAACAAATGTGATTTTCTCGGCGAGTTAAGCATTTTGAGTAATTTACCGATTGGTTTCAGAACGGCTTGCATTGAAATTTACTATTTTTTGCCAGACATTCATTGTGGAACAAAAGTGATTTTGTCGGCGAGTAAAGCATTTTGAGTAATTTGCCGATTGATTTCAGAACGGCTTGCATCACAATTAACTATTTTTTGCCAGGCATTCATTGTGGAACAAAAGTGATTTTCTCGGCGAGTTAAGCAGTTTGAGTAATTTGCCGATTGGTTTCAGAACGGCTTGCATTGAAATTTTCTATTTTTTGCCAGACATTCATTGTGGAACAAAAGTGATTTTCTCGGCGAGTTAAGCATTTAGAATAATTTGCCGATTGGTTTCAGAACGGCTTGCAACACAGTTAACTATTTTTTGCCAGGCATTCATTGTGGAACAAAAGTGATTTTCACGGGGAGTTAAGCATTTTGAGTAATTTGCCGATTGGTTTCAGAACGGCTTGCATCACAATTAACTATTTTTTGCCAGACATTCATTGTGGAACCAAAGTGATTTTCACGGGGAGTTAAGCATTTAGAGCAATTTGCCGATTGGTTTCAGAACGGCTTGCATTGAAATTTACTATTTTTTGCCAGACATTCATTGTGGAACAAAAGTGATTTTCTCGGCGAGTTAAGCATTTTGAGCAATTTGCCGATTGATTTCAGAACGGCTTGCATCACAATTAACTATTTTTTGCCAGGCATTCATTGTGGAACAAAAGTGATTTTCTCGGCGAGTTAAGCATTTTGAGTAATTTGCAGATTGGTTTCAGAACGGCTTGCATTGAAATTTACTATTTTCTGCCAGACATTCATTGTGGAACAAAAATGATTTTCTCGGCGAGTTAAGCATTTTGAGCAATTTGCCGATTGGTTTCAGAACGGCTTGCATTGAAATTTACTATTTTTTGACAGACATTCATTGTGGGAAAAAGGTGATTTTCTCGGCGAGTGAAGCATTTTCAGTAATTTGCCGATTGATTTCAGAACGGGTTGCATCACAATTAACTATTTTTTGCCAGGCGTTCATTGTGGAACAAAAGTGATTTTCTCGGCGAGTTAAGCATTTTGAGTAATTTACCGATTGGTTTCAGAACGGCTTGCATTAAAATTTACTATTTTTTGCCAGACATTCATTGTGGAACAAAAGTGATTTTCACGGCGAGTTAAGCATTTTGAGCAATTTGCCGATTGGTTTCAGAACGGCTTGCATTGAAATTTACTATTTTTTGCCAGACATTCATTGTGGAACAAAAGTGATTTTGTCGGCGAGTAAAGCATTTTGACTAATTTGCCGATTGGTTTCAGAGCGGCTTGCATCACAATTAACTATTTTTTGCCAGGCATTCATTGTGGAACAAAAGTGATTTTCTCGGCGAGTTAAGCATTTTGAGTAATTTGCCGATTGGGTTCAGGACGTCTTGCATCAAAATGAACTATTTTTTGCCTGACATTCATTGTGGAACAAAAGTAATTTTCTCGGAGAGTTAAGCATTTTGAGCAATTTGCCGATTGGTTTCAGAACGGCTTGCATTGAAATTTACCATTTTCTGCCAGACATTCATTGTGGAACAAAAATGATTTTCTCGGCGAGTTAAGCATTTTGAGCAATTTGCCGATTGGTTTCAGAACGGCTTGCATTGAAATTTACTATTTTTTGACAGACATTCATTGTGGGAACAAGGTGATTTTCACGGCGAGTTAAGCATTTTGAGGAATTTGCCGATTGATTTCAGAACGGGTTGCATCACAATTAACTATTTTTTGCCAGACATTCATTGTGGAACAAAAGTGATTTTCTTGGCGAGTTAAGCATTTTGAGTAATTTGCCGATTCGTTTCAGAACGGCTTGCAATACAATTAACTATTTTTTGCCAGTCTTTCATTGTGGAACCAAAGTGACTTTCTCGGCGAGTTCAGCATTTTCAGCAATTTGCCGATTGGTTTCAGAACGGCTTGCATCACAATTAACTATTTTTTGCCAGGCATTCATTGTGGAACAAAAGTGATTTTCTCGGCGAGTTAAGCATTTTGAGTAATTTGCCGATTGGGTTCAGAACGTCTTGCATCAAAATGAACTATTTTTTGCCTGACATTCATTGTGGAACAAAAGTAATTTTCTCGGAGAGTTAAGCATTTTGAGCAAATTGCCGATTCGTTTCAGAACGGCTTGCAATGCAATTAACTATTTTTTGCCAGTCTTTCATTGTGGAACCAAAGTGACTTTCTCGGCGAGTTCAGCATTTTCAGCAATTTGCCGATTGGTTTCAGAACGGCTTGCATCACAATTAACTATTTTTTGCCAGGCATTCATTGTGGAACAAAAGTGATTTTTTCGGCGAGTTATGCATTTTGATTAATTTGCAGATTGCTTTCAGAACGGCTTGCATTGAAATTTACTAATTTTTGCCAGACATTCATTGTGGGAAAAGGGTGATTTTCTCGGCGAGTTAAGCAATTTGAGTAATTTGCCGATTTATTTCAGAACCGCTTGCATCACAATTAACTATTTTTTGCCAGGCATTCATTGTGGAACAAAAGTGATTTTCCCGGCGAGTTAAGCATTTTGAGTAATTTGCGGATTGGTTTCAGAACGGCTTGCATTGAAATTTACTATTTTTTGCCAGACATTCATTGTGGAACAAAAGTGATTTTCTCGGCGAGTTAAGCATTTTGAGTAATTTGCCGATTCGATTCAGAACGGCTTGCAATACAATTAACTATTTTTTGCCAGACATTCATTGTGGAACCAAAGTGACTTTCTCGGCGAGTTAAGAATTTTGAGCAATTTGCCGATTGGTTTCAGAACGGCTTGCATCACAATTAACTATTTTTTGCCAGGCATTTATTGTGGAACAAAAGTGATTTTTTCGGCGAGTTAAGCATTTTGAGTAATTTGCAGATTGCTTTCAGAACGGCTTGCATTGAAATTTACTATTTTTTGCCAGATATTCATTGTGGGAAAAAGGTGATTTTCTCGGCGAGTGAAGCATTTTCAGTAATTTGCCGATTGATTTCAGAACGGGTTGCATCACAATTAACTATTTTTTGCCAGGCGTTAATTGTGGAACAAATGTGATTTTCTCGGCGAGTTAAGCATTTTGAGTAATTTACCGATTGGTTTCAGAACGGCTTGCATTAAAATTTACTATTTTTTGCCAGACATTCATTGTGGAACAAAAGTGATTTTCACGGCGAGTTAAGCATTTTGAGCAATTTGCCGATTGGTTTCAGAACGGCTTGCATTGAAATTTACTATTTTTTGCCAGACATTCATTGTGGAACAAAAGTGATTTTGTCGGCGAGTAAAGCATTTTGAGTAATTTGCCGATTGATTTCAGAACGGCTTGCATCACAATTAACTATTTTTTGCCAGGCATTCATTGTGGAACAAAAGTGATTTTCTCGGCGAGTTAAGCAGTTTGAGTAATTTGCCGATTGGTTTCAGAACGGCTTGCATTGAAATTTTCTATTTTTTGCCAGACATTCATTGTGGAACAAAAGTGATTTTCTCGGCGAGTTAAGCATTTAGAATAATTTGCCGATTGGTTTCAGAACGGCTTGCATCACAATTAACTATTTTTTGCCAGGCATTCATTGTGGAACAAAAGTGATTTTCTCGGCGAGTTAAGCATTTTGAGTAATTTGCCGATTGGGTTCAGAACGTCTTGCATCAAAATGAACTATTTTTTGCCTGACATTCATTGTGGAACAAAAGTAATTTTCTCGGAGAGTTAAGCATTTTGAGCAATTTGCCGATTGGTTTCAGAACGGCTTGCATTGAAATTTACCATTTTCTGCCAGACATTCATTGTGGAACAAAAATGATTTTCTCGGCGAGTTAAGCATTTTGAGCAATTTGCCGATTGGTTTCAGAACGGCTTGCATTGAAATTTACTATTTTTTGACAGACATTCATTGTGGGAAAAAGGTGATTTTCACGGCGAGTTAAGCATTTTGAGGAATTTGCCGATTGATTTCAGAACGGGTTGCATCACAATTAACTATTTTTTGCCAGACATTCATTGTGGAACAAAAGTGATTTTCTTGGCGAGTTAAGCATTTTGAGTAATTTGCCGATTCGTTTCAGAACGGCTTGCAATACAATTAACTATTTTTTGCCAGTCTTTCATTGTGGAACCAAAGTGACTTTCTCGGCGAGTTCAGCATTTTCAGCAATTTGCCGATTGGTTTCAGAACGGCTTGCATCACAATTAACTATTTTTTGCCAGGCATTCATTGTGGAACAAAAGTGATTTTCTCGGCGAGTTAAGCATTTTGAGTAATTTGCCGATTGGGTTCAGAACGTCTTGCATCAAAATGAACTATTTTTTGCCTGACATTCATTGTGGAACAAAAGTAATTTTCTCGGAGAGTTAAGCATTTTGAGCAAATTGCCGATTCGTTTCAGAACGGCTTGCAATACAATTAACTATTTTTTGCCAGTCTTTCATTGTGGAACCAAAGTGACTTTCTCGGCGAGTTCAGCATTTTCAGCAATTTGCCGATTGGTTTCAGAACGGCTTGCATCACAATTAACTATTTTTTGCCAGGCATTCATTGTGGAACAAAAGTGATTTTTTCGGCGAGTTATGCATTTTGATTAATTTGCAGATTGCTTTCAGAACGGCTTGCATTGAAATTTACTAATTTTTGCCAGACATTCATTGTGGGAAAAGGGTGATTTTCTCGGCGAGTTAAGCAATTTGAGTAATTTGCCGATTTATTTCAGAACCGCTTGCATCACAATTAACTATTTTTTGCCAGGCATTCATTGTGGAACAAAAGTGATTTTCCCGGCGAGTTAAGCATTTTGAGTAATTTGCGGATTGGTTTCAGAACGGCTTGCATTGAAATTTACTATTTTTTGCCAGACATTCATTGTGGAACAAAAGTGATTTTCTCGGCGAGTTAAGCATTTTGAGTAATTTGCCGATTCGATTCAGAACGGCTTGCAATACAATTAACTATTTTTTGCCAGACATTCATTGTGGAACCAAAGTGACTTTCTCGGCGAGTTAAGAATTTTGAGCAATTTGCCGATTGGTTTCAGAACGGCTTGCATCACAATTAACTATTTTTTGCCAGGCATTTATTGTGGAACAAAAGTGATTTTTTCGGCGAGTTAAGCATTTTGAGTAATTTGCAGATTGCTTTCAGAACGGCTTGCATTGAAATTTACTATTTTTTGCCAGATATTCATTGTGGGAAAAAGGTGATTTTCTCGGCGAGTGAAGCATTTTCAGTAATTTGCCGATTGATTTCAGAACGGGTTGCATCACAATTAACTATTTTTTGCCAGGCGTTAATTGTGGAACAAATGTGATTTTCTCGGCGAGTTAAGCATTTTGAGTAATTTACCGATTGGTTTCAGAACGGCTTGCATTAAAATTTACTATTTTTTGCCAGACATTCATTGTGGAACAAAAGTGATTTTCACGGCGAGTTAAGCATTTTGAGCAATTTGCCGATTGGTTTCAGAACGGCTTGCATTGAAATTTACTATTTTTTGCCAGACATTCATTGTGGAACAAAAGTGATTTTGTCGGCGAGTAAAGCATTTTGAGTAATTTGCCGATTGATTTCAGAACGGCTTGCATCACAATTAACTATTTTTTGCCAGGCATTCATTGTGGAACAAAAGTGATTTTCTCGGCGAGTTAAGCATTTTGAGTAATTTGCCGATTGGGTTCAGAACGTCTTGCATCAAAATGAACTATTTTTTGCCTGACATTCATTGTGGAACCAAAGTGACTTTCTCGGCGAGTTCAGCATTTTCAGCAATTTGCCGATTGGTTTCAGAACGGCTTGCATCACAATTAACTATTTTTTGCCAGGCATTCATTGTGGAACAAAAGTGATTTTTTCGGCGAGTTATGCATTTTGATTAATTTGCAGATTGCTTTCAGAACGGCTTGCATTGAAATTTACTAATTTTTGCCAGACATTCATTGTGGGAAAAGGGTGATTTTCTCGGCGAGTTAAGCAATTTGAGTAATTTGCCGATTTATTTCAGAACCGCTTGCATCACAATTAACTATTTTTTGCCAGGCATTCATTGTGGAACAAAAGTGATTTTCCCGGCGAGTTAAGCATTTTGAGTAATTTGCGGATTGGTTTCAGAACGGCTTGCATTGAAATTTACTATTTTTTGCCAGACATTCATTGTGGAACAAAAGTGATTTTCTCGGCGAGTTAAGCATTTTGAGTAATTTGCCGATTCGATTCAGAACGGCTTGCAATACAATTAACTATTTTTTGCCAGACATTCATTGTGGAACCAAAGTGACTTTCTCGGCGAGTTAAGAATTTTGAGCAATTTGCCGATTGGTTTCAGAACGGCTTGCATCACAATTAACTATTTTTTGCCAGGCATTTATTGTGGAACAAAAGTGATTTTTTCGGCGAGTTAAGCATTTTGAGTAATTTGCAGATTGCTTTCAGAACGGCTTGCATTGAAATTTACTATTTTTTGCCAGATATTCATTGTGGGAAAAAGGTGATTTTCTCGGCGAGTGAAGCATTTTCAGTAATTTGCCGATTGATTTCAGAACGGGTTGCATCACAATTAACTATTTTTTGCCAGGCGTTAATTGTGGAACAAATGTGATTTTCTCGGCGAGTTAAGCATTTTGAGTAATTTACCGATTGGTTTCAGAACGGCTTGCATTAAAATTTACTATTTTTTGCCAGACATTCATTGTGGAACAAAAGTGATTTTCACGGCGAGTTAAGCATTTTGAGCAATTTGCCGATTGGTTTCAGAACGGCTTGCATTGAAATTTACTATTTTTTGCCAGACATTCATTGTGGAACAAAAGTGATTTTGTCGGCGAGTAAAGCATTTTGAGTAATTTGCCGATTGATTTCAGAACGGCTTGCATCACAATTAACTATTTTTTGCCAGGCATTCATTGTGGAACAAAAGTGATTTTCTCGGCGAGTTAAGCAGTTTGAGTAATTTGCCGATTGGTTTCAGAACGGCTTGCATTGAAATTTTCTATTTTTTGCCAGACATTCATTGTGGAACAAAAGTGATTTTCTCGGCGAGTTAAGCATTTAGAATAATTTGCCGATTGGTTTCAGAACGGCTTGCATCACAATTAACTATTTTTTGCCAGGCATTCATTGTGGAACAAAAGTGATTTTCTCGGCGAGTTAAGCATTTTGAGTAATTTGCCGATTGGGTTCAGAACGTCTTGCATCAAAATGAACTATTTTTTGCCTGACATTCATTGTGGAACAAAAGTAATTTTCTCGGAGAGTTAAGCATTTTGAGCAATTTGCCGATTGGTTTCAGAACGGCTTGCATTGAAATTTACCATTTTCTGCCAGACATTCATTGTGGAACAAAAATGATTTTCTCGGCGAGTTAAGCATTTTGAGCAATTTGCCGATTGGTTTCAGAACGGCTTGCATTGAAATTTACTATTTTTTGACAGACATTCATTGTGGGAAAAAGGTGATTTTCACGGCGAGTTAAGCATTTTGAGGAATTTGCCGATTGATTTCAGAACGGGTTGCATCACAATTAACTATTTTTTGCCAGACATTCATTGTGGAACAAAAGTGATTTTCTTGGCGAGTTAAGCATTTTGAGTAATTTGCCGATTCGTTTCAGAACGGCTTGCAATACAATTAACTATTTTTTGCCAGTCTTTCATTGTGGAACCAAAGTGACTTTCTCGGCGAGTTCAGCATTTTCAGCAATTTGCCGATTGGTTTCAGAACGGCTTGCATCACAATTAACTATTTTTTGCCAGGCATTCATTGTGGAACAAAAGTGATTTTCTCGGCGAGTTAAGCATTTTGAGTAATTTGCCGATTGGGTTCAGAACGTCTTGCATCAAAATGAACTATTTTTTGCCTGACATTCATTGTGGAACAAAAGTAATTTTCTCGGAGAGTTAAGCATTTTGAGCAAATTGCCGATTCGTTTCAGAACGGCTTGCAATACAATTAACTATTTTTTGCCAGTCTTTCATTGTGGAACCAAAGTGACTTTCTCGGCGAGTTCAGCATTTTCAGCAATTTGCCGATTGGTTTCAGAACGGCTTGCATCACAATTAACTATTTTTTGCCAGGCATTCATTGTGGAACAAAAGTGATTTTTTCGGCGAGTTATGCATTTTGATTAATTTGCAGATTGCTTTCAGAACGGCTTGCATTGAAATTTACTAATTTTTGCCAGACATTCATTGTGGGAAAAGGGTGATTTTCTCGGCGAGTTAAGCAATTTGAGTAATTTGCCGATTTATTTCAGAACCGCTTGCATCACAATTAACTATTTTTTGCCAGGCATTCATTGTGGAACAAAAGTGATTTTCCCGGCGAGTTAAGCATTTTGAGTAATTTGCGGATTGGTTTCAGAACGGCTTGCATTGAAATTTACTATTTTTTGCCAGACATTCATTGTGGAACAAAAGTGATTTTCTCGGCGAGTTAAGCATTTTGAGTAATTTGCCGATTCGATTCAGAACGGCTTGCAATACAATTAACTATTTTTTGCCAGACATTCATTGTGGAACCAAAGTGACTTTCTCGGCGAGTTAAGAATTTTGAGCAATTTGCCGATTGGTTTCAGAACGGCTTGCATCACAATTAACTATTTTTTGCCAGGCATTTATTGTGGAACAAAAGTGATTTTTTCGGCGAGTTAAGCATTTTGAGTAATTTGCAGATTGCTTTCAGAACGGCTTGCATTGAAATTTACTATTTTTTGCCAGATATTCATTGTGGGAAAAAGGTGATTTTCTCGGCGAGTGAAGCATTTTCAGTAATTTGCCGATTGATTTCAGAACGGGTTGCATCACAATTAACTATTTTTTGCCAGGCGTTAATTGTGGAACAAATGTGATTTTCTCGGCGAGTTAAGCATTTTGAGTAATTTACCGATTGGTTTCAGAACGGCTTGCATTAAAATTTACTATTTTTTGCCAGACATTCATTGTGGAACAAAAGTGATTTTCACGGCGAGTTAAGCATTTTGAGCAATTTGCCGATTGGTTTCAGAACGGCTTGCATTGAAATTTACTATTTTTTGCCAGACATTCATTGTGGAACAAAAGTGATTTTGTCGGCGAGTAAAGCATTTTGAGTAATTTGCCGATTGATTTCAGAACGGCTTGCATCACAATTAACTATTTTTTGCCAGGCATTCATTGTGGAACAAAAGTGATTTTCTCGGCGAGTTAAGCATTTTGAGTAATTTGCCGATTGGGTTCAGAACGTCTTGCATCAAAATGAACTATTTTTTGCCTGACATTCATTGTGGAACAAAAGTAATTTTCTCGGAGAGTTAAGCATTTTGAGCAATTTGCCGATTGGTTTCAGAACGGCTTGCATTGAAATTTACCATTTTCTGCCAGACATTCATTGTGGAACAAAAATGATTTTCTCGGCGAGTTAAGCATTTTGAGCAATTTGCCGATTGGTTTCAGAACGGCTTGCATTGAAATTTACTATTTTTTGACAGACATTCATTGTGGGAAAAAGGTGATTTTCACGGCGAGTTAAGCATTTTGAGGAATTTGCCGATTGATTTCAGAACGGGTTGCATCACAATTAACTATTTTTTGCCAGACATTCATTGTGGAACAAAAGTGATTTTCTTGGCGAGTTAAGCATTTTGAGTAATTTGCCGATTCGTTTCAGAACGGCTTGCAATACAATTAACTATTTTTTGCCAGTCTTTCATTGTGGAACCAAAGTGACTTTCTCGGCGAGTTCAGCATTTTCAGCAATTTGCCGATTGGTTTCAGAACGGCTTGCATCACAATTAACTATTTTTTGCCAGGCATTCATTGTGGAACAAAAGTGATTTTCTCGGCGAGTTAAGCATTTTGAGTAATTTGCCGATTGGGTTCAGAACGTCTTGCATCAAAATGAACTATTTTTTGCCTGACATTCATTGTGGAACAAAAGTAATTTTCTCGGAGAGTTAAGCATTTTGAGCAAATTGCCGATTCGTTTCAGAACGGCTTGCAATACAATTAACTATTTTTTGCCAGTCTTTCATTGTGGAACCAAAGTGACTTTCTCGGCGAGTTCAGCATTTTCAGCAATTTGCCGATTGGTTTCAGAACGGCTTGCATCACAATTAACTATTTTTTGCCAGGCATTCATTGTGGAACAAAAGTGATTTTTTCGGCGAGTTATGCATTTTGATTAATTTGCAGATTGCTTTCAGAACGGCTTGCATTGAAATTTACTAATTTTTGCCAGACATTCATTGTGGGAAAAGGGTGATTTTCTCGGCGAGTTAAGCAATTTGAGTAATTTGCCGATTTATTTCAGAACCGCTTGCATCACAATTAACTATTTTTTGCCAGGCATTCATTGTGGAACAAAAGTGATTTTCCCGGCGAGTTAAGCATTTTGAGTAATTTGCGGATTGGTTTCAGAACGGCTTGCATTGAAATTTACTATTTTTTGCCAGACATTCATTGTGGAACAAAAGTGATTTTCTCGGCGAGTTAAGCATTTTGAGTAATTTGCCGATTCGATTCAGAACGGCTTGCAATACAATTAACTATTTTTTGCCAGACATTCATTGTGGAACCAAAGTGACTTTCTCGGCGAGTTAAGAATTTTGAGCAATTTGCCGATTGGTTTCAGAACGGCTTGCATCACAATTAACTATTTTTTGCCAGGCATTTATTGTGGAACAAAAGTGATTTTTTCGGCGAGTTAAGCATTTTGAGTAATTTGCAGATTGCTTTCAGAACGGCTTGCATTGAAATTTACTATTTTTTGCCAGATATTTATTGTGGGAAAAAGGTGATTTTCTCGGCGAGTGAAGCATTTTCAGTAATTTGCCGATTGATTTCAGAACGGGTTGCATCACAATTAACTATTTTTTGCCAGGCGTTAATTGTGGAACAAATGTGATTTTCTCGGCGAGTTAAGCATTTTGAGTAATTTACCGATTGGTTTCAGAACGGCTTGCATTAAAATTTACTATTTTTTGCCAGACATTCATTGTGGAACAAAAGTGATTTTCACGGCGAGTTAAGCATTTTGAGCAATTTGCCGATTGGTTTCAGAACGGCTTGCATTGAAATTTACTATTTTTTGCCAGACATTCATTGTGGAACAAAAGTGATTTTGTCGGCGAGTAAAGCATTTTGAGTAATTTGCCGATTGATTTCAGAACGGCTTGCATCACAATTAACTATTTTTTGCCAGGCATTCATTGTGGAACAAAAGTGATTTTCTCGGCGAGTTAAGCAGTTTGAGTAATTTGCCGATTGGTTTCAGAACGGCTTGCATTGAAATTTTCTATTTTTTGCCAGACATTCATTGTGGAACAAAAGTGATTTTCTCGGCGAGTTAAGCATTTAGAATAATTTGCCGATTGGTTTCAGAACGGCTTGCAACACAGTTAACTATTTTTTGCCAGGCATTCATTGTGGAACAAAAGTGATTTTCACGGGGAGTTAAGCATTTTGAGTAATTTGCCGATTGGTTTCAGAACGGCTTGCATCACAATTAACTATTTTTTGCCAGACATTCATTGTGGAACCAAAGTGATTTTCACGGGGAGTTAAGCATTTAGAGCAATTTGCCGATTGGTTTCAGAACGGCTTGCATTGAAATTTACTATTTTTTGACAGACATTCATTGTGGAACAAAAGTGATTTTCTCGGCGAGTTAAGCATTTTGAGCAATTTGCCGATTGATTTCAGAACGGCTTGCATCACAATTAACTATTTTTTGCCAGGCATTCATTGTGGAACAAAAGTGATTTTCTCGGCGAGTTAAGCATTTTGAGTAATTTGCAGATTGGTTTCAGAACGGCTTGCATTGAAATTTACTATTTTCTGCCAGACATTCATTGTGGAACAAAAATGATTTTCTCGGCGAGTTAAGCATTTTGAGCAATTTGCCGATTGGTTTCAGAACGGCTTGCATTGAAATTTACTATTTTTTGACAGACATTCATTGTGGGAAAAAGGTGATTTTCTCGGCGAGTGAAGCATTTTCAGTAATTTGCCGATTGATTTCAGAACGGGTTGCATCACAATTAACTATTTTTTGCCAGGCGTTCATTGTGGAACAAAAGTGATTTTCTCGGCGAGTTAAGCATTTTGAGTAATTTACCGATTGGTTTCAGAACGGCTTGCATTAAAATTTACTATTTTTTGCCAGACATTCATTGTGGAACAAAAGTGATTTTCACGGCGAGTTAAGCATTTTGAGCAATTTGCCGATTGGTTCCAGAACGGCTTGCATTGAAATTTACTATTTTTTGCCAGACATTCATTGTGGAACAAAAGTGATTTTGTCGGCGAGTAAAGCATTTTGACTAATTTGCCGATTGGTTTCAGAGCGGCTTGCATCACAATTAACTATTTTTTGCCAGGCATTCATTGTGGAACAAAAGTGATTTTCTCGGCGAGTTAAGCATTTTGAGTAATTTGCCGATTGGGTTCAGAACGTCTTGCATCAAAATGAACTATTTTTTGCCTGACATTCATTGTGGAACAAAAGTAATTTTCTCGGAGAGTTAAGCATTTTGAGCAATTTGCCGATTGGTTTCAGAACGGCTTGCATTGAAATTTACCATTTTCTGCCAGACATTCATTGTGGAACAAAAATGATTTTCTCGGCGAGTTAAGCATTTTGAGCAATTTGCCGATTGGTTTCAGAACGGCTTGCAATGAAATTTACTATTTTTTGACAGACATTCATTGTGGGAAAAAGGTGATTTTCACGGCGAGTTAAGCATTTTGAGGAATTTGCCGATTGATTTCAGAACGGGTTGCATCACAATTAACTATTTTTTGCCAGACATTCATTGTGGAACAAAAGTGATTTTCTTGGCGAGTTAAGCATTTTGAGTAATTTGCCGATTCGTTTCAGAACGGCTTGCAATACAATTAACTATTTTTTGCCAGTCTTTCATTGTGGAACCAAAGTGACTTTCTCGGCGAGTTCAGCATTTTCAGCAATTTGCCGATTGGTTTCAGAACGGCTTGCATCACAATTAACTATTTTTTGCCAGGCATTCATTGTGGAACAAAAGTGATTTTTTCGGCGAGTTATGCATTTTGAGTAATTTGCAGATTGCTTTCAGAACGGCTTGCATTGAAATTTACTAATTTTTGCCAGACATTCATTGTGGGAAAAGGGTGATTTTCTCGGCGAGTTAAGCAATTTGAGTAATTTGCCGATTGATTTCAGAACGGCTTGCATCACAATTAACTATTTTTTGCCAGGCATTCATTGTGGAACAAAAGTCATTTTCTCTGCGAGTTAAGCATTTTGAGTAATTTGCTGATTGGTTTCAGAACGGCTTGCATTGAAATTTACTATTTTTTGCCAGACATTCATTGTGGAACAAAAGTGATTTTCTCGGCGAGTTAAGCATTTTGAGTAATTTGCCGATTCGATTCAGAACGGCTTGCAATACAATTAACTATTTTTTGCCAGACATTCATTGTGGAACCAAAGTGACTTTCTCTGCGAGTTAAGAATTTTGAGCAATTTGCCGATTGGTTTCAGAACGGCTTGCATCACAATTAACTATTTTTTGCCAGGCATTCATTGTGGAACAAAAGTGATTTTCTCGGCGAGTTAAGCAGTTTGAGTAATTTGCCGATTGGTTTCAGAACGGCTTGCATTGAAATTTTCTATTTTTTGCCAGACATTCATTGTGGAACAAAACTGATTTTCTCGGCGAGTTAAGCATTTAGAATAATTTGCCGATTGGTTTCAGAACGGCTTGCAACACAGTTAACTATTTTTTGCCAGGCATTCATTGTGGAACAAAAGTGATTTTCACGGGGAGTTAAGCATTTTGAGTAATTTGCCGATTGGTTTCAGAACGGCTTGCATCACAATTAACTATTTTTTGCCAGACATTCATTGTGGAACCAAAGTGATTTTCACGGGGAGTTAAGCATTTAGAGCAATTTGCCGATTGGTTTCAGAACGGCTTGCATTGAAATTTACTATTTTTTGCCAGACATTCATTGTGGAACAAAAGTGATTTTCTCGGCGAGTTAAGCATTTTGAGCAATTTGCCGATTGATTTCAGAACGGCTTGCATCACAATTAACTATTTTTTGCCAGGCATTCATTGTGGAACAAAAGTGATTTTCTCGGCGAGTTAAGCATTTTGAGTCATTTGCAGATTGCTTTCAGAACGGCTTGCATTGAAATTTACTATTTTTTGCCAGACATTCATTGTGGGAAAAAGGTGATTTTCTCGGCGAGTTAAGCAATTTGCGTAATTTGCCGATTGATTTCAGAACGGCTTGCATCACATTTAACTATTTTTTGCCAGGCATTCATTGTGGAACAAAAGTGATTTTCTCGGCGAGTTAAGCATTTTGAGTAATTTGCCGATTGGTTTCAGAACGGCTTGCATTGAAGTTTACTATTTTTTGCCAGACATTCATTGTGGGAAAAAGGTGATTTTCTCGGCGAGTTAAGCAATTTGAGTAATTTGCCGATTGATTTCAGAACGGCTTGCAATACAATTAACTATATTTTCCCAGGCATTCATTGTGGAACAAAAGTGATTTTCTCGGCGAGTTAAGCATTTTGAGTAATTTGCCGATTGGTTTCAGAACGGCTTGCATTGAAATTTACTATTTTTTGCCAGACATTCATTGTGGAACAAAAGTGATTTTCTCGGCGAGTTAAGCATTTTGAGTAATTTGCCGATTGGTTTCAGAACGGCTTGCATCACAATTAACTGTTTTTTGTCAGGCATTCATAGTGGAACAAAAGTGATTTTCTCGGCGAGTTAAGCATTTTGAGTAATTTGCCGATTGGGTTCAGAACGTCTTGCATCAAAATGAACTATTTTTTGCCAGACATTCATTGTGGAACAAAAGCGATTTTCTCGGAGAGTTAAGCATTTTGAGCAATTTGCCGATTGGTGTCAGAACGGCGTGCATCACAATTAACTATTTTTTGCCAGGCATTCATTGTGGAACAAAAGTGATTTTCTCGGCGAGTTAAGCATTTTGAGTAATTTGCTGATTGGTTTCAGAACGGCTTGCATTGAAATTTACTATTTTTTGCCTGACATTCATTGTGGAACAAAAGTAATTTTCTCGGAGAGTTAAGCATTTTGAGCAATTTGCCGATTGGTTTCAGAACGGCTTGCATTGAAATTTACCATTTTCTGCCAGACATTCATTGTGGAACAAAAATGATTTTCTCGGCGAGTTAAGCATTTTGAGCAATTTGCCGATTGGTTTCAGAACGGCTTGCATTGAAATTTACTATTTTTTGACAGACATTCATTGTGGAACAAAACTGATTTTCTCGGCGAGTTAAGCATTTAGAATAATTTGCCGATTGGTTTCAGAACGGCTTGCAATACAATTAACTATTTTTTGCCAGCCTTTCATTGTGGAACCAAAGTGACTTTCTCGGCGAGTTCAGCATTTTCAGCAATTTGCCGATTGGTTTCAGAACGGCTTGCATCACAATTAACTATTTTTTGCCAGGCATTCATTGTGGAACAAAAGTGATTTTTTCGGCGAGTTATGCATTTTGAGTAATTTGCAGATTGCTTTCAGAACGGCTTGCATTGAAATTTACTAATTTTTGCCAGACATTCATTGTGGGAAAAGGGTGATTTTCTCGGCGAGTTAAGCAATTTGAGTAATTTGCCGATTGATTTCAGAACGGCTTGCATCACAATTAACTATTTTTTGCCAGGCATTCATTGTGGAACAAAAGTGATTTTCTCGGCGAGTTAAGCATTTTGAGTAATTTGCTGATTGGTTTCAGAACGGCTTGCATTGAAATTTACTATTTTTTGCCAGACATTCATTGTGGAACAAAAGTGATTTTCTCGGCGAGTTAAGCATTTTGAGTAATTTGCCGATTCGATTCAGAACGGCTTGCATCACAATTAACTATTTTTTGCCAGGCATTCATTGTGGAACAAAAGTGATTTTTCTCGGCGAGTTAAGCAGTTTGAGTAATTTGACGATTGGTTTCAGAACGGCTTGCATTGAAATTTTCTATTTTTTGCCAGACATTCATTGTGGAACAAAACTGATTTTCTCGGCGAGTTAAGCATTTAGAATAATTTGCCGATTGGTTTCAGAACGGCTTGCAACACAGTTAACTATTTTTTGCCAGGCATTCATTGTGGAACAAAAGTGATTTTCACGGGGAGTTAAGCATTTTGAGTAATTTGCCGATTGGTTTCAGAACGGCTTGCATCACAATTAACTATTTTTTGCCAGACATTCATTGTGGAACCAAAGTGATTTTCACGGGGAGTTAAGCATTTAGAGCAATTTGCCGATTGGTTTCAGAACGGCTTGCATTGAAATTTACTATTTTTTGCCAGACATTCATTGTGGAACAAAAGTGATTTTCTCGGCGAGTTAAGCATTTTGAGCAATTTGCCGATTGATTTCAGAACGGCTTGCATCACAATTAACTATTTTTTGCCAGGCATTCATTGTGGAACAAAAGTGATTTTCTCGGCGAGTTAAGCATTTTGAGTAATTTGCCGATTGGTTTCAGAACGGCTTGCATTGAAATTTACTATTTTTTGCCAGACATTCATTGTGGAACAAAAGTGATTTTCTCGGCGAGTTAAGCATTTTGAGTAATTTACCGATTGATTTCAGAACGGCTTGCATCACAATTAACTATTTTTTGCCAGGCATTCATTGTGGAACAAAAGTGATTTTCTCGGCGAGTTAAGCATTTTGAGTAATTTGCCGATTGATTTCAGAACGGCTTGCATCACGATTAACTACTTTTTGCAAGGCATTCATTGTGGAACAAAAGTGATTTTCTCGGCGAGTTAAGCATTTTGAGTAATTTGCCGATTCGTTTCAAAACGGCTTGCAATACAATTAACTATATTTTGCCAGACATGTGGAACCAAAGTGACTTTCTCGGCGAGTTCAGCATTTTCAGCAATTTGCCGATTGGTTTCAGAACGGCTTGCATTGAAGTTTACTATTTTTTGCCAGACATTCATTGTGGGAAAAAGGTGATTTTCTCGGCGAGTTAAGCAATTTGAGTAATTTGCCGATTGATTTCAGAACGGCTTGCAATACAATTAACTATTTTTTCCCAGGCATTCATTGTGGAACAAAAGTGATTTTCTCGGCGAGTTAAGCATTTTGAGTAATTTGCCGATTGGTTTCAGAACGACTTGCATTGAAGTTTACTATTTTTTGCCAGACATTCATTGTGGGAAAAAGGTGATTTTCTCGGCGAGTTAAGCAATTTGAGTAATTTGCCGATTGATTTCAGAACGGCTTGCAATACAATTAACTATTTTTTCCCAGGCATTCATTGTGGAACAAAAGTGATTTTCTCGGCGAGTTAAGCATTTTGAGTAATTTGCCGATTGGTTTCAGAACGGCTTGCATTGAAATTTACTATTTTTTGCCAGACATTCATTGTGGAACAAAAGTGATTTTCTCGGCGAGTTAAGCATTTTGAGTAATTTGCCGATTGGTTTCAGAACGGCTTGCATCACGATTAACTGTTTTTTGTCAGGCATTCATTGTGGAACAAAAGTGATTTTCTCGGCGAGTTAAGCATTTTGAGTAATTTGCCGATTGGGTTCAGAACGTCTTGCATCAAAATGAACTATTTTTTGCCAGACATTCATTGTGGAACAAAAGCGATTTTCTCGGAGAGTTAAGCATTTTGAGCAATTTGCCGATTGGTGTCAGAACGGCTTGCATCACAATTAACTATTTTTTGCCAGGCATTCATTGTGGAACAAAAGTGATTTTCTCGGCGAGTTAAGCATTTTGAGTAATTTGCCGATTCGATTCAGAACGGCTTGCATCACAATTAACTATTTTTTGCCAGGCATTCATTGTGGAACAAAAGTGACTTTCTCGGCGAGTTAAGAATTTTGAGCAATTTGCCGATTGGTTTCAGAACGGCTTGCATCACAATTAACTATTTTTTGCCAGGCATTCATTGTGGAACAAAAGTGATTTTTTTCGGCGAGTTAAGCATTTTGAGTAATTTGCAGATTGCTTTCAGAACGGCTTGGATTGAAATTTACTATTTTTTGCCAGATATTCATTGTGGGAAAAAGGTGATTTTCTCGGCGAGTTAAGGAATTTGAGTAATTTGCCGATTGATTTCAGAACGGCTTGCATCACAATTAACTATTTTTTGCCAGGCATTCATTGTGGAACAAAAGTGATTTTCTCGGCGAGTTAAGCAGTTTGAGTAATTTGCCGATTGGTTTCAGAACGGCTTGCATTGAAATTTTCTATTTTTTGCCAGACATTCATTGTGGAACAAAAGTGATTTTCTCGGCGAGTTAAGCATTTAGAATAATTTGCCGATTGGTTTCAGAACGGCTTGCAACACAGTTAACTATTTTTTGCCAGGCATTCATTGTGGAACAAAAGTGATTTTCACGGGGAGTTAAGCATTTTGAGTAATTTGTCGATTGGTTTCAGAACGGCTTGCATCACAATTAACTATTTTTTGCCAGACATTCATTGTGGAACCAAAGTGATTTTCACGGGGAGTTAAGCATTTAGAGCAATTTGCCGATTGGTTTCAGAACAGCTTGCATTGAAATTTACTATTTTTTGCCAGACATTCATTGTGGAACAAAAGTGATTTTCTCGGCGAGTTAAGCATTTTGAGCAATTTGCCGATTGGTTTCAGAACGGCTTGCATTACAATTAACTATTTTTTGCAAGGCATTCATTGTGGAACAAAAGTGATTTTCACGGCGAGTTAAGCATTTTGAGCAATTTGCCGATTGGTTTCAGAACGGCTTGCATTGAAATTTACTATTTTTTGCCAGACATTCATTGTGGAACAAAAGTGATTTTCTCGTCGAGTTAAGCATTTTGAGCAATTTGCCGATTGATTTCAGAACGGCTTGCATCACAATTAACTATTTTTTGCCAGGCATTCATTGTGGAACAAAAGTGATTTTCTCGGCGAGTTAAGCATTTTGAGTAATTTGCCGATTGGTTTCAGAACGGCTTGCATTGAAATTTACTATTTTTTGCCAGACATTCATTGTGGAACAAAAGTGATTTTCTCGGCGAGTTAAGCATTTTGAGTAATTTGCCGATTGATTTCAGAACGGCTTGCATCACAATTAACTATTTTTTGCCAGGCATTCACTGTGGAACAAAAGTGATTTTCTCGGCGAGTTAAGCATTTTGAGTAATTTGCCGATTGATTTCAGAACGGCTTGCATCACAATTAACTACTTTTTGCAAGGCATTCATTGTGGAACAAAAGTGATTTTCTCGGCGAGTTAAGCATTTTGAGTAATTGGCCGATTCGTTTCAAAACGGCTTGCAATACAATTAACTATATTTTGCCAGACGTGTGGAACCAAAGTGACTTTCTCGGCGAGTTCAGCATTTTCAGCAATTTGCCGATTGGTTTCAGAACGGCTTGCATTGAAATTTACTATTTTTTGCCAGACATTCATTGCGGGAAAAAGGTGATTTTCTCGCCGAGTTAAGCAATTTGCGTAATTTGCCGATTGATTTCAGAACGGCTTGCATCACATTTAACTATTTTTTGCCAGGCATTCATTGTGGAACAAAAGTGATTTTCTCGGCGACTTAAGCATTTTGAGTAATTTGCCGATTGGTTTCAGAACGGCTTGCATTGAAGTTTACTATTTTTTGCCAGACATTCATTGTGGGAAAAAGGTGATTTTCTCGGCGAGTTAAGCAATTTGAGTAATTTGCCGATTGATTTCAGAACGGCTTGCAATACAATTAACTATTTTTTCCCAGGCATTCATTGTGGAACAAAAGTGATTTTCTCGGCGAGTTAAGCATTTTGAGTAATTTGCCGATTGGTTTCAGAACGGCTTGCATTGAAATTTACTATTTTTTGCCAGACATTCATTGTGGAACAAAAGTGATTTTCTCGGCGAGTTAAGCATTTAGAGTAATTTGCCGATTGGTTTCAGAACGGCTTGCATCACAATTAACTGTTTTTTGTCAGGCATTCATTGTGGAACAAAAGTGATTTTCTCGGCGAGTTAAGCATTTTGAGTAACTTGCCGATTGGGTTCAGAACGTCTTGCATCAAAATGAGCTATTTTTTGCCAGACATTCATTGTGGAACAAAAGCGATTTTCTCGGAGAGTTAAGCATTTTGAGCAATTTGCCGATTGGTGTCAGAACGGCTTGCATCACAATTAACTATTTTTTGCCAGGCATTCATTGTGGAACAAAAGTGATTTTCTCGGCGAGTTAAGCATTTTGAGTAATTTGCCGATTGGATTCAGAACGGCTTGCATCACAATTAACTATTTTTTGCCAGGCATTCATTGTGGAACAAAAGTGATTTTCTCGGCGAGTTAAGCATTTTGAGTAATTTGCCGATTGGTTTCAGAACGGCTTGCATCACGATTAACTGTTTTTTGTCAGGCATTCATTGTGGAACAAAAGTGATTTTCTCGGCGAGTTAAGCATTTTGAGTAATTTGCCGATTGGTTTCAGAACGGCTTGCATCACGATTAACTGTTTTTTGTCAGGCATTCATTGTGGAACAAAAGTGATTTTCTCGGCGAGTTAAGCATTTTGAGTAATTTGCCGATTGGGTTCAGAACGTCTTGCATCAAAATGAACTATTTTTTGCCAGACATTCATTGTGGAACAAAAGCGATTTTCTCGGAGAGTTAAGCATTTTGAGCAATTTGCCGATTGGTGTCAGAACGGCTTGCATCACAATTAACTATTTTTTGCCAGGCATTCATTGTGGAACAAAAGTGATTTTCTCGGCGAGTTAAGCATTTTGAGTAATTTGCCGATTCGATTCAGAACGGCTTGCAATACAATTAACTATTTTTTGCCAGACATTCATTCTGCAACCAAAGTGACTTTCTCGGCGAGTTAAGAATTTTGAGCAATTTGCCGATTGGTTTCAGAACGGCTTGCATCACAATTAACTATTTTTTGCCAGGCATTCATTGTGGAACAAAAGTGATTTTTTTCGGCGAGTTAAGCATTTTGAGTAATTTGCAGATTGCTTTCAGAACGGCTTGGATTGAAATTTACTATTTTTTGCCAGATATTCATTGTGGGAAAAAGGTGATTTTCTCGGCGAGTTAAGGAATTTGAGTAATTTGCCGATTGATTTCAGAACGGCTTGCATCACAATTAACTATTTTTTGCCAGGCATTCATTGTGGAACAAAAGTGATTTTCTCGGCGAGTTAAGCAGTTTGAGTAATTTGCCGATTGGTTTCAGAACGGCTTGCATTGAAATTTTCTATTTTTTGCCAGACATTCATTGTGGAACAAAAGTGATTTTCTCGGCGAGTTAAGCATTTAGAATAATTTGCCGATTGGTTTCAGAACGGCTTGCAACACAGTTAACTATTTTTTGCCAGGCATTCATTGTGGAACAAAAGTGATTTTCACGGGGAGTTAAGCATTTTGAGTAATTTGTCGATTGGTTTCAGAACGGCTTGCATCACAATTAACTATTTTTTGCCAGACATTCATTGTGGAACCAAAGTGATTTTCACGGGGAGTTAAGCATTTAGAGCAATTTGCCGATTGGTTTCAGAACGGCTTGCATTGAAATTTACTATTTTTTGCCAGACATTCATTGTGGAACAAAAGTGATTTTCTCGTCGAGTTAAGCATTTTGAGCAATTTGCCGATTGATTTCAGAACGGCTTGCATCACAATTAACTATTTTTTGCCAGGCATTCATTGTGGAACAAAAGTGATTTTCTCGGCGAGTTAAGCATTTTGAGCAATTTGCCGATTGGTTTCAGAACGGCTTGCATTGAAATTTACTATTTTTTGCCAGACATTCATTGTGGAACAAAAGTGATTTTCTCGGCGAGTTAAGCATTTTGAGCAATTTGCCGATTGGTTTCAGAACGGCTTGCATTACAATTAACTATTTTTTGCAAGGCATTCATTGTGGAACAAAAGTGATTTTCACGGCGAGTTAAGCATTTTGAGCAATTTGCCGATTGGTTTCAGAACGGCTTGCATTGAAATTTACTATTTTTTGCCAGACATTCATTGTGGAACAAAAGTGATTTTCTCGTCGAGTTAAGCATTTTGAGCAATTTGCCGATTGATTTCAGAACGGCTTGCATCACAATTAACTATTTTTTGCCAGGCATTCATTGTGGAACAAAAGTGATTTTCTCGGCGAGTTAAGCATTTTGAGTAATTTGCCGATTGGTTTCAGAACGGCTTGCATTGAAATTTACTATTTTTTGCCAGACATTCATTGTGGAACAAAAGTGATTTTCTCGGCGAGTTAAGCATTTTGAGTAATTTGCCGATTGATTTCAGAACGGCTTGCATCACAATTAACTATTTTTTGCCAGGCATTCACTGTGGAACAAAAGTGATTTTCTCGGCGAGTTAAGCATTTTGAGTAATTTGCCGATTGATTTCAGAACGGCTTGCATCACAATTAACTACTTTTTGCAAGGCATTCATTGTGGAACAAAAGTGATTTTCTCGGCGAGTTAAGCATTTTGAGTAATTGGCCGATTCGTTTCAAAACGGCTTGCAATACAATTAACTATATTTTGCCAGACGTGTGGAACCAAAGTGACTTTCTCGGCGAGTTCAGCATTTTCAGCAATTTGCCGATTGGTTTCAGAACGGCTTGCATTGAAATTTACTATTTTTTGCCAGACATTCATTGCGGGAAAAAGGTGATTTTCTCGCCGAGTTAAGCAATTTGCGTAATTTGCCGATTGATTTCAGAACGGCTTGCATCACATTTAACTATTTTTTGCCAGGCATTCATTGTGGAACAAAAGTGATTTTCTCGGCGACTTAAGCATTTTGAGTAATTTGCCGATTGGTTTCAGAACGGCTTGCATTGAAGTTTACTATTTTTTGCCAGACATTCATTGTGGGAAAAAGGTGATTTTCTCGGCGAGTTAAGCAATTTGAGTAATTTGCCGATTGATTTCAGAACGGCTTGCAATACAATTAACTATTTTTTCCCAGGCATTCATTGTGGAACAAAAGTGATTTTCTCGGCGAGTTAAGCATTTTGAGTAATTTGCCGATTGGTTTCAGAACGGCTTGCATTGAAATTTACTATTTTTTGCCAGACATTCATTGTGGAACAAAAGTGATTTTCTCGGCGAGTTAAGCATTTAGAGTAATTTGCCGATTGGTTTCAGAACGGCTTGCATCACAATTAACTGTTTTTTGTCAGGCATTCATTGTGGAACAAAAGTGATTTTCTCGGCGAGTTAAGCATTTTGAGTAACTTGCCGATTGGGTTCAGAACGTCTTGCATCAAAATGAGCTATTTTTTGCCAGACATTCATTGTGGAACAAAAGCGATTTTCTCGGAGAGTTAAGCATTTTGAGCAATTTGCCGATTGGTGTCAGAACGGCTTGCATCACAATTAACTATTTTTTGCCAGGCATTCATTGTGGAACAAAAGTGATTTTCTCGGCGAGTTAAGCATTTTGAGTAATTTGCCGATTGGATTCAGAACGGCTTGCATCACAATTAACTATTTTTTGCCAGGCATTCATTGTGGAACAAAAGTGATTTTCTCGGCGAGTTAAGCATTTTGAGTAATTTGCCGATTGGTTTCAGAACGGCTTGCATCACGATTAACTGTTTTTTGTCAGGCATTCATTGTGGAACAAAAGTGATTTTCTCGGCGAGTTAAGCATTTTGAGTAATTTGCCGATTGGGTTCAGAACGTCTTGCATCAAAATGAACTATTTTTTGCCAGACATTCATTGTGGAACAAAAGCGATTTTCTCGGAGAGTTAAGCATTTTGAGCAATTTGCCGATTGGTGTCAGAACGGCTTGCATCACAATTAACTATTTTTTGCCAGGCATTCATTGTGGAACAAAAGTGATTTTCTCGGCGAGTTAAGCATTTTGAGTAATTTGCCGATTCGATTCAGAACGGCTTGCAATACAATTAACTATTTTTTGCCAGACATTCATTCTGCAACCAAAGTGACTTTCTCGGCGAGTTAAGAATTTTGAGCAATTTGCCGATTGGTTTCAGAACGGCTTGCATCACAATTAACTATTTTTTGCCAGGCATTCATTGTGGAACAAAAGTGATTTTTTTCGGCGAGTTAAGCATTTTGAGTAATTTGCAGATTGCTTTCAGAACGGCTTGGATTGAAATTTACTATTTTTTGCCAGATATTCATTGTGGGAAAAAGGTGATTTTCTCGGCGAGTTAAGGAATTTGAGTAATTTGCCGATTGATTTCAGAACGGCTTGCATCACAATTAACTATTTTTTGCCAGGCATTCATTGTGGAACAAAAGTGATTTTCTCGGCGAGTTAAGCAGTTTGAGTAATTTGCCGATTGGTTTCAGAACGGCTTGCATTGAAATTTTCTATTTTTTGCCAGACATTCATTGTGGAACAAAAGTGATTTTCTCGGCGAGTTAAGCATTTAGAATAATTTGCCGATTGGTTTCAGAACGGCTTGCAACACAGTTAACTATTTTTTGCCAGGCATTCATTGTGGAACAAAAGTGATTTTCACGGGGAGTTAAGCATTTTGAGTAATTTGTCGATTGGTTTCAGAACGGCTTGCATCACAATTAACTATTTTTTGCCAGACATTCATTGTGGAACCAAAGTGATTTTCACGGGGAGTTAAGCATTTAGAGCAATTTGCCGATTGGTTTCAGAACAGCTTGCATTGAAATTTACTATTTTTTGCCAGACATTCATTGTGGAACAAAAGTGATTTTCTCGGCGAGTTAAGCATTTTGAGCAATTTGCCGATTGGTTTCAGAACGGCTTGCATTACAATTAACTATTTTTTGCAAGGCATTCATTGTGGAACAAAAGTGATTTTCACGGCGAGTTAAGCATTTTGAGCAATTTGCCGATTGGTTTCAGAACGGCTTGCATCACAATTAACTATTTTTTGCCAGGCATTCATTGTGGAACATAAGTGATTTTCTCGGCGAGTTAAGCATTTTGAGTAATTTGCCGATTGATTTCAGAACGGCTTGCATCACAATTAACTACTTTTTGCAAGGCATTCATTGTGGAACAAAAGTGATTTTCTCGGCGAGTTAAGCATTTTGAGTAATTGGCCGATTCGTTTCAAAACGGCTTGCAATACAATTAACTATATTTTGCCAGACGTGTGGAACCAAAGTGACTTTCTCGGCGAGTTCAGCATTTTCAGCAATTTGCCGATTGGTTTCAGAACGGCTTGCATTGAAATTTACTATTTTTTGCCAGACATTCATTGCGGGAAAAAGGTGATTTTCTCGCCGAGTTAAGCAATTTGCGTAATTTGCCGATTGATTTCAGAACGGCTTGCATCACATTTAACTATTTTTTGCCAGGCATTCATTGTGGAACAAAAGTGATTTTCTCGGCGACTTAAGCATTTTGAGTAATTTGCCGATTGGTTTCAGAACGGCTTGCATTGAAGTTTACTATTTTTTGCCAGACATTCATTGTGGGAAAAAGGTGATTTTCTCGGCGAGTTAAGCAATTTGAGTAATTTGCCGATTGATTTCAGAACGGCTTGCAATACAATTAACTATATTTTCCCAGGCATTCATTGTGGAACAAAAGTGATTTTCTCGGCGAGTTAAGCATTTTGAGTAATTTGCCGATTGGTTTCAGAACGGCTTGCATTGAAATTTACTATTTTTTGCCAGACATTCATTGTGGAACAAAAGTGATTTTCTCGGCGAGTTAAGCATTTTGAGTAATTTGCCGATTGGTTTCAGAACGGCTTGCATCACAATTAACTGTTTTTTGTCAGGCATTCATAGTGGAACAAAAGTGATTTTCTCGGCGAGTTAAGCATTTTGAGTAATTTGCCGATTGGGTTCAGAACGTCTTGCATCAAAATGAACTATTTTTTGCCAGACATTCATTGTGGAACAAAAGCGATTTTCTCGGAGAGTTAAGCATTTTGAGCAATTTGCCGATTGGTGTCAGAACGGCGTGCATCACAATTAACTATTTTTTGCCAGGCATTCATTGTGGAACAAAAGTGATTTTCTCGGCGAGTTAAGCATTTTGAGTAATTTGCTGATTGGTTTCAGAACGGCTTGCATTGAAATTTACTATTTTTTGCCTGACATTCATTGTGGAACAAAAGTAATTTTCTCGGAGAGTTAAGCATTTTGAGCAATTTGCCGATTGGTTTCAGAACGGCTTGCATTGAAATTTACCATTTTCTGCCAGACATTCATTGTGGAACAAAAATGATTTTCTCGGCGAGTTAAGCATTTTGAGCAATTTGCCGATTGGTTTCAGAACGGCTTGCATTGAAATTTACTATTTTTTGACAGACATTCATTGTGGAACAAAACTGATTTTCTCGGCGAGTTAAGCATTTAGAATAATTTGCCGATTGGTTTCAGAACGGCTTGCAATACAATTAACTATTTTTTGCCAGCCTTTCATTGTGGAACCAAAGTGACTTTCTCGGCGAGTTCAGCATTTTCAGCAATTTGCCGATTGGTTTCAGAACGGCTTGCATCACAATTAACTATTTTTTGCCAGGCATTCATTGTGGAACAAAAGTGATTTTTTCGGCGAGTTATGCATTTTGAGTAATTTGCAGATTGCTTTCAGAACGGCTTGCATTGAAATTTACTAATTTTTGCCAGACATTCATTGTGGGAAAAGGGTGATTTTCTCGGCGAGTTAAGCAATTTGAGTAATTTGCCGATTGATTTCAGAACGGCTTGCATCACAATTAACTATTTTTTGCCAGGCATTCATTGTGGAACAAAAGTGATTTTCTCGGCGAGTTAAGCATTTTGAGTAATTTGCTGATTGGTTTCAGAACGGCTTGCATTGAAATTTACTATTTTTTGCCAGACATTCATTGTGGAACAAAAGTGATTTTCTCGGCGAGTTAAGCATTTTGAGTAATTTGCCGATTCGATTCAGAACGGCTTGCATCACAATTAACTATTTTTTGCCAGGCATTCATTGTGGAACAAAAGTGATTTTTCTCGGCGAGTTAAGCAGTTTGAGTAATTTGACGATTGGTTTCAGAACGGCTTGCATTGAAATTTTCTATTTTTTGCCAGACATTCATTGTGGAACAAAACTGATTTTCTCGGCGAGTTAAGCATTTAGAATAATTTGCCGATTGGTTTCAGAACGGCTTGCAATACAATTAACTATTTTTTGCCAGCCTTTCATTGTGGAACCAAAGTGACTTTCTCGGCGAGTTCAGCATTTTCAGCAATTTGCCGATTGGTTTCAGAACGGCTTGCATCACAATTAACTATTTTTTGCCAGGCATTCATTGTGGAACAAAAGTGATTTTTTCGGCGAGTTATGCATTTTGAGTAATTTGCAGATTGCTTTCAGAACGGCTTGCATTGAAATTTACTAATTTTTGCCAGACATTCATTGTGGGAAAAGGGTGATTTTCTCGGCGAGTTAAGCAATTTGAGTAATTTGCCGATTGGTTTCAGAACGGCTTGCATTGAAATTTACTATTTTTTGCCAGACATTCATTGTGGAACAAAAGTGATTTTCTCGGCGAGTTAAGCATTTTGAGTAATTTGCCGATTGATTTCAGAACGGCTTGCATCACAATTAACTATTTTTTGCCAGGCATTCATTGTGGAACAAAAGTGATTTTCTCGGCGAGTTAAGCATTTTGAGTAATTTGCCGATTGATTTCAGAACGGCTTGCATCACGATTAACTACTTTTTGCAAGGCATTCATTGTGGAACAAAAGTGATTTTCTCGGCGAGTTAAGCATTTTGAGTAATTTGCCGATTCGTTTCAAAACGGCTTGCAATACAATTAACTATATTTTGCCAGACATGTGGAACCAAAGTGACTTTCTCGGCGAGTTCAGCATTTTCAGCAATTTGCCGATTGGTTTCAGAACGGCTTGCATTGAAGTTTACTATTTTTTGCCAGACATTCATTGTGGGAAAAAGGTGATTTTCTCGGCGAGTTAAGCAATTTGAGTAATTTGCCGATTGATTTCAGAACGGCTTGCAATACAATTAACTATTTTTTCCCAGGCATTCATTGTGGAACAAAAGTGATTTTCTCGGCGAGTTAAGCATTTTGAGTAATTTGCCGATTGGTTTCAGAACGACTTGCATTGAAGTTTACTATTTTTTGCCAGACATTCATTGTGGGAAAAAGGTGATTTTCTCGGCGAGTTAAGCAATTTGAGTAATTTGCCGATTGATTTCAGAACGGCTTGCAATACAATTAACTATTTTTTCCCAGGCATTCATTGTGGAACAAAAGTGATTTTCTCGGCGAGTTAAGCATTTTGAGTAATTTGCCGATTGGTTTCAGAACGGCTTGCATTGAAATTTACTATTTTTTGCCAGACATTCATTGTGGAACAAAAGTGATTTTCTCGGCGAGTTAAGCATTTTGAGTAATTTGCCGATTGGTTTCAGAACGGCTTGCATCACGATTAACTGTTTTTTGTCAGGCATTCATTGTGGAACAAAAGTGATTTTCTCGGCGAGTTAAGCATTTTGAGTAATTTGCCGATTGGGTTCAGAACGTCTTGCATCAAAATGAACTATTTTTTGCCAGACATTCATTGTGGAACAAAAGCGATTTTCTCGGAGAGTTAAGCATTTTGAGCAATTTGCCGATTGGTGTCAGAACGGCTTGCATCACAATTAACTATTTTTTGCCAGGCATTCATTGTGGAACAAAAGTGATTTTCTCGGCGAGTTAAGCATTTTGAGTAATTTGCCGATTCGATTCAGAACGGCTTGCATCACAATTAACTATTTTTTGCCAGGCATTCATTGTGGAACAAAAGTGACTTTCTCGGCGAGTTAAGAATTTTGAGCAATTTGCCGATTGGTTTCAGAACGGCTTGCATCACAATTAACTATTTTTTGCCAGGCATTCATTGTGGAACAAAAGTGATTTTTTTCGGCGAGTTAAGCATTTTGAGTAATTTGCAGATTGCTTTCAGAACGGCTTGGATTGAAATTTACTATTTTTTGCCAGATATTCATTGTGGGAAAAAGGTGATTTTCTCGGCGAGTTAAGGAATTTGAGTAATTTGCCGATTGATTTCAGAACGGCTTGCATCACAATTAACTATTTTTTGCCAGGCATTCATTGTGGAACAAAAGTGATTTTCTCGGCGAGTTAAGCAGTTTGAGTAATTTGCCGATTGGTTTCAGAACGGCTTGCATTGAAATTTTCTATTTTTTGCCAGACATTCATTGTGGAACAAAAGTGATTTTCTCGGCGAGTTAAGCATTTAGAATAATTTGCCGATTGGTTTCAGAACGGCTTGCAACACAGTTAACTATTTTTTGCCAGGCATTCATTGTGGAACAAAAGTGATTTTCACGGGGAGTTAAGCATTTTGAGTAATTTGTCGATTGGTTTCAGAACGGCTTGCATCACAATTAACTATTTTTTGCCAGACATTCATTGTGGAACCAAAGTGATTTTCACGGGGAGTTAAGCATTTAGAGCAATTTGCCGATTGGTTTCAGAACAGCTTGCATTGAAATTTACTATTTTTTGCCAGACATTCATTGTGGAACAAAAGTGATTTTCTCGGCGAGTTAAGCATTTTGAGCAATTTGCCGATTGGTTTCAGAACGGCTTGCATTACAATTAACTATTTTTTGCAAGGCATTCATTGTGGAACAAAAGTGATTTTCACGGCGAGTTAAGCATTTTGAGCAATTTGCCGATTGGTTTCAGAACGGCTTGCATTGAAATTTACTATTTTTTGCCAGACATTCATTGTGGAACAAAAGTGATTTTCTCGTCGAGTTAAGCATTTTGAGCAATTTGCCGATTGATTTCAGAACGGCTTGCATCACAATTAACTATTTTTTGCCAGGCATTCATTGTGGAACAAAAGTGATTTTCTCGGCGAGTTAAGCATTTTGAGTAATTTGCCGATTGGTTTCAGAACGGCTTGCATTGAAATTTACTATTTTTTGCCAGACATTCATTGTGGAACAAAAGTGATTTTCTCGGCGAGTTAAGCATTTTGAGTAATTTGCCGATTGATTTCAGAACGGCTTGCATCACAATTAACTATTTTTTGCCAGGCATTCACTGTGGAACAAAAGTGATTTTCTCGGCGAGTTAAGCATTTTGAGTAATTTGCCGATTGATTTCAGAACGGCTTGCATCACAATTAACTACTTTTTGCAAGGCATTCATTGTGGAACAAAAGTGATTTTCTCGGCGAGTTAAGCATTTTGAGTAATTGGCCGATTCGTTTCAAAACGGCTTGCAATACAATTAACTATATTTTGCCAGACGTGTGGAACCAAAGTGACTTTCTCGGCGAGTTCAGCATTTTCAGCAATTTGCCGATTGGTTTCAGAACGGCTTGCATTGAAATTTACTATTTTTTGCCAGACATTCATTGCGGGAAAAAGGTGATTTTCTCGCCGAGTTAAGCAATTTGCGTAATTTGCCGATTGATTTCAGAACGGCTTGCATCACATTTAACTATTTTTTGCCAGGCATTCATTGTGGAACAAAAGTGATTTTCTCGGCGACTTAAGCATTTTGAGTAATTTGCCGATTGGTTTCAGAACGGCTTGCATTGAAGTTTACTATTTTTTGCCAGACATTCATTGTGGGAAAAAGGTGATTTTCTCGGCGAGTTAAGCAATTTGAGTAATTTGCCGATTGATTTCAGAACGGCTTGCAATACAATTAACTATTTTTTCCCAGGCATTCATTGTGGAACAAAAGTGATTTTCTCGGCGAGTTAAGCATTTTGAGTAATTTGCCGATTGGTTTCAGAACGGCTTGCATTGAAATTTACTATTTTTTGCCAGACATTCATTGTGGAACAAAAGTGATTTTCTCGGCGAGTTAAGCATTTAGAGTAATTTGCCGATTGGTTTCAGAACGGCTTGCATCACAATTAACTGTTTTTTGTCAGGCATTCATTGTGGAACAAAAGTGATTTTCTCGGCGAGTTAAGCATTTTGAGTAACTTGCCGATTGGGTTCAGAACGTCTTGCATCAAAATGAGCTATTTTTTGCCAGACATTCATTGTGGAACAAAAGCGATTTTCTCGGAGAGTTAAGCATTTTGAGCAATTTGCCGATTGGTGTCAGAACGGCTTGCATCACAATTAACTATTTTTTGCCAGGCATTCATTGTGGAACAAAAGTGATTTTCTCGGCGAGTTAAGCATTTTGAGTAATTTGCCGATTGGATTCAGAACGGCTTGCATCACAATTAACTATTTTTTGCCAGGCATTCATTGTGGAACAAAAGTGATTTTCTCGGCGAGTTAAGCATTTTGAGTAATTTGCCGATTGGTTTCAGAACGGCTTGCATCACGATTAACTGTTTTTTGTCAGGCATTCATTGTGGAACAAAAGTGATTTTCTCGGCGAGTTAAGCATTTTGAGTAATTTGCCGATTGGGTTCAGAACGTCTTGCATCAAAATGAACTATTTTTTGCCAGACATTCATTGTGGAACAAAAGCGATTTTCTCGGAGAGTTAAGCATTTTGAGCAATTTGCCGATTGGTGTCAGAACGGCTTGCATCACAATTAACTATTTTTTGCCAGGCATTCATTGTGGAACAAAAGTGATTTTCTCGGCGAGTTAAGCATTTTGAGTAATTTGCCGATTCGATTCAGAACGGCTTGCAATACAATTAACTATTTTTTGCCAGACATTCATTCTGCAACCAAAGTGACTTTCTCGGCGAGTTAAGAATTTTGAGCAATTTGCCGATTGGTTTCAGAACGGCTTGCATCACAATTAACTATTTTTTGCCAGGCATTCATTGTGGAACAAAAGTGATTTTTTTCGGCGAGTTAAGCATTTTGAGTAATTTGCAGATTGCTTTCAGAACGGCTTGGATTGAAATTTACTATTTTTTGCCAGATATTCATTGTGGGAAAAAGGTGATTTTCTCGGCGAGTTAAGGAATTTGAGTAATTTGCCGATTGATTTCAGAACGGCTTGCATCACAATTAACTATTTTTTGCCAGGCATTCATTGTGGAACAAAAGTGATTTTCTCGGCGAGTTAAGCAGTTTGAGTAATTTGCCGATTGGTTTCAGAACGGCTTGCATTGAAATTTTCTATTTTTTGCCAGACATTCATTGTGGAACAAAAGTGATTTTCTCGGCGAGTTAAGCATTTAGAATAATTTGCCGATTGGTTTCAGAACGGCTTGCAACACAGTTAACTATTTTTTGCCAGGCATTCATTGTGGAACAAAAGTGATTTTCACGGGGAGTTAAGCATTTTGAGTAATTTGTCGATTGGTTTCAGAACGGCTTGCATCACAATTAACTATTTTTTGCCAGACATTCATTGTGGAACCAAAGTGATTTTCACGGGGAGTTAAGCATTTAGAGCAATTTGCCGATTGGTTTCAGAACGGCTTGCATTGAAATTTACTATTTTTTGCCAGACATTCATTGTGGAACAAAAGTGATTTTCTCGTCGAGTTAAGCATTTTGAGCAATTTGCCGATTGATTTCAGAACGGCTTGCATCACAATTAACTATTTTTTGCCAGGCATTCATTGTGGAACAAAAGTGATTTTCTCGGCGAGTTAAGCATTTTGAGCAATTTGCCGATTGGTTTCAGAACGGCTTGCATTGAAATTTACTATTTTTTGCCAGACATTCATTGTGGAACAAAAGTGATTTTCTCGGCGAGTTAAGCATTTTGAGCAATTTGCCGATTGGTTTCAGAACGGCTTGCATTACAATTAACTATTTTTTGCAAGGCATTCATTGTGGAACAAAAGTGATTTTCACGGCGAGTTAAGCATTTTGAGCAATTTGCCGATTGGTTTCAGAACGGCTTGCATTGAAATTTACTATTTTTTGCCAGACATTCATTGTGGAACAAAAGTGATTTTCTCGTCGAGTTAAGCATTTTGAGCAATTTGCCGATTGATTTCAGAACGGCTTGCATCACAATTAACTATTTTTTGCCAGGCATTCATTGTGGAACAAAAGTGATTTTCTCGGCGAGTTAAGCATTTTGAGTAATTTGCCGATTGGTTTCAGAACGGCTTGCATTGAAATTTACTATTTTTTGCCAGACATTCATTGTGGAACAAAAGTGATTTTCTCGGCGAGTTAAGCATTTTGAGTAATTTGCCGATTGATTTCAGAACGGCTTGCATCACAATTAACTATTTTTTGCCAGGCATTCACTGTGGAACAAAAGTGATTTTCTCGGCGAGTTAAGCATTTTGAGTAATTTGCCGATTGATTTCAGAACGGCTTGCATCACAATTAACTACTTTTTGCAAGGCATTCATTGTGGAACAAAAGTGATTTTCTCGGCGAGTTAAGCATTTTGAGTAATTGGCCGATTCGTTTCAAAACGGCTTGCAATACAATTAACTATATTTTGCCAGACGTGTGGAACCAAAGTGACTTTCTCGGCGAGTTCAGCATTTTCAGCAATTTGCCGATTGGTTTCAGAACGGCTTGCATTGAAATTTACTATTTTTTGCCAGACATTCATTGCGGGAAAAAGGTGATTTTCTCGCCGAGTTAAGCAATTTGCGTAATTTGCCGATTGATTTCAGAACGGCTTGCATCACATTTAACTATTTTTTGCCAGGCATTCATTGTGGAACAAAAGTGATTTTCTCGGCGACTTAAGCATTTTGAGTAATTTGCCGATTGGTTTCAGAACGGCTTGCATTGAAGTTTACTATTTTTTGCCAGACATTCATTGTGGGAAAAAGGTGATTTTCTCGGCGAGTTAAGCAATTTGAGTAATTTGCCGATTGATTTCAGAACGGCTTGCAATACAATTAACTATTTTTTCCCAGGCATTCATTGTGGAACAAAAGTGATTTTCTCGGCGAGTTAAGCATTTTGAGTAATTTGCCGATTGGTTTCAGAACGGCTTGCATTGAAATTTACTATTTTTTGCCAGACATTCATTGTGGAACAAAAGTGATTTTCTCGGCGAGTTAAGCATTTAGAGTAATTTGCCGATTGGTTTCAGAACGGCTTGCATCACAATTAACTGTTTTTTGTCAGGCATTCATTGTGGAACAAAAGTGATTTTCTCGGCGAGTTAAGCATTTTGAGTAACTTGCCGATTGGGTTCAGAACGTCTTGCATCAAAATGAGCTATTTTTTGCCAGACATTCATTGTGGAACAAAAGCGATTTTCTCGGAGAGTTAAGCATTTTGAGCAATTTGCCGATTGGTGTCAGAACGGCTTGCATCACAATTAACTATTTTTTGCCAGGCATTCATTGTGGAACAAAAGTGATTTTCTCGGCGAGTTAAGCATTTTGAGTAATTTGCCGATTGGATTCAGAACGGCTTGCATCACAATTAACTATTTTTTGCCAGGCATTCATTGTGGAACAAAAGTGATTTTCTCGGCGAGTTAAGCATTTTGAGTAATTTGCCGATTGGTTTCAGAACGGCTTGCATCACGATTAACTGTTTTTTGTCAGGCATTCATTGTGGAACAAAAGTGATTTTCTCGGCGAGTTAAGCATTTTGAGTAATTTGCCGATTGGGTTCAGAACGTCTTGCATCAAAATGAACTATTTTTTGCCAGACATTCATTGTGGAACAAAAGCGATTTTCTCGGAGAGTTAAGCATTTTGAGCAATTTGCCGATTGGTGTCAGAACGGCTTGCATCACAATTAACTATTTTTTGCCAGGCATTCATTGTGGAACAAAAGTGATTTTCTCGGCGAGTTAAGCATTTTGAGTAATTTGCCGATTCGATTCAGAACGGCTTGCAATACAATTAACTATTTTTTGCCAGACATTCATTCTGCAACCAAAGTGACTTTCTCGGCGAGTTAAGAATTTTGAGCAATTTGCCGATTGGTTTCAGAACGGCTTGCATCACAATTAACTATTTTTTGCCAGGCATTCATTGTGGAACAAAAGTGATTTTTTTCGGCGAGTTAAGCATTTTGAGTAATTTGCAGATTGCTTTCAGAACGGCTTGGATTGAAATTTACTATTTTTTGCCAGATATTCATTGTGGGAAAAAGGTGATTTTCTCGGCGAGTTAAGGAATTTGAGTAATTTGCCGATTGATTTCAGAACGGCTTGCATCACAATTAACTATTTTTTGCCAGGCATTCATTGTGGAACAAAAGTGATTTTCTCGGCGAGTTAAGCAGTTTGAGTAATTTGCCGATTGGTTTCAGAACGGCTTGCATTGAAATTTTCTATTTTTTGCCAGACATTCATTGTGGAACAAAAGTGATTTTCTCGGCGAGTTAAGCATTTAGAATAATTTGCCGATTGGTTTCAGAACGGCTTGCAACACAGTTAACTATTTTTTGCCAGGCATTCATTGTGGAACAAAAGTGATTTTCACGGGGAGTTAAGCATTTTGAGTAATTTGTCGATTGGTTTCAGAACGGCTTGCATCACAATTAACTATTTTTTGCCAGACATTCATTGTGGAACCAAAGTGATTTTCACGGGGAGTTAAGCATTTAGAGCAATTTGCCGATTGGTTTCAGAACAGCTTGCATTGAAATTTACTATTTTTTGCCAGACATTCATTGTGGAACAAAAGTGATTTTCTCGGCGAGTTAAGCATTTTGAGCAATTTGCGGATTGGTTTCAGAACGGCTTGCATTACAATTAACTATTTTTTGCAAGGCATTCATTGTGGAACAAAAGTGATTTTCACGGCGAGTTAAGCATTTTGAGCAATTTGCCGATTGGTTTCAGAACGGCTTGCATCACAATTAACTATTTTTTGCCAGGCATTCATTGTGGAACATAAGTGATTTTCTCGGCGAGTTAAGCATTTTGAGTAATTTGCCGATTGATTTCAGAACGGCTTGCATCACAATTAACTACTTTTTGCAAGGCATTCATTGTGGAACAAAAGTGATTTTCTCGGCGAGTTAAGCATTTTGAGTAATTGGCCGATTCGTTTCAAAACGGCTTGCAATACAATTAACTATATTTTGCCAGACGTGTGGAACCAAAGTGACTTTCTCGGCGAGTTCAGCATTTTCAGCAATTTGCCGATTGGTTTCAGAACGGCTTGCATTGAAATTTACTATTTTTTGCCAGACATTCATTGCGGGAAAAAGGTGATTTTCTCGCCGAGTTAAGCAATTTGCGTAATTTGCCGATTGATTTCAGAACGGCTTGCATCACATTTAACTATTTTTTGCCAGGCATTCATTGTGGAACAAAAGTGATTTTCTCGGCGACTTAAGCATTTTGAGTAATTTGCCGATTGGTTTCAGAACGGCTTGCATTGAAGTTTACTATTTTTTGCCAGACATTCATTGTGGGAAAAAGGTGATTTTCTCGGCGAGTTAAGCAATTTGAGTAATTTGCCGATTGATTTCAGAACGGCTTGCAATACAATTAACTATTTTTTCCCAGGCATTCATTGTGGAACAAAAGTGATTTTCTCGGCGAGTTAAGCATTTTGAGTAATTTGCCGATTGGTTTCAGAACGGCTTGCATTGAAATTTACTATTTTTTGCCAGACATTCATTGTGGAACAAAAGTGATTTTCTCGGCGAGTTAAGCATTTAGAGTAATTTGCCGATTGGTTTCAGAACGGCTTGCATCACAATTAACTGTTTTTTGTCAGGCATTCATTGTGGAACAAAAGTGATTTTCTCGGCGAGTTAAGCATTTTGAGTAACTTGCCGATTGGGTTCAGAACGTCTTGCATCAAAATGAGCTATTTTTTGCCAGACATTCATTGTGGAACAAAAGCGATTTTCTCGGAGAGTTAAGCATTTTGAGCAATTTGCCGATTGGTGTCAGAACGGCTTGCATCACAATTAACTATTTTTTGCCAGGCATTCATTGTGGAACAAAAGTGATTTTCTCGGCGAGTTAAGCATTTTGAGTAATTTGCCGATTGGATTCAGAACGGCTTGCATCACAATTAACTATTTTTTGCCAGGCATTCATTGTGGAACAAAAGTGATTTTCTCGGCGAGTTAAGCATTTTGAGTAATTTGCCGATTGGTTTCAGAACGGCTTGCATCACGATTAACTGTTTTTTGTCAGGCATTCATTGTGGAACAAAAGTGATTTTCTCGGCGAGTTAAGCATTTTGAGTAATTTGCCGATTGGGTTCAGAACGTCTTGCATCAAAATGAACTATTTTTTGCCAGACATTCATTGTGGAACAAAAGCGATTTTCTCGGAGAGTTAAGCATTTTGAGCAATTTGCCGATTGGTGTCAGAACGGCTTGCATCACAATTAACTATTTTTTGCCAGGCATTCATTGTGGAACAAAAGTGATTTTCTCGGCGAGTTAAGCATTTTGAGTAATTTGCCGATTCGATTCAGAACGGCTTGCAATACAATTAACTATTTTTTGCCAGACATTCATTCTGCAACCAAAGTGACTTTCTCGGCGAGTTAAGAATTTTGAGCAATTTGCCGATTGGTTTCAGAACGGCTTGCATCACAATTAACTATTTTTTGCCAGGCATTCATTGTGGAACAAAAGTGATTTTTTTCGGCGAGTTAAGCATTTTGAGTAATTTGCAGATTGCTTTCAGAACGGCTTGGATTGAAATTTACTATTTTTTGCCAGATATTCATTGTGGGAAAAAGGTGATTTTCTCGGCGAGTTAAGGAATTTGAGTAATTTGCCGATTGATTTCAGAACGGCTTGCATCACAATTAACTATTTTTTGCCAGGCATTCATTGTGGAACAAAAGTGATTTTCTCGGCGAGTTAAGCAGTTTGAGTAATTTGCCGATTGGTTTCAGAACGGCTTGCATTGAAATTTTCTATTTTTTGCCAGACATTCATTGTGGAACAAAAGTGATTTTCTCGGCGAGTTAAGCATTTAGAATAATTTGCCGATTGGTTTCAGAACGGCTTGCAACACAGTTAACTATTTTTTGCCAGGCATTCATTGTGGAACAAAAGTGATTTTCACGGGGAGTTAAGCATTTTGAGTAATTTGTCGATTGGTTTCAGAACGGCTTGCATCACAATTAACTATTTTTTGCCAGACATTCATTGTGGAACCAAAGTGATTTTCACGGGGAGTTAAGCATTTAGAGCAATTTGCCGATTGGTTTCAGAACAGCTTGCATTGAAATTTACTATTTTTTGCCAGACATTCATTGTGGAACAAAAGTGATTTTCTCGGCGAGTTAAGCATTTTGAGCAATTTGCCGATTGGTTTCAGAACGGCTTGCATTACAATTAACTATTTTTTGCAAGGCATTCATTGTGGAACAAAAGTGATTTTCACGGCGAGTTAAGCATTTTGAGCAATTTGCCGATTGGTTTCAGAACGGCTTGCATCACAATTAACTATTTTTTGCCAGGCATTCATTGTGGAACATAAGTGATTTTCTCGGCGAGTTAAGCATTTTGAGTAATTTGCCGATTGGATTCAGAACGACTTGCATCACAATTAACTATTTTTTGCCAGGCGTTCATTGTGGAAGACAAAGTAATTTTCTCGGCCAGTTAAGCATTTTGAGTAATTTGCCGATTGGTTTCAGAACGTCATTCATCAAAATTAACTATATTTTGCCAGGCTTTCATTGTTCGAAAATAGTGATTTTCTCGGCGAGTTAAGCATTTTGAGTAATTTAACGACTTTAGATAAAATTTACTATTTTTTGCCAGACATTCATTGTGGAACAAAAGTGATTTTCTCGGCGAGTTAAGCATTTAGAATAATTTGCCGATTGGTTTCAGAACGGCTTGCAACACAGTTAACTATTTTTTGCCTCGCATTCATTGTGGAACAAAAGTGATTTTCACGGGGAGTTAAGCATTTTGAGTAATTTGCCGATTGGTTTCAGAACGGCTTGCATCACAATTAACTATTTTTTGCCAGACATTCATTGTGGAACCAAAGTGATTTTCACGGGGAGTTAAGCATTTAGAGCAATTTGCCGATTGGTTTCAGAACAGCTTGCATTGAAAATTACTATTTTTTGCCAGACATTCATTGTGGAACAAAAGTGATTTTCTCGGCGAGTTAAGCATTTTGAGCAATTTGCCGATTGGTTTCAGAACGGCTTGCATTACAATTAACTATTTTTTGCAAGGCATTCATTGTGGAACAAAAGTGATTTTCACGGCGAGTTAAGCATTTTGAGCAATTTGCCGATTGGTTTCAGAACGGCTTGCATTGAAATTTATTATTTTTTGCCAGACATTCATTGTGGAACAAAAGTGATTTTCTCGGCGAGTTAAGCATTTTGAGTAATTTGCCGATTCGATTCAGAACGGCTTGCAATACAATTAACTATTTTTTGCCAGACATTCATTCTGCAACCAAAGTGACTTTCTCGGCGAGTTAAGAATTTTGAGCAATTTGCCGATTGGTTTCAGAACGGCTTGCATCACAATTAACTATTTTTTGCCAGGCATTCATTGTGGAACAAAAGTGATTTTTTTCGGCGAGTTAAGCATTTTGAGTAATTTGCAGATTGCTTTCAGAACGGCTTGGATTGAAATTTACTATTTTTTGCCAGATATTCATTGTGGGAAAAAGGTGATTTTCTCGGCGAGTTAAGGAATTTGAGTAATTTGCCGATTGATTTCAGAACGGCTTGCATCACAATTAACTATTTTTTGCCAGGCATTCATTGTGGAACAAAAGTGATTTTCTCGGCGAGTTAAGCAGTTTGAGTAATTTGCCGATTGGTTTCAGAACGGCTTGCATTGAAATTTTCTATTTTTTGCCAGGCATTCATTGTGGAACAAAAGTGATTTTCTCGGCGAGTTAAGCA
The DNA here is from genome assembly GCF_047496885.1 of Scyliorhinus torazame. Taxonomy (NCBI): domain Eukaryota; kingdom Metazoa; phylum Chordata; class Chondrichthyes; order Carcharhiniformes; family Scyliorhinidae; genus Scyliorhinus; species Scyliorhinus torazame. The sequence continues at coordinate 151,956,226 of NC_092720.1, forward strand.
TTTTGAGCAATTTGCCGATTGGTTTCAGAACGGCTTGCATTACAATTAACTATTTTTTGCAAGGCATTCATTGTGGAACAAAAGTGATTTTCACGGCGAGTTAAGCATTTTGAGCAATTTGCCGATTGGTTTCAGAACGGCTTGCATCACAATTAACTATTTTTTGCCAGGCATTCATTGTGGAACATAAGTGATTTTCTCGGCGAGTTAAGCATTTTGAGTAATTTGTCGATTGGTTTCAGAACGGCTTGCATCACAATTAACTATTTTTTGCCAGACATTCATTGTGGAACCAAAGTGATTTTCACGGGGAGTTAAGCATTTAGAGCAATTTGCCGATTGGTTTCAGAACAGCTTGCATTGAAATTTACTATTTTTTGCCAGACATTCATTGTGGAACAAAAGTGATTTTCTCGGCGAGTTAAGCATTTTGAGCAATTTGCCGATTGGTTTCAGAACGGCTTGCATTACAATTAACTATTTTTTGCAAGGCATTCATTGTGGAACAAAAGTGATTTTCACGGCGAGTTAAGCATTTTGAGCAATTTGCCGATTGGTTTCAGAACGGCTTGCATCACAATTAACTATTTTTTGCCAGGCATTCATTGTGGAACATAAGTGATTTTCTCGGCGAGTTAAGCATTTTGAGTAATTTGCCGATTGGATTCAGAACGACTTGCATCACAATTAACTATTTTTTGCCAGGCGTTCATTGTGGAAGACAAAGTAATTTTCTCGGCCAGTTAAGCATTTTGAGTAATTTGCCGATTGGTTTCAGAACGTCATTCATCAAAATTAACTATATTTTGCCAGGCTTTCATTGTTCGAAAATAGTGATTTTCTCGGCGAGTTAAGCATTTTGAGTAATTTAACGACTTTAGATAAAATTTACTATTTTTTGCCAGACATTCATTGTGGAACAAAAGTGATTTTCTCGGCGAGTTAAGCATTTAGAATAATTTGCCGATTGGTTTCAGAACGGCTTGCAACACAGTTAACTATTTTTTGCCTCGCATTCATTGTGGAACAAAAGTGATTTTCACGGGGAGTTAAGCATTTTGAGTAATTTGCCGATTGGTTTCAGAACGGCTTGCATCACAATTAACTATTTTTTGCCAGACATTCATTGTGGAACCAAAGTGATTTTCACGGGGAGTTAAGCATTTAGAGCAATTTGCCGATTGGTTTCAGAACAGCTTGCATTGAAAATTACTATTTTTTGCCAGACATTCATTGTGGAACAAAAGTGATTTTCTCGGCGAGTTAAGCATTTTGAGCAATTTGCCGATTGGTTTCAGAACGGCTTGCATTACAATTAACTATTTTTTGCAAGGCATTCATTGTGGAACAAAAGTGATTTTCACGGCGAGTTAAGCATTTTGAGCAATTTGCCGATTGGTTTCAGAACGGCTTGCATTGAAATTTATTATTTTTTGCCAGACATTCATTGTGGAACAAAAGTGATTTTCTCGTCGAGTTAAGCATTTTGAGCAATTTGCCGATTGATTTCAGAACGGCTTGCATCACAATTAACTATTTTTTGCCAGGCATTCATTGTGGAACAAAAGTGATTTTCTCGGCGAGTTAAGCATTTTGAGTAATTTGCCGATTGGTTTCAGAACGGCTTGCATTGAAATTTACTATTTTTTGCCAGACATTCATTGTGGAACAAAAGTGATTTTCTCGGCGAGTTAAGCATTTTGAGTAATTTGCCGATTGATTTCAGAACGGCTTGCATCACAATTAACTATTTTTTGCCAGGCATTCACTGTGGAACAAAAGTGATTTTCTCGGCGAGTTAAGCATTTTGAGTAATTTGCCGATTGATTTCAGAACGGCTTGCATCACAATTAACTACTTTTTGCAAGGCATTCATTGTGGAACAAAAGTGATTTTCTCGGCGAGTTAAGCATTTTGAGTAATTTAACGACTTTAGATAAAATTTACTATTTTTTGCCAGACATTCATTGTGGAACAAAAGTGATTTTCACGGCGAGTTAAGCATTTTGAGCAATTTGCCGATTGGTTTCAGAGCGGCTTGCATTGAAATTTACTATTTTTTGCCAGGCATTCATTGTAGAACAAAAGTGATTTTCTTGGCGAGTTAAGCATTTTGAGCAATTTGCCGATTGGTTTCAGAACGGCTTGCATTGAAATTTACTATTTTTTGCCAGACATTCATTGTGGGAAAAAGGTGATTTTCTCGACGAGTTAAGCATTTTGTGTAATTTGCCATTTGATTTCAGAACGGCTTGCATCACAATTAACTATTTTTTGCCAGGCATTCATTGTCGAACAAAAGTGATTTTCTTGGCGAGTTAAGCATTTTGAGCAATTTGCCGATTGGTTTCAGAACGGCTTGAATTGAAATTTACTATTTTCTGCCAGACATTCATTGTGGAACAAAAATTATTTTCTCGGCGAGTTAAGCATTTTGAGCAATTTGCCGATTGGTTTCAGAACGGCTTGCATTGAAATTTACTACTTTTTGACAGACATTCATTGTGTGAAAAAGGTGATTTTCTCGGCGAGTGAAGCATTTTCAGTAATTTGCCGATTGATTTCAGAACGACTTGCATCACAATTAACTACTTTTTGCAAGGCATTCATTGTGGAACAAAAGTGATTTTCTCGGCGAGTTAAGCATTTTGAGTAATTTAACGACTTTAGATAAAATTTACTATTTTTTGCCAGACATTCATTGTGGAACAAAAGTGATTTTCACGGCGAGTTAAGCATTTTGAGCAATTTGCCGATTGGTTTCAGAACGGCTTGCATTGAAATTTATTATTTTTTGCCAGACATTCATTGTGGAACAAAAGTGATTTTCTCGTCGAGTTAAGCATTTTGAGCAATTTGCCGATTGATTTCAGAACGGCTTGCATCACAATTAACTATTTTTTGCCAGGCATTCATTGTGGAACAAAAGTGATTTTCTCGGCGAGTTAAGCATTTTGAGTAATTTGCCGATTGGTTTCAGAACGGCTTGCATTGAAATTTACTATTTTTTGCCAGACATTCATTGTGGAACAAAAGTGATTTTCTCGGCGAGTTAAGCATTTTGAGTAATTTGCCGATTGATTTCAGAACGGCTTGCATCACAATTAACTATTTTTTGCCAGGCATTCACTGTGGAACAAAAGTGATTTTCTCGGCGAGTTAAGCATTTTGAGTAATTTGCCGATTGATTTCAGAACGGCTTGCATCACAATTAACTACTTTTTGCAAGGCATTCATTGTGGAACAAAAGTGATTTTCTCGGCGAGTTAAGCATTTTGAGTAATTTGCAGATTGCTTTCAGAACGGCTTGGATTGAAATTTACTATTTTTTGCCAGATATTCATTGTGGGAAAAAGGTGATTTTCTCGGCGAGTTAAGGAATTTGAGTAATTTGCCGATTGATTTCAGAACGGCTTGCATCACAATTAACTATTTTTTGCCAGGCATTCATTGTGGAACAAAAGTGATTTTCTCGGCGAGTTAAGCAGTTTGAGTAATTTGCCGATTGGTTTCAGAACGGCTTGCATTGAAATTTTCTATTTTTTGCCAGACATTCATTGTGGAACAAAAGTGATTTTCTCGGCGAGTTAAGCATTTAGAATAATTTGCCGATTGGTTTCAGAACGGCTTGCAACACAGTTAACTATTTTTTGCCAGGCATTCATTGTGGAACAAAAGTGATTTTCACGGGGAGTTAAGCATTTTGAGTAATTTGTCGATTGGTTTCAGAACGGCTTGCATCACAATTAACTATTTTTTGCCAGACATTCATTGTGGAACCAAAGTGATTTTCACGGGGAGTTAAGCATTTAGAGCAATTTGCCGATTGGTTTCAGAACAGCTTGCATTGAAATTTACTATTTTTTGCCAGACATTCATTGTGGAACAAAAGTGATTTTCTCGGCGAGTTAAGCATTTTGAGCAATTTGCCGATTGGTTTCAGAACGGCTTGCATTACAATTAACTATTTTTTGCAAGGCATTCATTGTGGAACAAAAGTGATTTTCACGGCGAGTTAAGCATTTTGAGCAATTTGCCGATTGGTTTCAGAACGGCTTGCATCACAATTAACTATTTTTTGCCAGGCATTCATTGTGGAACATAAGTGATTTTCTCGGCGAGTTAAGCATTTTGAGTAATTTGCCGATTGGATTCAGAACGACTTGCATCACAATTAACTATTTTTTGCCAGGCGTTCATTGTGGAAGACAAAGTAATTTTCTCGGCCAGTTAAGCATTTTGAGTAATTTGCCGATTGGTTTCAGAACGTCATTCATCAAAATTAACTATATTTTGCCAGGCTTTCATTGTTCGAAAATAGTGATTTTCTCGGCGAGTTAAGCATTTTGAGTAATTTAACGACTTTAGATAAAATTTACTATTTTTTGCCAGACATTCATTGTGGAACAAAAGTGATTTTCTCGGCGAGTTAAGCATTTAGAATAATTTGCCGATTGGTTTCAGAACGGCTTGCAACACAGTTAACTATTTTTTGCCTCGCATTCATTGTGGAACAAAAGTGATTTTCACGGGGAGTTAAGCATTTTGAGTAATTTGCCGATTGGTTTCAGAACGGCTTGCATCACAATTAACTATTTTTTGCCAGACATTCATTGTGGAACCAAAGTGATTTTCACGGGGAGTTAAGCATTTAGAGCAATTTGCCGATTGGTTTCAGAACAGCTTGCATTGAAAATTACTATTTTTTGCCAGACATTCATTGTGGAACAAAAGTGATTTTCTCGGCGAGTTAAGCATTTTGAGCAATTTGCCGATTGGTTTCAGAACGGCTTGCATTACAATTAACTATTTTTTGCAAGGCATTCATTGTGGAACAAAAGTGATTTTCACGGCGAGTTAAGCATTTTGAGCAATTTGCCGATTGGTTTCAGAACGGCTTGCATTGAAATTTATTATTTTTTGCCAGACATTCATTGTGGAACAAAAGTGATTTTCTCGTCGAGTTAAGCATTTTGAGCAATTTGCCGATTGATTTCAGAACGGCTTGCATCACAATTAACTATTTTTTGCCAGGCATTCATTGTGGAACAAAAGTGATTTTCTCGGCGAGTTAAGCATTTTGAGTAATTTGCCGATTGGTTTCAGAACGGCTTGCATTGAAATTTACTATTTTTTGCCAGACATTCATTGTGGAACAAAAGTGATTTTCTCGGCGAGTTAAGCATTTTGAGTAATTTGCCGATTGATTTCAGAACGGCTTGCATCACAATTAACTATTTTTTGCCAGGCATTCACTGTGGAACAAAAGTGATTTTCTCGGCGAGTTAAGCATTTTGAGTAATTTGCCGATTGATTTCAGAACGGCTTGCATCACAATTAACTACTTTTTGCAAGGCATTCATTGTGGAACAAAAGTGATTTTCTCGGCGAGTTAAGCATTTTGAGTAATTTAACGACTTTAGATAAAATTTACTATTTTTTGCCAGACATTCATTGTGGAACAAAAGTGATTTTCACGGCGAGTTAAGCATTTTGAGCAATTTGCCGATTGGTTTCAGAGCGGCTTGCATTGAAATTTACTATTTTTTGCCAGGCATTCATTGTAGAACAAAAGTGATTTTCTTGGCGAGTTAAGCATTTTGAGCAATTTGCCGATTGGTTTCAGAACGGCTTGCATTGAAATTTACTATTTTTTGCCAGACATTCATTGTGGGAAAAAGGTGATTTTCTCGACGAGTTAAGCATTTTGTGTAATTTGCCGTTTGATTTCAGAACGGCTTGCATCACAATTAACTATTTTTTGCCAGGCATTCATTGTCGAACAAAAGTGATTTTCTTGGCGAGTTAAGCATTTTGAGCAATTTGCCGATTGGTTTCAGAACGGCTTGAATTGAAATTTACTATTTTCTGCCAGACATTCATTGTGGAACAAAAATTATTTTCTCGGCGAGTTAAGCATTTTGAGCAATTTGCCGATTGGTTTCAGAACGGCTTGCATTGAAATTTACTACTTTTTGACAGACATTCATTGTGTGAAAAAGGTGATTTTCTCGGCGAGTGAAGCATTTTCAGTAATTTGCCGATTGATTTCAGAACGGCTTGCATCACAATTAACTACTTTTTGCAGGGCATTCATTGTGGAACAAAAGTGATTTTCTCGGCGAGTTAAGCATTTTGAGTAATTTAACGACTTTAGATAAAATTTACTATTTTTTGCCAGACATTCATTGTGGAACAAAAGTGATTTTCACGGCGAGTTAAGCATTTTGAGCAATTTGCCGATTGGTTTCAGAACGGCTTGCATTGAAATTTATTATTTTTTGCCAGACATTCATTGTGGAACAAAAGTGATTTTCTCGTCGAGTTAAGCATTTTGAGCAATTTGCCGATTGATTTCAGAACGGCTTGCATCACAATTAACTATTTTTTGCCAGGCATTCATTGTGGAACAAAAGTGATTTTCTCGGCGAGTTAAGCATTTTGAGTAATTTGCCGATTGGTTTCAGAACGGCTTGCATTGAAATTTACTATTTTTTGCCAGACATTCATTGTGGAACAAAAGTGATTTTCTCGGCGAGTTAAGCATTTTGAGTAATTTGCCGATTGATTTCAGAACGGCTTGCATCACAATTAACTATTTTTTGCCAGGCATTCACTGTGGAACAAAAGTGATTTTCTCGGCGAGTTAAGCATTTTGAGTAATTTGCCGATTGATTTCAGAACGGCTTGCATCACAATTAACTACTTTTTGCAAGGCATTCATTGTGGAACAAAAGTGATTTTCTCGGCGAGTTAAGCATTTTGAGTAATTTAACGACTTTAGATAAAATTTACTATTTTTTGCCAGACATTCATTGTGGAACAAAAGTGATTTTCACGGCGAGTTAAGCATTTTGAGCAATTTGCCGATTGGTTTCAGAGCGGCTTGCATTGAAATTTACTATATTTTGCCAGGCATTCATTGTAGAACAAAAGTGATTTTCTTGGCGAGTTAAGCATTTTGAGCAATTTGCCGATTGGTTTCAGAACGGCTTGCATTGAAATTTACTATTTTTTGCCAGACATTCATTGTGGGAAAATGGTGATTTTCTCGACGAGTTAAGCATTTTGTGTAATTTGCCGTTTGATTTCAGAACGGCTTGCATCGCAATTAACTATTTTTTGCCAGGCATTCATTGTCGAACAAAAGTGATTTTCTTGGCGAGTTAAGCATTTTGAGCAATTTGCCGATTGGTTTCAGAACGGCTTGAATTGAAATTTACTATTTTCTGCCAGACATTCATTGTGGAACAAAAATGATTTTCTCGGCAAGTTAAGCATTTTGAGCAATTTGCCGATTGGTTTCAGAACGGCTTGCATTGAAATTTACTATTTTTTGACAGACATTCATTGTGTGAAAAAGGTGATTTTCTCGGCGAGTGAAGCATTTTCAGTAATTTGCCGATTGATTTCAGAACGGGTTGCATCACAATTAACTATTTTTTGCCAGGCGTTCATCGTGGAACAAAAGTGATTTTCTCGGCGAGATAAGCATTTTGAGTAATTTACCGATTGGTTTCAGAACGGCTTGCATAAAATTTACTATTTATTGCCAGACATTCATTGTGGGAAAAAAGTGATTTTCTCAGCGAGTTAAGCATTTTGAGTAATTTGCCGATTGCTTTCAGAACGGCTTGCATTGAAATTTACTATTTTTTGCCAGGCATTCATTGTGGAACAAAAGTGATTTTTTTCGGCGAGTTAAGCATTTTGAGTAATTTGCAGATTGCTTTCAGAACGGCTTGCATTGAAATTTACTATTTTTTGCCAGACATTCATTGTGGGAAAAAGGTGATTTTCTCGGCGAGTTAAGCAATTTGCGTAATTTGCTGATTGATTTCAGAACGGCTTGCATCACATTTAACTATTTTTTGCCAGGCATTCATTGTGGAACAAAAGTGATTTTCTCGGCGAGTTAAGCATTTTGAGTAATTTGCCGATTGGTTTCAGAACGGCTTGCATTGAAATTTACTATTTTTTGCCAGGCATTCATTGTGGAACAAAAGTGATTTTCTCGGCGAGTTAAGCATTTTGAGTAATTTGCCGATTGGTTTCAGAACGGCTTGCATCACAATTAACTGTTTTTTGTCAGGCATTCATTGTGGAACAAAAGTGATTTTCTCGGCGAGTTAAGCATTTTGAGTAATTTGCCGATTGGGTTCAGAACGTCTTGCATCAAAATGAACTATTTTTTGCCAGACATTCATTGTGGAACAAAAGCGATTTTCTCGGAGAGTTAAGCATTTTGAGCAATTTGCCGATTGGTGTCAGAACGGCTTGCATCACAATTAACAATTTATTGCCAGGCATTCATTGTGGAACAAAAGTGATTTTCTCGGCGAGTTAAGCATTTTGAGTAATTTGCTGATTGGTTTCAGAACGGCTTGCATTGAAATTTACTATTTTTTGCCAGACATTCATTGTGGAACAAAAGTGATTTTCTCGGCGAGTTAAGCATTTTGAGTAATTTGCCGATTCGATTCAGAACGGCTTGCAATACAATTAACTATTTTTTGCCAGACATTCATTGTGGAACCAAAGTGACTTTCTCGGCGAGTTAAGAATTTTGAGCAATTTGCCGATTGGTTTCAGAACGGCTTGCATCACAATTAACTATTTTTTGCCAGGCATTCATTGTGGAACAAAAGTGATTTTTTCGGCGAGTTAAGCATTTTGAGTAATTTGCAGATTGCTTTCAGAACGGCTTGGATTGAAATTTACTATTTTTGGCCAGATATTCATTGTGGGAAAAAGGTGATTTTCTCGGCGAGTTAAGGAATTTGAGTAATTTGCCGATTGATTTCAGAACGGCTTGCATCACAATTAACTATTTTTTGCCAGGCATTCATTGTGGAACAAAAGTGATTTTCTCGGCGAGTTAAGCAGTTTGAGTAATTTGCCGATTGGTTTCAGAACGGCTTGCATTGAAATTTTCTATTTTTTGCCAGACATTCATTGTGGAACAAAAGTGATTTTCTCGGCGAGTTAAGCATTTAGAATAATTTGCCGATTGGTTTCAGAACGGCTTGCAACACAGTTAACTATTTTTTGCCAGGCATTCATTGTGGAACAAAAGTGATTTTCACGGGGAGTTAAGCATTTTGAGTAATTTGCCGATTGGTTTCAGAACGGCTTGCATCACAATTAACTATTTTTTGCCAGACATTCATTGTGGAACCAAAGTGATTTTCACGGGGAGTTAAGCATTTAGAGCAATTTGCCGATTGGTTTCAGAACGGCTTGCATTGAAATTTACTATTTTTTGCCAGGCATTCATTGTGGAACAAAAGTGATTTTCTCGGCGTGTTAAGCATTTTGAGCAATTTGCCGATTGGTTTCAGAACGGCTTGCATTACAATTAACTATTTTTTGCAAGGCATTCATTGTGGAACAAAAGTGATTTTCACGGCGAGTTAAGCATTTTGAGCAATTTGCCGATTGGTTTCAGAACGGCTTGCATTGAAATTTACTATTTTTTGCCAGACATTCATTGTGGAACAAAAGTGATTTTCTCGGCGAGTTAAGCATTTTGAGCAATTTGCCGATTGATTTCAGAACGGCTTGCATCACAATTAACTATTTTTTGCCAGGCATTCATTGTGGAACAAAAGTGATTTTCTCGGCGAGTTAAGCATTTTGAGTAATTTGCTGATTGGTTTCAGAACGGCTTGCATTGAAATTTACTATTTTTTGCCAGACATTCATTGTGGAACAAAAGTGATTTTCTCGGCGAGTTAAGCATTTTGAGTAATTTGCCGATTGATTTCAGAACGGCTTGCATCACAATTAACTATTTTTTGCCAGGCATTCATTGTGGAACAAAAGTGATTTTCTCGGCGAGTTAAGCATTTTGAGTAATTTGCCGATTGATTTCAGAACGGCTTGCATCACAATTAACTACTTTTTGCAAGGCATTCATTGTGGAACAAAAGTGATTTTCTCGGCGAGTTAAGCATTTTGAGTAATTTGCCGATTCGTTTCAAAACGGCTTGCAATACAATTAACTATATTTTGCCAGACGTGTGGAACCAAAGTGACTTTCTCGGCGAGTTCAGCATTTTCAGCAATTTGCCGATTGGTTTCAGAACGGCTTGCATCACAATTAACTATTTTTTGCCAGGCATTCATTGTGGAACAAAAGTGATTTTTTCGGCGAGTTAAGCATTTTGAGTAATTTGCAGATTGCTTTCAGAACGGCTTGCATTGAAATTTACTATTTTTTGCCAGACATTCATTGTGGGAAAAAGGTGATTTTCTCGCCGAGTTAAGCAATTTGCGTAATTTGCCGATTGATTTCAGAACGGCTTGCATCACATTTAACTATTTTTTGCCAGGCATTCATTGTGGAACAAAAGTGATTTTCTCGGCGAGTTAAGCATTTTGAGTAATTTGCCGATTGGTTTCAGAACGGCTTGCATTGAAGTTTACTATTTTTTGCCAGACATTCATTGTGGGAAAAAGGTGATTTTCTCGGCGAGTTAAGCAATTTGAGTAATTTCCCGATTGATTTCAGAACGGCTTGCAATACAATTAACTATTTTTTCCCAGGCATTCATTGAGGAACAAAAGTGATTTTCTCGGCGAGTTAAGCATTTTGAGTAATTTGCCGATTGGTTTCAGAACGGCTTGCATTGAAATTTACTATTTTTTGCCAGACATTCATTGTGGAACAAAAGTGATTTTCTCGGCGAGTTAAGCATTTTGAGTAATTTGCCGATTGATTTCAGAACGGCTTGCATCACAATTAACTATTTTTTAACCAGGCATTCATTGTGGAACAAAAGTGATTTTCTCGGCGAGTTAAGCATTTTGAGCAATTTGCCGATTGGTTTCAGAACGGCTTGCATTGAAATTTACTATTTTTTGCCAGACATTCATTGTGGAACAAAAGTGATTTTCTCGGCGAGTTAAGCATTTTGAGCAATTTGCCGATTGGTTTCAGAACGGCTTGCATTGAAATTTACTATTTATTGCCAGACATTCATTGTTGAACAAAAGTGATTTTCTCGGCGAGTTAAGCATTTTGAGCAATTTGCCGATTGGTTTCAGAACGGCTTGCATCAAAATTAACTATTTTTTGCCAGACATTCATTGTGGAACAAAAGTGATTTTCTTGGCGAGTTAAGCATTTTAAGCAATTTGCCGATTGGTTTCACAACGGCTTGCATTGAAATTTACTATTTTTTGCCAGACATTCATTGTGGGAAAAAGGTGATTTTCTCGACGAGTTAAGCATTTTGAGTAATTTGCAGATTGCTTTCAGAACGGCTTGCATTGAAATTTACTATTTTTTGCCAGGCATTCATTGTGGAACAAAAGTGATTTTTTTCGGCGAGTTAAGCATTTTGAGTAATTTGCAGATTGCTTTCAGAACGGCTTGCATTGAAATTTACTATTTTTTGCCAGACATTCATTGTGGGAAAAAGGTGATTTTCTCGGCGAGTTAAGCAATTTGCGTAATTTGCTGATTGATTTCAGAACGGCTTGCATCACATTTAACTATTTTTTGCCAGGCATTCATTGTGGAACAAAAGTGATTTTCTCGGCGAGTTAAGCATTTTGAGTAATTTGCCGATTGGTTTCAGAACGGCTTGCATTGAAATTTACTATTTTTTGCCAGACATTCATTGTGGAACAAAAGTGATTTTCTCGGCGAGTTAAGCATTTTGAGTAATTTGCCGTTTGGTTTCAGAACGGCTTGCATCACAATTAACTGTTTTTTGTCAGGCATTCATTGTGGAACAAAAGTGATTTTCTCGGAGAGTTAAGCATTTTGAGCAACTTGCCGATTGGTGTCAGAACGGCTTGCATCACAATTAACTATTTTTTGCCAGGCATTCATTGTGGAACAAAAGTGATTTTCTCGGCGAGTTAAGCATTTTGAGTAATTTGCTGATTGGTTTCAGAACGGCTTGCATTGAAATTTACTATTTTTTGCCAGACATTCATTGTGGAACAAAAGTGATTTTCTCGGCGAGTTAAGCATTTTGAGTAATTTGCCGATTCGATTCAGAACGGCTTGCAATACAATTAACTATTTTTTGCCAGACATTCATTGTGGAACCAAAGTGACTTTCTCGGCGAGTTAAGAATTTTGAGCAATTTTCCGATTGGTTTCAGAACGGCTTGCATCACAATTAACTATTTTTTGCCAGGCATTCATTGTGGAACAAAAGTGATTTTTTCGGCGAGTTAAGCATTTTGAGTAATTTGCAGATTGCTTTCAGAACGGCTTGGATTGAAATTTACTATTTTTGGCCAGATATTCATTGTGGGAAAAAGGTGATTTTCTCGGCGAGTTAAGGAATTTGAGTAATTTGCCGATTGATTTCAGAACGGCTTGCATCACAATTAACTATTTTTTGCCAGGCATTCATTGTGGAACAAAAGTGATTTTCTCGGCGAGTTAAGCAGTTTGAGTAATTTGCCGATTGGTTTCAGAACGGCTTGCATTGAAATTTTCTATTTTTTGCCAGACATTCATTGTGGAACAAAAGTGATTTTCTCGGCGAGTTAAGCATTTAGAATAATTTGCCGATTGGTTGCAGAACGGCTTGCAACACAGTTAACTATTTTTTGCCAGGCATTCATTGTGGAACAAAAGTGATTTTCACGGGGAGTTAAGCATTTTGAGTAATTTGCCGATTGGTTTCAGAACGGCTTGCATCACAATTAACTATTTTTTGCCAGACATTCATTGTGGAACCAAAGTGATTTTCACGGGGAGTTAAGCATTTTGAGCAATTTGCCGATTGGTTTCAGAACGGCTTGCATTGAAATTTACTATTTTTTGCCAGACATTCATTGTGGAACAAAAGTGATTTTCTCGGCGAGTTAAGCATTTTGAGCAATTTGCCGATTGATTTCAGAACGGCTTGCATCACAATTAACTATTTTTTGCCAGGCATTCATTGTGGAACAAAAGTGATTTTCTCGGCGAGTTAAGCATTTTGAGTAATTTGCTGATTGGTTTCAGAACGGCTTGCATTGAAATTTACTATTTTTTGCCAGACATTCATTGTGGAACAAAAGTGATTTTCTCGGCGAGTTAAGCATTTTGAGTAATTTGCCGATTGATTTCAGAACGGCTTGCATCACAATTAACTATTTTTTGCCAGGCATTCATTGTGGAACAAAAGTGATTTTCTCGGCGAGTTAAGCATTTTGAGTAATTTGCCGATTGATTTCAGAACGGCTTGCATCACAATTAACTACTTTTTGCAAGGCATTCATTGTGGAACAAAAGTGATTTTCTCGGCGAGTTAAGCATTTTGAGTAATTTGCCGATTCGTTTCAAAACGGCTTGCAATACAATTAACTATATTTTGCCAGACGTGTGGAACCAAAGTGACTTTCTCGGCGAGTTCAGCATTTTCAGCAATTTGCCGATTGGTTTCAGAACGGCTTGCATCACAATTAACTATTTTTTGCCAGGCATTCATTGTGGAACAAAAGTGATTTTTTCGGCGAGTTAAGCATTTTGAGTAATTTGCAGATTGCTTTCAGAACGGCTTGCATTGAAATTTACTATTTTTTGCCAGACATTCATTGTGGGAAAAAGGTGATTTTCTCGCCGAGTTAAGCAATTTGCGTAATTTGCCGATTGATTTCAGAACGGCTTGCATCACATTTAACTATTTTTTGCCAGGCATTCATTGTGGAACAAAAGTGATTTTCTCGGCGAGTTAAGCATTTTGAGTAATTTGCCGATTGGTTTCAGAACGGCTTGCATTGAAGTTTACTATTTTTTGCCAGACATTCATTGTGGGAAAAAGGTGATTTTCTCGGCGAGTTAAGCAATTTGAGTAATTTCCCGATTGATTTCAGAACGGCTTGCAATACAATTAACTATTTTTTCCCAGGCATTCATTGTGGAACAAAAGTGATTTTCTCGGCGAGTTAAGCATTTTGAGTAATTTGCCGATTGGTTTCAGAACGGCTTGCATTGAAATTTACTATTTTTTGCCAGACATTCATTGTGGAACAAAAGTGATTTTCTCGGCGAGTTAAGCATTTTGAGTAATTTGCCGATTGGTTTCAGAACGGCTTGCATCACAATTAACTGTTTTTTGTCAGGCATTCATTGTGGAACAAAAGTGATTTTCTCGGCGAGTTAAGCATTTTGAGTAACTTGCCGATTGGGTTCAGAACGTCTTGCATCAAAATGAACTATTTTTTGCCAGTCATTCATTGTGGAACAAAAGCGATTTTCTCGGAGAGTTAAGCATTTTGAGTAATTTGCCGATTGGTGTCAGAACGGCTTGCATCACACTTAACTATTTTTTGCCAGGCATTCATTGTGGAACAAAAGTGATTTTCTCGGCGAGTTAAGCATTTTGAGTAATTTGCCGATTGGTTTCAGAACGGCTTGCATCACAATTAACTATTTTTTGCCAGGCATTCATTGTGGAACATAAGTGATTTTCTCGGCGAGTTAAGCATTTTGAGTAATTTGCCGATTGGATTCAGAACGACTTGCATCACAATTAACTATTTTTTGCCAGGCGTTCATTGTGGAAGACAAAGTAATTTTCTCGGCCAGTTAAGCATTTTGAGTAATTTGCCGATTGGTTTCAGAACGTCATTCATCAAAATTAACTATATTTTGCCAGGCTTTCATTGTGGGAAAAAAGTAATTTTCTCAACGAGTTAAGCATTTTGAGTAATTTGCCGATTGGTTTCAGCACGTCTTGCATCAAAATTAACTATTTTTTGCCAGACATTCATTGTTGGAAAATAGTGATTTTCTCGGCGAGTTAAGCATTTTGAGTAATTTAACGACTTTAGATAAAATTTACTATTTTTTGCCAGACATTCATTGTGGAACAAAAGTGATTTTCTTGGCGAGTTAAGCATTTTGAGCAATTTGCCGATTGGTTTCAGAGCGGCTTGCATTGAAATTTACTATTTTTTGCCAGGCATTCATTGTGGAACAAAAGTGATTTTCTTGGCGAGTTAAGCATTTTGAGCAATTTGCCGATTGGTTTCAGAACGGCTTGCATTGAAATTTACTATTTTTTGCCAGACATTCATTGTGGGAAAAAGGTGATTTTCTCGACGAGTTAAGCATTTTGTGTAATTTGCCGTTTGATTTCAGAACGGCTTGCATTGAAATTTACTATTTTTTGACAGACATTCATTGTGGGAAAAAGGTGATTTTCTCGGCGAGTGAAGCATTTTCAGTAATTTGCCGATTGATTTCAGAACGGGTTGCATCACAATTAACTATTTTTTGCCAGGCGTTCATTGTGGAACAAAAGTGATTTTCTCGGCGAGTTAAGCATTTTGAGTAATTTACCGATTGGTTTCAGAACGGCTTGCATTAAAATTTACTATTTTTTGCCAGACATTCATTGTGGAACAAAAGTGATTTTCACGGCGAGTTAAGCATTTTGAGCAATTTGCCGATTGGTTTCAGAACGGCTTGCATTGAAATTTACTATTTTTTGCCAGACATTCATTGTGGAACAAAAGGGATTTTGTCGGCGAGTAAAGCATTTTGAGTAATTTGCCGATTGGTTTCAGAACGGCTTGCATTGAAATTTACTATTTATTGCCAGACATTCATTGTTGAACAAAAGTGATTTTCTCGGCGAGTTAAGCATTTTGAGCAATTTGCCGATTGGTTTCAGAACGGCTTGCATCAAAATTAACTATTTTTTGCCAGACATTCATTGTGGAACAAAAGTGATTTTCTTGGCGAGTTAAGCATTTTAAGCAATTTGCCGATTGGTTTCACAACGGCTTGCATTGAAATTTACTATTTTTTGCCAGACATTCATTGTGGGAAAAAGGTGATTTTCTCGACGAGTTAAGCATTTTGAGTAATTTGCAGATTGCTTTCAGAACGGCTTGCATTGAAATTTACTATTTTTTGCCAGGCATTCATTGTGGGAAAAAGGTGATTTTCTCGGCGAGTTAAGCAATTTGCGTAATTTGCCGATTGATTTCAGAACGGCTTGCATCACATTTAACTATTTTTTGCCAGGCATTCATTGTGGAACAAAAGTGATTTTCTCGGCGAGTTAAGCATTTTGAGTAATTTGCCGATTGGTTTCAGAACGGCTTGCATTGAAGTTTACTATTTTTTGCCAGACATTCATTGTGGGAAAAAGGTGATTTTCTCGGCGAGTTATGCAATTTGAGTAATTTGCCGATTGATTTCAGAACGGCTTGCAATACAATTAACTATTTTTTCCCAGGCATTCATTGTGGAACAAAAGTGATTTTCTCGGCGAGTTAAGCATTTTGAGTAATTTGCCGATTGGTTTCAGAACGGCTTGCATTGAAATTTACTATTTTTTGCCAGACATTCATTGTGGAACAAAAGTGATTTTCTCGGCGAGTTAAGCATTTTGAGTAATTTGCCGATTGGTTTCAGAACGGCTTGCATCACAATTAACTGTTTTTTGTCAGGCATTCATTGTGGAACAAAAGTGATTTTCTCGGCGAGTTAAGCATTTTGAGTAATTTGCCGATTGGGTTCAGAACGTCTGGCATCAAAATGAACTATTTTTTGCCAGACATTCATTGTGGAACAAAAGCGATTTTCTCGGAGAGTTAAGCATTTTGAGCAATTTGCCGATTGGTGTCAGAACGGCTTGCATCACAATTAACTATTTTTTGCCAGGCATTCATTGTGGAACAAAAGTGATTTTCTCGGCGAGTTAAGGATTTTGAGTAATTTGCCGATTGGTTTCAGAACGGCTTGCATCACAATTAACTAATTTTTGCCAGGCATTCATTGTGGAACATAAGTGATTTTCTCGGCGAGTTAAGCATTTTGAGTAATTTGCCGATTGGATTCAGAACGACTTGCATCACAATTAACTATTTTTTGCCAGGCGTTCATTGTGGAAGACAAGTAATTTTCTCGGCCAGTTAAGCATTTTGAGTAATTTGCCGATTGGTTTCAGAACGTCATTCATCAAAATTAACTATATTTTGCCAGGCTTTCATTGTGGGAAAAAAGTAATTTTCTCGGCGAGTTAAGCATTTTGAGTAATTTGCCGATTGGTTTCAGAACGGCTTGCATCACAATTAACTATTTTTTGCCAGGCATTCATTGTGGAACATAAGTGATTTTCTCGGCGAGTTAAGCATTTTGAGTAATTTGCCGATTGGATTCAGAACGACTTGCATCACAATTAACTATTTTTTGCCAGGCGTTCATTGTGGAAGACAAAGTAATTTTCTCGGCCAGTTAAGCATTTTGAGTAATTTGCCGATTGGTTTCAGAACGTCATTCATCAAAATTAACTATATTTTGCCAGACTTTCATTGTGGGAAAAAAGTAATTTTCTCGGCGAGTTAAGCATTTTGAGTAATTTGCCGATTGGTTTCAGCACGTCTTGCATCAAAATTAACTATTTTTTGCCAGACATTCATTGTTGGAAAATAGTGATTTTCTCGGCGAGTTAAGCATTTTGAGTAATTTAACGACTTTAGATAAAATTTACTATTTTTTGCCAGACATTCATTGTGGAACAAAAGTGATTTTCACGGCGAGTTAAGCATTTTGAGCAATTTGCCGATTGGTTTCAGAGCGGCTTGCATTGAAATTCACTATTTTTTGCCAGGCATTCATTGTGGAACAAAAGTGATTTTTTTGGCGAATTAAGCATTTTGTGTAATTTGCCGTTTGATTTCAGAACGGCTTGCATTGAAATTTACTATTTTTTGACAGACATTCATTGTGGGAAAAAGGTGATTTTCTCGGCGAGTGAAGCATTTTCAGTAATTTGCCGATTGATTTCAGAACTGGTTGCATCACAATTAACTATTTTTTGCCAGGCGTTCATTGTGGAACAAAAGTGATTTTCTCGGCGAGTTAAGCATTTTGAGTAATTTGCCGATTGGTTTCAGAACGGCTTGCATTAAAATTTACTATTTTTTGCCAGACATTCATTGTGGAACAAAAGTGATTTTCACGGCGAGTTAAGCATTTTGAGCAATTTGCCGATTGGTTTCAGAACGGCTTGCATTGAAATTTACTATTTTTTGCCAGACATTCATTGTGGAACAAAAGGGATTTTGTCGGCGAGTAAAGCATTTTGAGTAATTTGCCGATTGGTTTCAGAACGGCTTGCATTGAAGTTTACTATTTTTTGCCAGACATTCATTGTGGGAAAAAGGTGATTTTCTCGGCGAGTTAAGCAATTTGAGTAATTTGCCGATTGATTTCAGAACGGCTTGCAATACAATTAACTATTTTTTCCCAGGCATTCATTGTGGAACAAAAGTGATTTTCTCGGCGAGTTAAGCATTTTGAGTAATTTGCCGATTGGTTTCAGAACGGCTTGCCTTGAAATTTACTATTTTTTGCCAGACATTCATTGTGGAACAAAAGTGATTTTCTCGGCGAGTTAAGCATTTTGAGTAATTTGCCGATTGCTTTCAGAACGGCTTGCATCACAATTAACTGTTTTTTGTCAGGCATTCATTGTGGGACAAAAGTGATTTTCTCGGCGAGTTAAGCATTTTGAGTAATTTGCCGATTGGGTTCAGAACGTCTGGCATCAAAATGAACTATTTTTTGCCAGATATTCATTGTGGAACAAAAGCGATTTTCTCGGAGAGTTAAGCATTTTGAGCAATTTGCCGATTGGTGTCAGAACGGCTTGCATCACAATTAACTATTTTTTGCCAGGCATTCATTGTGGAACAAAAGTGATTTTCTCGGCGAGTTAAGCATTTTGAGTAATTTGCCGATTGGTTTCAGAACGGCTTGCATCACAATTAACTATTTTTTGCCAGGCATTCATTGTGGAACATAAGTGATTTTCTCGGCGAGTTAAGCATTTTGAGTAATTTGCCGATTGGATTCAGAACGACTTGCATCACAATTAACTATTTTTTGCCAGGCGTTCATTGTGGAAGACAAGTAATTTTCTCGGCCAGTTAAGCATTTTGAGTAATTTGCCGATTGGTTTCAGAACGTCATTCATCAAAATTAACTATATTTTGCCAGGCTTTCATTGTGGGAAAAAAGTAATTTTCTCGGCGAGTTAAGCATTTTGAGTAATTTGCCGATTGGTTTCAGCACGTCTTGCATCAAAATTAACTATTTTTTGCCAGACGTTCATTGTTGGAAAATAGTGATTTTCTCGGCGAGTTAAGCATTTTGAGTAATTTAACGACTTTAGATAAAATTTACTATTTTTTGCCAGACATTCATTGTGGAACAAAAGTGATTTTCACGGCGAGTTAAGCATTTTGAGCAATTTGCCGATTGGTTTCAGAGCGGCTTGCATTGAAATTTACTATTTTTTGCCAGGCATTCATTGTGGAACAAAAGTGATTTTCTTGGCGAGGTAAGCATTTTGAGCAATTTGCCGATTGGTTTCAGAACGGCTTGCATTGAAATTTACTATTTTTTGACAGACATTCATTGTGGGAAAAAGGTGATTTTCTCGACGAGTTAAGCATTTTGTGTAATTTGCCGATTGATTTCAGAACGGCTTGCATCACAATTAACTATTTTTTGCCAGGCATTCATTGTCGAACAAAAGTGATTTTCTTGGCGAGTTAAGCATTTTGAGCAATTTGCCGATTGGTTTCAGAACGGCTTGCATTAAAATTTACTATTTTTTGCCAGACATTCATTGTGGAACAAAAGTGATTTTCACGGTGAGTTAAGCATTTTGAGCAATTTGCCGATTGGTTTCAGAACGGCTTGCATTGAAATTTACTATTTTTTGCCAGACATTCATTGTGGAACAAAAGTGATTTTGTCGGCGAGTAAAGCATTTTGAGTAATTTGCCGATATGTTTCAGAACGGCTTGCATTGAAATTTACTATTTATTGCCAGACATTCATTGTTGAACAAAAGTGATTTTCTCGGCGAGTTAAGCATTTTGAGCAATTTGCCGATTGGTTTCAGAACGGCTTGCATCAAAATTAACTATTTTTTGCCAGACATTCATTGTGGAACAAAAGTGATTTTCTTGGCGAGTTAAGCATTTTGAGTAATTTGCAGATTGCTTTCAGAACGGCTTGCATTGAAATTTACTATTTTTTGCCAGACATTCATTGTGGGAAAAAGGTGATTTTCTCGGCGAGTTAAGCAATTTGCGTAATTTGCCGATTGATTTCAGAACGGCTTGCATCACATTTAACGATTTTTTGCCAGGCATTCATTGTGGAACAAAAGTGATTTTCTCGGCGAGTTAAGCATTTTGAGTAATTTGCCGATTGGTTTCAGAACGGCTTGCATTGAAGTTTACTATTTTTTGCCAGACATTCATTGTGGGAAAAAGGTGATTTTCTCGGCGAGTTAAGCAATTTGAGTAATTTGCCGATTGATTTCAGAACGGCTTGCAATACAATTAACTATTTTTTCCCAGGCATTCATTGTGGAACAAAAGTGATTTTCTCGGCGAGTTAAGCATTTTGAGTAATTTGCCGATTGGTTTCAGAACGGCTTGCCTTGAAATTTACTATTTTTTGCCAGACATTCATTGTGGAACAAAAGTGATTTTCTCGGCGAGTTAAGCATTTTGAGTAATTTGCCGATTGGTTTCAGAACGGCTTGCATCACAATTAACTGTTTTTTGTCAGGCATTCATTGTGGGACAAAAGTCATTTTCTCGGCGAGTTAAGCATTTTGAGTAATTTGCCGATTGGGTTCAGAACGTCTGGCATCAAAATGAACTATTTTTTGCCAGATATTCATTGTGGAACAAAAGCGATTTTCTCGGAGAGTTAAGCATTTTGAGCAATTTGCCGATTGGTGTCAGAACGGCTTGCATCACAATTAACTATTTTTTGCCAGGCATTCATTGTGGAACAAAAGTGATTTTCTCGGCGAGTTAAGCATTTTGAGTAATTTGCCGATTGGTTTCAGAACGGCTTGCATCACAATTAACTATTTTTTGCCAGGCATTCATTGTGGAACATAAGTGATTTTCTCGGCGAGTTAAGCATTTTGAGTAATTTGCCGATTGGATTCAGAACGACTTGCATCACAATTAACTATTTTTTGCCAGGCGTTCATTGTGGAAGACAAGTAATTTTCTCGGCCAGTTAAGCATTTTGAGTAATTTGCCGATTGGTTTCAGAACGTCATTCATCAAAATTAACTATATTTTGCCAGGCTTTCATTGTGGGAAAAAAGTAATTTTCTCGGCGAGTTAAGCATTTTGAGTAATTTGCCGATTGGTTTCAGCACGTCTTGCATCAAAATTAACTATTTTTTGCCAGACGTTCATTGTTGGAAAATAGTGATTTTCTCGGCGAGTTAAGCATTTTGAGTAATTTAACGACTTTAGATAAAATTTACTATTTTTTGCCAGACATTCATTGTGGAACAAAAGTGATTTTCACGGCGAGTTAAGCATTTTGAGCAATTTGCCGATTGGTTTCAGAGCGGCTTGCATTGAAATTTACTATTTTTTGCCAGGCATTCATTGTGGAACAAAAGTGATTTTCTTGGCGAGTTAAGCATTTTGAGCAATTTGCCGATTGGTTTCAGAACGGCTTGCATTGAAATTTACTATTTTTTGACAGACACTCATTGTGGGAAAAAGGTGATTTTCTCGACGAGTTAAGCATTTTGTGTAATTTGCCGATTGATTTCAGAACGGCTTGCATCACAATTAACTATTTTTTGCCAGGCATTCATTGTCGAACAAAAGTGATTTTCTTGGCGAGTTAAGCATTTTGAGCAATTTGCCGATTGGTTTCAGAACGGCTTGCATTAAAATTTACTATTTTTTGCCAGACATTCATTGTGGAACAAAAGTGATTTTCACGGTGAGTTAAGCATTTTGAGCAATTTGCCGATTGGTTTCAGAACGGCTTGCATTGAAATTTACTATTTTTTGCCAGACATTCATTGTGGAACAAAAGTGATTTTGTCGGCGAGTAAAGCATTTTGAGTAATTTGCCGATATGTTTCAGAACGGCTTGCATTGAAATTTACTATTTATTGCCAGACATTCAT
The DNA here is from genome assembly GCF_047496885.1 of Scyliorhinus torazame. Taxonomy (NCBI): domain Eukaryota; kingdom Metazoa; phylum Chordata; class Chondrichthyes; order Carcharhiniformes; family Scyliorhinidae; genus Scyliorhinus; species Scyliorhinus torazame. The sequence goes on from NC_092720.1 coordinate 151,978,170, forward strand.
TGTTGAACAAAAGTGATTTTCTCGGCGAGTTAAGCATTTTGAGCAATTTGCCGATTGGTTTCAGAACGGCTTGCATCAAAATTAACTATTTTTTGCCAGACATTCATTGTGGAACAAAAGTGATTTTCTTGGCGAGTTAAGCATTTTAAGCAATTTGCCGATTGGTTTCACAACGGCTTGCATTGAAATTTACTATTTTTTGCCAGACATTCATTGTGGGAAAAAGGTGATTTTCTCGACGAGTTAAGCATTTTGAGTAATTTGCCGATTGATTTCAGAACGGCTTGCATCACAATTAACTATTTTTTGCCAGGCATTCATTGTGGAACAAAAGTGATTTTCTCGGCGAGTTAAGCATTTTGAGTAATTTGCCGATTGGGTTCAGAACGTCTTGCATTGAAATTTACCATTTTCTGCCAGACATTCATTGTGGAACAAAAATGATTTTCTCGGCGAGTTAAGCATTTTGAGCAATTTGCCGATTGGTTTCAGAACGGCTTGCATTGAAATTTACTAATTTTTGACAGACATTCATTGTGGGAAAAAGGTGATTTTCTCGGCGAGTTAAGCATTTTGAGTAATTTGCCGATTGATTTCAAAACGGGTTGCATCACAATTAACTATTTTTTGCCAGGCGTTCATTGTGGAACAAAAGTGATTTTCTCGGCGAGTGAAGCATTTTGAGCAATTTGCCGGTTGGTTTCAGAACGGCTTACATTGAAATTTATTATTTTTTGCCAGACATTCATTGTGGAACAAAATTGATTTTCTTGGCGAGTTAAGCATTTTAAGCAATTTGCCGATTGGGTTCAGAACGGCTTGCATTGAAACTTACTATTTTTTGCCAGACATTCATTGTGGGAAAAAGGTGATTTTCTGGACGAGTTAAGCATTTTGAGTAATTTGCCGATTGGATTCAGAACGACTTGCATCACAATTAACTATTTTTTGCCAGGCGTTCATTGTGGAAGACAAAGTAATTTTCTCGGCCAGTTAAGCATTTTGAGTAATTTGCCGATTGGTTTCAGAACGTCATTCATCAAAATTAACTATATTTTGCCAGGCTTTCATTGTGGGAAAAAAGTAATTTTCTCGGCGAGTTAAGCATTTTGAGTAATTTGCCGATTGGTTTCAGCACGTCTTGCATCAAAATTAACTATTTTTTGCCAGACATTCATTGTTGGAAAATAGTGATTTTCTCGGCGAGTTAAGCATTTTGAGTAATTTAACGACTTTAGATAAAATTTACTATTTTTTGCCAGACATTCATTGTGGAACAAAAGTGATTTTCACGGCGAGTTAAGCATTTTGAGCAATTTGCCGATTGGTTTCAGAGCGGCTTGCATTGAAATTTACTATTTTTTGCCAGGCATTCATTGTGGAACAAAAGTGATTTTCTTGGCGAGTTAAGCATTTTGAGCAATTTGCCGATTGGTTTCAGAACGGCTTGCATTGAAATTTACTATTTTTTGCCAGACATTCATTGTGGGAAAAAGGTGATTTTCTCGACGAGTTAAGCATTTTGTGTAATTTGCCGTTTGATTTCAGAACGGCTTGCATTGAAATTTACTATTTTTTGACAGACATTCATTGTGGGAAAAAGGTGATTTTCTCGGCGAGTGAAGCATTTTCAGTAATTTGCCGATTGATTTCAGAACGGGTTGCATCACAATTAACTATTTTTTGCCAGGCGTTCATTGTGGAACAAAAGTGATTTTCTCGGCGAGTTAAGCATTTTGAGTAATTTACCGATTGGTTTCAGAACGGCTTGCATTAAAATTTACTATTTTTTGCCAGACATTCATTGTGGAACAAAAGTGATTTTCACGGCGAGTTAAGCATTTTGAGCAATTTGCCGATTGGTTTCAGAACGGCTTGCATTGAAATTTACTATTTTTTGCCAGGCATTCATTGTGGAACAAAAGTGATTTTTTCGGCGAGTTAAGCATTTTGAGTAATTTGCAGATTGCTTTCAGAACGGCTTGCATTGAAATTTACTATTTTTTGCCAGACATTCATTGTGGGAAAAAGGTGATTTTCTCGGCGAGTTAAGCAATTTGCGTAATTTGCCGATTGATTTCAGAACGGCTTGCATCACATTTAACGCTTTTTTGCCAGGCATTCATTGTGGAACAAAAGTGATTTTCTCGGCGAGTTAAGCATTTTGAGTAATTTGCCGATTGGTTTCAGAACGGCTTGCATTGAAGTTTACTATTTTTTGCCAGACATTCATTGTGGGAAAAAGGTGATTTTCTCGGCGAGTTAAGCAATTTGAGTAATTTGCCGATTGATTTCAGAACGGCTTGCAATACAATTAACTATTTTTTCCCAGGCATTCATTGTGGAACAAAAGTGATTTTCTCGGCGAGTTAAGCATTTTGAGTAATTTGCCGATTGGTTTCAGAACGGCTTGCCTTGAAATTTACTATTTTTTGCCAGACATTCATTGTGGAACAAAAGTGATTTTCTCGGCGAGTTAAGCATTTTGAGTAATTTGCCGATTGGTTTCAGAACGGCTTGCATCACAATTAACTGTTTTTTGTCAGGCATTCATTGTGGGACAAAAGTGATTTTCTCGGCGAGTTAAGCATTTTGAGTAATTTGCCGATTGGGTTCAGAACGTCTGGCATCAAAATGAACTATTTTTTGCCAGATATTCATTGTGGAACAAAAGCGATTTTCTCGGAGAGTTAAGCATTTTGAGCAATTTGCCGATTGGTGTCAGAACGGCTTGCATCACAATTAACTATTTTTTGCCAGGCATTCATTGTGGAACAAAAGTGATTTTCTCGGCGAGTTAAGCATTTTGAGTAATTTGCCGATTGGTTTCAGAACGGCTTGCAACACAATTAACTATTTTTTGCCAGGCATTCATTGTGGAACATAAGTGATTTTCTCGGCGAGTTAAGCATTTTGAGTAATTTGCCGATTGGATTCAGAACGACTTGCATCACAATTAACTATTTTTTGCCAGGCGTTCATTGTGGAAGACAAGTAATTTTCTCGGCCAGTTAAGCATTTTGAGTAATTTGCCGATTGGTTTCAGAACGTCATTCATCAAAATTAACTATATTTTGCCAGGCTTTCATTGTGGGAAAAAAGTAATTTTCTCGGCGAGTTAAGCATTTTGAGTAATTTGCCGATTGGTTTCAGCACGTCTTGCATCAAAATTAACTATTTTTTGCCAGACGTTCATTGTTGGAAAATAGTGATTTTCTCGGCGAGTTAAGCATTTTGAGTAATTTAACGACTTTAGATAAAATTTACTATTTTTTGCCCGACATTCATTGTGGAACAAAAGTGATTTTCACGGCGAGTTAAGCATTTTGAGCAATTTGCCGATTGGTTTCAGAGCGGCTTGCATTGAAATTTACTATTTTTTGCCAGGCATTCATTGTGGAACAAAAGTGATTTTCTTGGCGAGTTAAGCATTTTGAGCAATTTGCCGATTGGTTTCAGAACGGCTTGCATTGAAATTTACTATTTTTTGACAGACATTCATTGTGGGAAAAAGGTGATTTTCTCGACGAGTTAAGCATTTTGTGTAATTTGCCGATTGATTTCAGAACGGCTTGCATCACAATTAACTATTTTTTGCCAGGCATTCATTGTCGAACAAAAGTGATTTTCTTGGCGAGTTAAGCATTTTGAGCAATTTGCCGATTGGTTTCAGAACGGCTTGCATTAAAATTTACTATTTTTTGCCAGACATTCATTGTGGAACAAAAGTGATTTTCACGGTGAGTTAAGCATTTTGAGCAATTTGCCGATTGGTTTCAGAACGGCTTGCATTGAAATTTACTATTTTTTGCCAGACATTCATTGTGGAACAAAAGTGATTTTGTCGGCGAGTAAAGCATTTTGAGTAATTTGCCGATATGTTTCAGAACGGCTTGCATTGAAATTTACTATTTATTGCCAGACATTCATTGTTGAACAAAAGTGATTTTCTCGGCGAGTTAAGCATTTTGAGCAATTTGCCGATTGGTTTCAGAACGGCTTGCATCAAAATTAACTATTTTTTGCCAGACATTCATTGTGGAACAAAAGTGATTTTCTTGGCGAGTTAAGCATTTTAAGCAATTTGCCGATTGGTTTCACAACGGCTTGCATTGAAATTTACTATTTTTTGCCAGACATTCATTGTGGGAAAAAGGTGATTTTCTCGACGAGTTAAGCATTTTGAGTAATTTGCCGATTGATTTCAGAACGGCTTGCATCACAATTAACTATTTTTTGCCAGGCATTCATTGTGGAACAAAAGTGATTTTCTCGGCGAGTTAAGCATTTTGAGTAATTTGCCGATTGGGTTCAGAACGTCTTGCATCAAAATGAACTATTTTTTGCCTGACATTCATTGTGGAACAAAAGTAATTTTCTCGGAGAGTTAAGCATTTTGAGCAATTTGCCGATTGGTTTCAGAACGGCTTGCATTGAAATTTACCATTTTCTGCCAGACATTCATTGTGGAACAAAAATGATTTTCTCGGCGAGTTAAGCATTTTGAGCAATTTGCCGATTGGTTTCAGAACGGCTTGCATTGAAATTTACTGATTTTTGACAGACATTCATTGTGGGAAAAAGGTGATTTTCTCGGCGAGTTAAGCATTTTGAGTAATTTGCCGATTGATTTCAGAACGGGTTGCATCACAATTAACTATTTTTTGCCAGGCGTTCATTGTGGAACAAAAGTGATTTTCTCGGCGAGTGAAGCATTTTGAGCAATTTGCCGGTTGGTTTCAGAACGGCTTACATTGAAATTTACTATTTTTTGCCAGACATTCATTGTGGAACAAAATTGATTTTCTTGGCGAGTTAAGCATTTTAAGCAATTTGCCGATTGGTTTCAGAACGGCTTGCATTGAAACTTACTATTTTTTGCCAGACATTCATTGTGGGAAAAAGGTGATTTTCTGGACGAGTTAAGCATTTTGAGTAATTTGCCGATTGGATTCAGAACGACTTGCATCACAATTAACTATTTTTTGCCAGGCGTTCATTGTGGAAGACAAAGTAATTTTCTCGGCCAGTTAAGCATTTTGAGTAATTTGCCGATTGGTTTCAGAACGTCATTCATCAAAATTAACTATATTTTGCCAGGCTTTCATTGTGGGAAAAAAGTAATTTTCTCGGCGAGTTAAGCATTTTGAGTAATTTGCCGATTGGTTTCAGCACGTCTTGCATCAAAATAAACTATTTTTTGCCAGACATTCATTGTTGGAAAATAGTGATTTTCTCGGCGAGTTAAGCATTTTGAGTAATTTAACGACTTTAGATAAAATTTACTATTTTTTGCCAGACATTCATTGTGGAACAAAAGTGATTTTCACGGCGAGTTAAGCATTTTGAGCAATTTGCCGATTGGTTTCAGAGCGGCTTGCATTGAAATTTACTATTTTTTGCCAGGCATTCATTGTGGAACAAAAGTGATTTTCTTGGCGAGTTAAGCATTTTGAGCAATTTGCCGATTGGTTTCAGAACGGCTTGCATTGAAATTTACTATTTTTTGCCAGACATTCATTGTGGGAAAAAGGTGATTTTCTCGACGAGTTAAGCATTTTGTGTAATTTGCCGTTTGATTTCAGAACGGCTTGCATTGAAATTTACTATTTTTTGACAGACATTCATTGTGGGAAAAAGGTGATTTTCTCGGCGAGTGAAGCATTTTCAGTAATTTGCCGATTGATTTCAGAACGGGTTGCATCACAATTAACTATTTTTTGCCAGGCGTTCATTGTGGAACAAAAGTGATTTTCTCGGCGAGTTAAGCATTTTGAGTAATTTACCGATTGGTTTCAGAACGGCTTGCATTAAAATTTACTATTTTTTGCCAGACATTCATTGTGGAACAAAAGTGATTTTCACGGCGAGTTAAGCATTTTGAGCAATTTGCCGATTGGTTTCAGAACGGCTTGCATTGAAATTTACTATTTTTTGCCAGACATTCATTGTGGAAGAAAAGGGATTTTGTCGGCGAGTAAAGCATTTTGAGTAATTTGCCGATTGGTTTCAGAACGGCTTGCATTGAAATTTACTATTTATTGCCAGACATTCATTGTTGAACAAAAGTGATTTTCTCGGCGAGTTAAGCATTTTGAGCAATTTGCCGATTGGTTTCAGAACGGCTTGCATCAAAATTAACTATTTTTTGCCAGACATTCATTGTGGAACAAAAGTGATTTTCTTGGCGAGTTAAGCATTTTAAGCAATTTGCCGATTGGTTTCACAACGGCTTGCATTGAAATTTACTATTTTTTGCCAGACATTCATTGTGGGAAAAAGGTGATTTTCTCGACGAGTTAAGCATTTTGAGTAATTTGCAGATTGCTTTCAGAACGGCTTGCATTGAAATTTACTATTTTTTGCCAGACATTCATTGTGGGAAAAAGGTGATTTTCTCGGCGAGTTAAGCAATTTGCGTAATTTGCCGATTGATTTCAGAACGGCTTGCATCACATTTAACTATTTTTTGCCAGGCATTCATTGTGGAACAAAAGTGATTTTCTCGGCGAGTTAAGCATTTTGAGTAATTTGCCGATTGGTTTCAGAACGGCTTGCATTGAAGTTTACTATTTTTTGCCAGACATTCATTGTGGGAAAAAGGTGATTTTCTCGGCGAGTTAAGCAATTTGAGTAATTTGCCGATTGATTTCAGAACGGCTTGCAATACAATTATCTATTTTTTCCCAGGCATTCATTGTGGAAAAAAAGTGATTTTCTCGGCGAGTTAAGCATTTTGAGTAATTTGCCGATTGGTTTCAGAACGGCTTGCATCACAATTAACTGTTTTTTGTCAGGCATTCATTGTGGAACAAAAGTGATTTTCTCGGCGAGTTAAGCATTTTGAGTAATTTGCCGATTGGGTTCAGAACGTCTTGCATCAAAATGAACTATTTTTTGCCTGACATTCATTGTGGAACAAAAGTAATTTTCTCGGAGAGTTAAGCATTTTGAGCAATTTGCCGATTGGTTTCAGAACGGCTTGCATTGAAATTTACTATTTTTTGCCAGACATTCATTGTGGGAAAAAGGTGATTTTCTCGACGAGTTAAGCATTTTGTGTAATTTGCCGTTTGATTTCAGAACGGCTTGCATTGAAATTTACTATTTTTTGACAGACATTCATTGTGGGAAAAAGGTGATTTTCTCGGCGAGTGAAGCATTTTCAGTAATTTGCCGATTGATTTCAGAACGGGTTGCATCACAATTAACTATTTTTTGCCAGGCGTTCATTGTGGAACAAAAGTGATTTTCTCGGCGAGTTAAGCATTTTGAGTAATTTACCGATTGGTTTCAGAACGGCTTGCATTAAAATTTACTATTTTTTGCCAGACATTCATTGTGGAACAAAAGTGATTTTCACGGCGAGTTAAGCATTTTGAGCAATTTGCCGATTGGTTTCAGAACGGCTTGCATTGAAATTTACTATTTTTTGCCAGACATTCATTGTGGAAGAAAAGGGATTTTGTCGGCGAGTAAAGCATTTTGAGTAATTTGCCGATTGGTTTCAGAACGGCTTGCATTGAAATTTACTATTTATTGCCAGACATTCATTGTTGAACAAAAGTGATTTTCTCGGCGAGTTAAGCATTTTGAGCAATTTGCCGATTGGTTTCAGAACGGCTTGCATCAAAATTAACTATTTTTTGCCAGACATTCATTGTGGAATAAAAGTGATTTTCTTGGCGAGTTAAGCATTTTAAGCAATTTGCCGATTGGTTTCACAACGGCTTGCATTGAAATTTACTATTTTTTGCCAGACATTCATTGTGGGAAAAAGGTGATTTTCTCGACGAGTTAAGCATTTTGAGTAATTTGCAGATTGCTTTCAGAACGGCTTGCATTGAAATTTACTATTTTTTGCCAGGCATTCATTGTGGAACAAAAGTGATTTTTTCGGCGAGTTAAGCATTTTGAGTAATTTGCAGATTGCTTTCAGAACGGCTTGCATTGAAATTTACTATTTTTTGCCAGACATTCATTGTGGGAAAAAGGTGATTTTCTCGGCGAGTTAAGCAATTTGCGTAATTTGCCGATTGATTTCAGAACGGCTTGCATCACATTTAACTATTTTTTGCCAGGCATTCATTGTGGAACAAAAGTGATTTTCTCGGCGAGTTAAGCATTTTGAGTAATTTGCCGATTGGTTTCAGAGCGGCTTGCATTGAAGTTTACTATTTTTTGCCAGACATTCATTGTGGGAAAAAGGTGATTTTCTCGGCGAGTTAAGCAATTTGAGTAATTTGCCGATTGATTTCAGAACGGCTTGCAATACAATTATCTATTTTTTCCCAGGCATTCATTGTGGAACAAAAGTGATTTTCTCGGCGAGTTAAGCATTTTGAGTAATTTGCCGATTGGTTTCAGAACGGCTTGCATTGAAATTAACTGTTTTTTGTCAGGCATTCATTGTGGAACAAAAGTGATTTTCTCGGCGAGTTAAGCATTTTGAGTAATTTGCCGATTGGGTTCAGAACGTCTGGCATCAAAATGAACTATTTTTTGCCAGACATTCATTGTGGAACAAAAGCGATTTTCTCGGAGAGTTAAGCATTTTGAGCAATTTGCCGATTGGTGTCAGAACGGCTTGCATCACAATTAACTATTTTTTGCCAGGCATTCATTGTGGAACAAAAGTGATTTTCTCGGCGAGTTAAGCATTTTGAGTAATTTGCCGATTGGTTTCAGAACGGCTTGCATCACAATTTACTATTTTTTGCCAGGCATTCATTGTGGAACATAAGTGATTTTCTCGGCGAGTTAAGCATTTTGAGTAATTTGCCGATTGGATTCAGAACGACTTGCATCACAATTAATTATTTTTTGCCAGGCGTTCATTGTGGAAGACAAGTAATTTTCTCGGCCAGTTAAGCATTTTGAGTAATTTGCCGATTGGTTTCAGAACGTCATTCATCAAAATTAACTATATTTTGCCAGGCTTTCATTGTTGGAAAATAGTGATTTTCTCGGCGAGTTAAGCATTTTGAGTAATTTAACGACATTAGATAAAATTTACTATTTTTTGCCAGACATTCATTGTGGAACAAAAGTGATTTTCACGGCGAGTTAAGCATTTTGAGCAATTTGCCGATTGGTTTCAGAGCGGCTTGCATTGAAATTTACTATTTTTTGCCAGGTATTCATTGTGGAACAAAAGTGATTTTATTGGCGAGTTAAGCATTTTGAGCAATTTGCCGATTGGTTTCAGAACGGCTTGCATTGAAATTTACTATTTTTTGCCAGACATTCATTGTGGGAAAAAGGTGATTTTCTCGACGAGTTAAGCATTTTGTGTAATTTGCCGATTGATTTCAGAACGGCTTGCATCACAATTAACTATTTTTTGCCAGGCATTCATTGTCGAACAAAAGTGATTTTCTTGGCGAGTTAAGCATTTTGAGCAATTTGCCGATTGGTTTCAGAACGGCTTGCATTAAAATTTACTATTTTTTGCCAGACATTCATTGTGGAACAAAAGTGATTTTCACGGCGAGTTAAGCATTTTGAGCAATTTGCCGATTGGTTTCAGAACGGCTTGCATTGAAATTTACTATTTTTTGCCAGACTTTCATTGTGGAACAAAAGTGATTTTGTCGGCGAGTAAAGCATTTTGAGTAATTTGCCGATTGGTTTCAGAACGGCTTGCATTGAAATTTACTATTTATTGCCAGACATTCATTGTTGAACAAAAGTGATTTTCTCGGCGAGTTAAGCATTTTGAGCAATTTGCCGATTGGTTTCAGAACGGCTTGCATCAAAATTAACTATTTTTTGCCAGACATTCATTGTGGAACAAAAGTGATTTTCTTGGCGAGTTAAGCATTTTAAGCAATTTGCCGATTGGTTTCACAACGGCTTGCATTGAAATTAACTATTTTTTGCCAGACATTCATTGTGGAACAAAAGTGATTTTGTCGGCGAGTAAAGCATTTTGAGTAATTTGCCGATTGGGTTCAGAACGTCTTGCATCAAAATGAACTATTTTTTGCCTGACATTCATTGTGGAACAAAAGTAATTTTCTCGGAGAGTTAAGCATTTTGAGCAATTTGCCGATTGGTTTCAGAACGGCTTGCATTGAAATTTACCATTTTCTGCCAGACATTCATTGTGGAACAAAAATGATTTTCTCGGCGAGTTAAGGATTTTGAGCAATTTGCCGATTGGTTTCAGAACGGCTTGCATTGAAATTTACTAATTTTTGACAGACATTCATTGTGGGAAAAAGGTGATTTTCTCGGCGAGTTAAGCATTTTGAGTAATTTGCCGATTGATTTCAGAACGGGTTGCATCACAATTAACTATTTTTTGCCAGACATTCATTGTGGAACAAAAGTGATTTTCACGGCAAGTTAAGCATTTTGAGCAATTTGCCGATTGGTTTCAGAACGGCTTGCATTGAAATTTACTATTTTTTGCCAGACATTCATTGTGGAACAAAAGTGATTTTCTTGGCGAGTTAAGCATTTTAAGCAATTTGCCGATTGGTTTCACAACGGCTTGCATTGAAATTTACTATTTTTTGCCAGACATTCATTGTGGGAAAAAGGTGATTTTCTAGACGAGTTAAGCATTTTGAGTAATTTGCAGATTGCTTTCAGAACGGCTTGCATTGAAATTTACTATTTTTTGCCAGGCATTCATTGTGGAACAAAAGTGATTTTTTCGGCGAGTTAAGCATTTTGAGTAATTTGCAGATTGCTTTCAGAACGGCTTGCATTGAAATTTACTATTTTTTGCCAGACATTCATTGTGGGAAAAAGGTGATTTTCTCGGCGCGTTAAGCAATTTGCGTAATTTGCCGATTGATTTCAGAACGGCTTGCATCACATTTAACTATTTTTTGCCAGGCATTCATTGTGGAACAAAAGTGATTTTCTCGGCGAGTTAAGCATTTTGAGTAATTTGCCGATTGGTTTCAGAGCGGCTTGCATTGAAGTTTACTATTTTTTGCCAGACATTCATTGTGGGAAAAAGGTGATTTTCTCGGCGAGTTAAGCAATTTGAGTAATTTGCCGATTGATTTCAGAACGGCTTGCAATACAATTATCTATTTTTTCCCAGGCATTCATTGTGGAACAAAAGTGATTTTCTCGGCGAGTTAAGCATTTTGAGTAATTTGCCGATTGGTTTCAGAACGGCTTGCATTGAAATTAACTGTTTTTTGTCAGGCATTCATTGTGGAACAAAAGTGATTTTCTCGGCGAGTTAAGCATTTTGAGTAATTTGCCGATTGGGTTCAGAACGTCTGGCATCAAAATGAACTATTTTTTGCCAGACATTCATTGTGGAACAAAAGCGATTTTCTCGGAGAGTTAAGCATTTTGAGCAATTTGCCGATTGGTGTCAGAACGGCTTGCATCACAATTAACTATTTTTTGCCAGGCATTCATTGTGGAACAAAAGTGATTTTCTCGGCGAGTTAAGCATTTTGAGTAATTTGCCGATTGGTTTCAGAACGGCTTGCATCACAATTTACTATTTTTTGCCAGGCATTCATTGTGGAACATAAGTGATTTTCTCGGCGAGTTAAGCATTTTGAGTAATTTGCCGATTGGATTCAGAACGACTTGCATCACAATTAACTATTTTTTGCCAGGCGTTCATTGTGGAAGACAAGTAATTTTCTCGGCCAGTTAAGCATTTTAAGTAATTTGCCGATTGGTTTCAGAACGTCATTCATCAAAATTAACTATATTTTGCCAGGCTTTCATTGTTGGAAAATAGTGATTTTCTCGGCGAGTTAAGCATTTTGAGTAATTTAACGACATTAGATAAAATTTACTATTTTTTGCCAGACATTCATTGTGGAACAAAAGTGATTTTCACGGCGAGTTAAGCATTTTGAGCAATTTGCCGATTGGTTTCAGAGCGGCTTGCATTGAAATTTACTATTTTTTGCCAGGTATTCATTGTGGAACAAAAGTGATTTTATTGGCGAGTTAAGCATTTTGAGCAATTTGCCGATTGGTTTCAGAACGGCTTGCATTGAAATTTACTATTTTTTGCCAGACATTCATTGTGGGAAAAAGGTGATTTTCTCGACGAGTTAAGCATTTTGTGTAATTTGCCGATTGATTTCAGAACGGCTTGCATCACAATTAACTATTTTTTGCCAGGCATTCATTGTCGAACAAAAGTGATTTTCTTGGCGAGTTAAGCATTTTGAGCAATTTGCCGATTGGTTTCAGAACGGCTTGCATTAAAATTTACTATTTTTTGCCAGACATTCATTGTGGAACAAAAGTGATTTTCACGGCGAGTTAAGCATTTTGAGCAATTTGCCGATTGGTTTCAGAACGGCTTGCATTGAAATTTACTATTTTTTGCCAGACTTTCATTGTGGAACAAAAGTGATTTTGTCGGCGAGTAAAGCATTTTGAGTAATTTGCCGATTGGTTTCAGAACGGCTTGCATTGAAATTTACTATTTATTGCCAGACATTCATTGTTTAACAAAAGTGATTTTCTCGGCGAGTTAAGCATTTTGAGCAATTTGCCGATTGGTTTCAGAACGGCTTGCATCAAAATTAACTATTTTTTGCCAGACATTCATTGTGGAACAAAAGTGATTTTCTTGGCGAGTTAAGCATTTTAAGCAATTTGCCGATTGGTTTCACAACGGCTTGCATTGAAATTTACTATTTTTTGCCAGACATTCATTGTGGAACAAAAGTGATTTTGTCGGCGAGTAAAGCATTTTGAGTAATTTGCCGATTGGGTTCAGAACGTCTTGCATCAAAATGAACTATTTTTTGCCTGACATTCATTGTGGAACAAAAGTAATTTTCTCGGAGAGTTAAGCATTTTGAGCAATTTGCCGATTGGTTTCAGAACGGCTTGCATTGAAATTTACCATTTTCTGCCAGACATTCATTGTGGAACAAAAATGATTTTCTCGGCGAGTTAAGCATTTTGAGCAATTTGCCGATTGGTTTCAGAACGGCTTGCATTGAAATTTACTAATTTTTGACAGACATTCATTGTGGGAAAAAGGTGATTTTCTCGGCGAGTTAAGCATTTTGAGTAATTTGCCGATTGATTTCAGAACGGGTTGCATCACAATTAACTATTTTTTGCCAGACATTCATTGTGGAACAAAAGTGATTTTCACGGCAAGTTAAGCATTTTGAGCAATTTGCCGATTGGTTTCAGAACGGCTTGCATTGAAATTTACTATTTTTTGCCAGACATTCATTGTGGAACAAAAGTGATTTTCTTGGCGAGTTAAGCATTTTAAGCAATTTGCCGATTGGTTTCAGAACGGCTTGCATTGAAACTTACTATTTTTTGCCAGACATTCATTGTGGGAAAAAGGTGATTTTCTAGACGAGTTAAGCATTTTGAGTAATTTGCCGATTGATTTCAGAACGGCTTGCATCACAATTAACTATTTTTTGCCAGGCATTCATTGTGGAACAAAAGTGATTTTCTCGGCGAGTTAAGCATTTTGAGGAATTTGCCGATTGGGTTCAGAACGTCTTGCATCAAAATGAACTATTTTTTGCCTGACATTCATTGTGGAACAAAAGTAATTTTCTCGGAGAGTTAAGCATTTTGAGCAATTTGCCGATTGGTTTCAGAACGGCTTGCATCACAATTAACTATTTTTTGCCAGACATTCATTGTGGAACCAAAGTGACTTTCTCGGCGAGTTAAGAATTTTGAGCAATTTGCCGATTGGTTTCAGAACGGCTTGCATCACAATTAACTATTTTTTGCCAGGCATTCATTATGGAACAAAAGTGATTTTTTCGGCGAGTTAAGCATTTTGAGTAATTTGCAGATTGCTTTCAGAACGGCTTGGATTGAAATTTACTATTTTTGGCCAGATATTCATTGTGGGAAAAAGGTGATTTTCTCGGCGAGTTAAGGAATTTGAGTAATTTGCCGATTGATTTCAGAACGGCTTGCATCACAATTAACTATTTTTTGCCAGGCATTCATTGTGGAACAAAAGTGATTTTCTCGGCGACTTAAGCAGTTTGAGTAATTTGCCGATTGGTTTCAGAACGGCTTGCATTGAAATTTTCTATTTTTTGCCAGACATTCATTGTGGAACAAAAGTGATTTTCTCGGCGAGTTAAGCATTTAGAATAATTTGCCGATTGGTTTCAGAACGGCTTGCAACACAGTTAACTATTTTTTGCCAGGCATTCATTGTGGAACAAAAGTGATTTTCACGGGGAGTTAAGCATTTTGAGTAATTTGCCGATTGGTTTCAGAACGGCTTGCATCACAATTAACTATTTTTTGCCAGACATTCATTGTGGAACCAAAGTGATTTTCACGGGGAGTTAAGCATTTAGAGCAATTTGCCGATTGGTTTCAGAACGGCTTGCATTGAAATTTACTATTTTTTGCCAGACATTCATTGTGGAACAAAAGTGATTTTCTCGGCGAGTTAAGCATTTCGAGCAATTTGCCGATTGGTTTCAGAACGGCTTGCATTACAATTAACTATTTTTTGCAAGGCATTCATTGTGGAACAAAAGTGATTTTCACGGCGAGTTAAGCATTTTGAGCAATTTGCCGATTGGTTTCAGAACGGCTTGCATTGAAATTTACTATTTTTTGCCAGACATTCATTGTGGAACAAAAGTGATTTTCTCGGCGAGTTAAGCATTTTGAGCAATTTGCCGATTGATTTCAGAACGGCTTGCATCACAATTCATGCAATTTTGCTCAATTTTGCTCAATTCATGCTCATAATGCTTAACTCGCCGTGAAAATCACTTTTGTTCCACAATGAATGTCTGGCAAAAAATAGTAAATTTTATCTAAAGTCGTTAAATTACTCAAAATGCTTAACTCGCCGAGAAAATCACTATTTTCCAACAATGAATGTCTGGCAAAAAATAGTTAATTTTGATGCAAGACGTGCTGAAACCAATCGGCAAATTACTCAAAATGCTTAACTCGCCGAGAAAATTACTTTTTTCCCACAATGAAAGCCTGGCAAAATATAGTTAATTTTGATGAATGACGTTCTGAAACCAATCGGCAAATTACTCAAAATGCTTAACTGGCCGAGAAAATTACTTTGTCTTCCACAATGAACGCCTGGCAAAAAATAGTTAATTGTGATGCAAGTCGTTCTGAATCCAATCGGCAAATTACTCAAAATGCTTAACTCGCCGAGAAAATCACTTATGTTCCACAATGAATGCCTGGCAAAAAATAGTTAATTGTGATGCAAGCCGTTCTGAAACCAATCGGCAAATTACTCAAAATGCTTAACTCGCCGAGAAAATTACTTTTTTCCCACAATGAAAGCCTGGCAAAATATAGTTAATTTTGATGAATGACGTTCTGAAACCAATCGGCAAATTACTCAAAATGCTTAACTGGCCGAGAAAATTACTTGTCTTCCACAATGAACGCCTGGCAAAAAATAGTTAATTGTGATGCAAGTCGTTCTGAATCCAATCGGCAAATTACTCAAAATGCTTAACTCGCCGAGAAAATCACTTATGTTCCACAATGAATGCCTGGCAAAAATTAGTTAATTGTGATGCAAGCCGTTCTGAAACCAATCGGCAAATTACTCAAAATGCTTAACTCGCCGAGAAAATCACTTTTGTTCCACAGTGAATGCCTGGCAAAAAATAGTTAATTGTGATGCAAGCCGTTCTGACACCAATCGGCAAATTGCTCAAAATGCTTAACTCTCCGAGAAAATCGCTTTTGTTCCACAATGAATGTCTGGCAAAAAATAGTTCATTTTGATGCCAGACGTTCTGAACCCAATCGGCAAATTACTCAAAATGCTTAACTCGCCGAGAAAATCACTTTTGTTCCACAATGAATGCCTGACAAAAAACAGTTAATTGTGATGCAAGCCGTTCTGAAACCAATCGGCAAATTACTCAAAATGCTTAACTCGCCGAGAAAATCACTTTTGTTCCACAATGAATGTCTGGCAAAAAATAGTAAATTTCAATGCAAGCCGTTCTGAAACCAATCGGCAAATTACTCAAAATGCTTAACTCGCCGAGAAAATCACTTTTGTTCCACAATGAATGCCTGGGAAAAAATAGTTAATTGTATTGCAAGCCGTTCTGAAATCAATCGGGAAATTACTCAAATTGCTTAACTCGCCGAGAAAATCACCTTTTTCCCACAATGAATGTCTGGCAAAAAATAGTAAACTTCAATGCAAGCCGTTCTGAAACCAATCAGCAAATTACTCAAAATGCTTAACTCGCCGAGAAAATCACTTTTGTTCCACAATGAATGCCTGGCAAAAAATAGTTAAATGTGATGCAAGCCGTTCTGAAATCAATCGGCAAATTACGCAAATTGCTTAACTCGCCGAGAAAATCACCTTTTTCCCACAATGAATGTCTGGCAAAAAATAGTAAATTTCAATGCAAGCCGTTCTGAAAGCAATCTGCAAATTACTCAAAATGCTTAACTCGCCGAAAAAATCACTTTTGTTCCACAATGAATGCCTGGCAAAAAATAGTAAATTTCAATGCAAGCCGTTCTGAAAGCAATCTGCAAATTACTCAAAATGCTTAACTCGTCGAGAAAATCACCTTTTTCCCACAATGAATGTCTGGCAAAAAATAGTAAATTTCAATGCAAGCCGTTGTGAAACCAATCGGCAAATTGCTTAAAATGCTTAACTCGCCAAGAAAATCACTTTTGTTCCACAATGAATGTCTGGCAAAAAATAGTTAATTTTGATGCAAGCCGTTCTGAAACCAATCGGCAAATTGCTCAAAATGCTTAACTCGCCGAGAAAATCACTTTTGTTCAACAATGAATGTCTGGCAATAAATAGTAAATTTCAATGCAAGCCGTTCTGAAACCAATCGGCAAATTACTCAAAATGCTTTACTCGCCGACAAAATCCCTTTTGTTCCACAATGAATGTCTGGCAAAAAAATAGTAAATTTCAATGCAAGCCGTTCTGAAACCAATCGGCAAATTGCTCAAAATGCTTAACTCGCCGTGAAAATCACTTTTGTTCCACAATGAATGTCTGGCAAAAAATAGTAAATTTTAATGCAAGCCGTTCTGAAACCAATCGGTAAATTACTCAAAATGCTTAACTCGCCGAGAAAATCACTTTTGTTCCACAATGAACGCCTGGCAAAAAATAGTTAATTGTGATGCAACCCGTTCTGAAATCAATCGGCAAATTACTGAAAATGCTTCACTCGCCGAGAAAATCACCCTTTTCCCACAATGAATGTCTGTCAAAAAATAGTAAATTTCAATGCAAGCCGTTCTGAAATCAAACGGCAAATTACACAAAATGCTTAACTCGTCGAGAAAATCACCTTTTTCCCACAATGAATGTCTGGCAAAAAATAGTAAATTTCAATGCAAGCCGTTCTGAAACCAATCGGCAAATTGCTCAAAATGCTTAACTCGCCAAGAAAATCACTTTTGTTCCACAATGAATGCCTGGCAAAAAATAGTAAATTTCAATGCAAGCCGCTCTGAAACCAATCGGCAAATTGCTCAAAATGCTTAACTCGCCGTGAAAATCACTTTTGTTCCACAATGAATGTCTGGCAAAAAATAGTAAATTTTATCTAAAGTCGTTAAATTACTCAAAATGCTTAACTCGCCGAGAAAATCACTATTTTCCAACAATGAATGTCTGGCAAAAAATAGTTAATTTTGATGCAAGACGTGCTGAAACCAATCGGCAAATTACTCAAAATGCTTAACTCGCCGAGAAAATTACTTTTTTCCCACAATGAAAGCCTGGCAAAATATAGTTAATTTTGATGAATGACGTTCTGAAACCAATCGGCAAATTACTCAAAATGCTTAACTGGCCGAGAAAATTACTTTGTCTTCCACAATGAACGCCTGGCAAAAAATAGTTAATTGTGATGCAAGTCGTTCTGAATCCAATCGGCAAATTACTCAAAATGCTTAACTCGCCGAGAAAATCACTTATGTTCCACAATGAATGCCTGGCAAAAAATAGTTAATTGTGATGCAAGCCGTTCTGAAACCAATCGGCAAATTACTCAAAATGCTTAACTCGCCGAGAAAATCACTTTTGTTCCACAATGAATGCCTGGCAAAAAATAATTAATTGTGATGCAAGCCGTTCTGAAACCAATCGGCAAATTACTCAAAATGCTTAACTCGCCGAGAAAATCACTTTTGTTCCACAATGAATGCCTGGCAAAAAATAGTTAAGTGTGATGCAAGCCGTTCTGACACCAATCGGCAAATTACTCAAAATGCTTAACTCTCCGAGAAAATCGCTTTTGTTCCACAATGAATGTCTGGCAAAAAATAGTTCATTTTGATGCAAGACGTTCTGAACCCAATCGGCAAGTTACTCAAAATGCTTAACTCGCCGAGAAAATCACTTTTGTTCCACAATGAATGCCTGACAAAAAACAGTTAATTGTGATGCAAGCCGTTCTGAAACCAATCGGCAAATTACTCAAAATGCTTAACTCGCCGAGAAAATCACTTTTGTTCCACAATGAATGTCTGGCAAAAAATAGTAAATTTCAATGCAAGCCGTTCTGAAACCAATCGGCAAATTACTCAAAATGCTTAACTCGCCGAGAAAATCACTTTTGTTCCACAATGAATGCCTGGGAAAAAATAGTTAATTGTATTGCAAGCCGTTCTGAAATCAATCGGGAAATTACTCAAATTGCTTAACTCGCCGAGAAAATCATCTTTTTCCCACAATGAATGTCTGGCAAAAAATAGTAAACTTCAATGCAAGCCGTTCTGAAACCAATCGGCAAATTACTCAAAATGCTTAACTAGCCGAGAAAATCACTTTTGTTCCACAATGAATGCCTGGCAAAAAATAGTTAAATGTGATGCAAGCCGTTCTGAAATCAATCGGCAAATTACGCAAATTGCTTAACTCGGCGAGAAAATCAACTTTTTCCCACAATGAATGTCTGGCAAAAAATAGTAAATTTCAATGCAAGCCGTTCTGAAAGCAATCTGCAAATTACTCAAAATGCTTAACTCGCCGAAAAAATCACTTTTGTTCCACAATGAATGCCTGGCAAAAAATAGTTAATTGTGATGCAAGCCGTTCTGAAACCAGATGTCTGAAGTAATTTTCTCGGCGAGTTAAGCATTTTGAGTAATTTGCCGGTTCGTTTCAGAACGGCTTGCATCAGAATTAATTATTTTTTGCCACACATTACTTTTGGAAGAAAAGTGATTTTCTCGGCGAGTTAAACATTTTGAGTAATTTGCCGGTTGTTTTCAAAACGGCTTGCATCAAAATTAACGGTTTATTGCCACACAATCATATTGGAAAAAAAGTGATTTTCTCGGCGAGTTAAGCATTTTGAGCAATTTGCCGATTGGTTTCAGAACGGCTTGCATTGAAATTTACAATTTTTTGCCAGACATTCATTGTGGGAAAAAGCTGATTTTCTCGGCGAGTTAAGCATTTTGTGTAATTTGCCGATTGATTTCACAACGGCTTGCATCACAATTAACTATTTTTTGCCAGGCATTCATTGTGGAACAAAAGTGATTTTCTCGGCGGGTTAAGCATTTTGAGTAATTTGCCGATTGGTTTCAGAACGGCTTGCATCACAATTAACTATTTTTTGCCAGGCATTCATTGTGGAACAAAAGTGATTTTCTCGGCGAGTTCAGCATTTTGTGTAATTTGACGATTGGTTTCAGAACGGCTTGCATCACAATTAACTATTTTTTGCCAGGCGTTCATTGTGGAACACAAGTGATTTTCACGGCGAGTTAAGCATTTTGAGCAATTTGCCGATTGGTTTCAGAACGGCTTGCATCACAATTAACTATTTTTTGCAGGGCATTCATTGTGGAACAAACGTGATTTTCTCGGCGAGTGAAGCATTTTGAGTAATTTGCCGATTGGTTTCAGAACGTCTTGCATCAAAATTAACTATTTTTTGCCAGGCTTTCATTGTGGGAAAAAAGTAATTTTCTCGGCGAGTTAAGCATTTTGAGTAATTTGCCGATTGGTTTCAGAACGTCTTGCATCAAAATTGTAGTAATTTGCAGACATTCATTGTGGGAAAATAGTGATTTTCTCGGCGAGTTAAGCATTTTGAGTAATTTTACGATTGGTTTCAGAACGGCTTGCATTAAAATTTACTGATTTTCACGGCGAGTTAAGCATTTTGAGCAATTTGCCGATTTGTTTCAGAACGGCTTGCATTGAAATTTACTATTTTTTGCCAGACATTCATTGTGGAACAAAAGTGATTTTCTTGGCGAATTAAGCATTTTGAGCAATTTGCCGATTGGTTTCAGAACGGCTTGCATTGAAATTTACTATTTTTTGCCAGACATTCATTGTGGGAAAAAGGTGATTTTCTCGGCGAGTTAAGCATTTTGAGTAATTTGCGGATTGATTTCAGAACGGCTTGCATCAAAATTAACTATTTTTTGCCAGGCATTCATTGTGGAACAAAAGTGATTTTCTCGGCGAGTTAAGCATTTTGAGTAATTTGCCAATTGGTTTCAGAACGGTTTGCATCACAATTAACTATTTTTTGCCAGGCATTCATTGTGGAACAAAAGTGATTTTCTCGGCGAGTGAAGCATTTTGAGTAATTTGCCGATTGGTTTCAGAACGTCTTGCATCAAAATTAACTATTTTTTGCCAGGCTTTCATTGTGGGAAAAAAGTAATTTTCTCGGCGAGTTAAGCATTTTGAGTAATTTGCCGATTGGTTTCAGAACGTCTTGCATCAAAATTAACAATTTTTTGCCAGACATTCATTGTGGGGAAATAGTGATTTTCTCGGCGAGTTAAGCATTTTGAGTAATTTAACGATTGTTTTAAGAACGGCTTGCATTAAAATTTACTATTTTTTGCCAGACATTCATTGTGGAACAAAAGTGATTTTCACGGCAAGTTAAGCATTTTGAGCAATTTGCCGATTGGTTTCAGAACGGCTTGCATTGAAATTTACTATTTTTTGCCAGACATTCATTGTGGA
The DNA here is from genome assembly GCF_047496885.1 of Scyliorhinus torazame. Classification (NCBI taxonomy): domain Eukaryota; kingdom Metazoa; phylum Chordata; class Chondrichthyes; order Carcharhiniformes; family Scyliorhinidae; genus Scyliorhinus; species Scyliorhinus torazame. Next base: position 151,999,114 of record NC_092720.1, read on the forward strand.
ACAAAAGTGATTTTGTCGGCGAGTAAAGCATTTTGAGTAATTTTCCGATGGGTTTCAGAACGGCTTGCATTGAAATGTACTATTTTTTGCCAGCCATTCATTGTGGGAGAAAGGTGATTTTTGGGCGAGTTAAGCATTTTGAGTAATTTGCCGATTGATTTCAGAACGGCTTGCATCACAATTAACTATTTTTTGCCAGGCATTCATTGTGGAACAAAAGTGATTTTCTCGGCGAGTTAAGCATTTTGAGGAATTTGCCGATTGCTTTCAGAACGGCTTGCATTAAAATTTACTATTTTTTGCCAGACATTCATTGTGGAACAAAAGTGATTTTCACGGCGAGTTAAGCATTATGAGGAATTTGCCGATTGCTTTCAGAACGGCTTGCATTAAAATTTACTATTTTTTGCCAGACATTCATTGTGGAACAAAAGTGATTTTCACGGCGAGTTAAGCATTTTGAGCAATTTCCCGATTGGTTTCAGAACGGCTTGCATTGAATTTACTATTTTTTGCCAGACATTCATTGTGGAACAAAAGTGATTTTCTCGGCGAGTTAAGCATTTTGAGTAATTTGCCGGTTCGTTTCTGAACGGCTTGCATCAGAATTAATTATTTTTTGCCACACATTACTTTTGGAAGAAAAGTGATTTTCTCGGCGAGTTAAACATTTTGAGTAATTTGCCGGTTGTTTTCAAAACGGCTTGCATCAAAATTAACTGTTTATTGCCACACAATCATATTGGAAAAAAAGTGATTTTCTCGGCGAGTTAAGCATTTTGAGCAATTTGCCGATTGGTTTCAGAACGGCTTGCATTGAAATTTACAATTTTTTGCCAGACAGTCATTGTGGGAAAAAGCTGATTTTCTCGGCGAGTTAAGCATTTTGTGTAATTTGCCGATTGATTTCACAACGGCTTGCATCACAATTAACTATTTTTTGCCAGGCATTCATTGTGGAACAAAATTGATTTTCTCGGCGAGTTAAGCATTTTGAGTAATTTGCCGATTGGTTTCAGATCGGCTTGCATCACAATTAACTATTTTTTGCCAGGCATTCATTGTGGAACAAAAGTGATTTTCTCGGCGAGTTCAGCATTTTGTGTAATTTGACGATTGGTTTCAGAACGGCTTGCATCACAATTAACTATTTTTTGCCAGGCGTTCATTGTGGAACACAAGTGATTTTCACGGCGAGTTAAGCATTTTGAGCAATTTGCCGATTGGTTTCAGAACGGCTTGCATCACAATTAACTATTTTTTGCAGGGCATTCATTGTGGAACAAACGTGATTTTCTCGGCGAGTGAAGCATTTTGAGTAATTTGCCGATTGGTTTCAGAACATCTTGCATCAAAATTAACTATTTTTTGCCAGGCTTTCATTGTGGGAAAAAAGTAATTTTCTCGGCGAGTTAAGCATTTTGAGTAATTTGCCGATTGGTTTCAGAACGTCTTGCATCAAAATTAACTATTTTTTGCCAGACATTCATTGTGGGAAAATAGTGATTTTCTCGGCGAGTTAACCATTTTGAGTAATTTAACGATTGGTTTCAGAACGGCTTGCATTAAAATTTACTATTTTTTGCCAGACATTCATTGTGGAACAAAAGTGATTTTCACGGCGAGTTAAGCATTTTGAGCAATTTGCCGATTTGTTTCAGAACGGCTTGCATTGAAATTTACTATTTTTTGCCAGACATTCATTGTGGGAAAAAGGTGATTTTCTTGGCGAGTTAAGCATTTTGAGCAATTTGCCGATTTATTTCAGAACGGCTTGCATCACAATTAACTATTTATTGCCTGGCATTCATTGTGGAAAAAAAGTGATTTTCTCGGCGAGTTAAGCATTTTGAGCAATTTGCCGATTGATTTCATAACGGCTTGCATCACAATTAACTATTTTTTGCCAGGCGTTCATTGTGGAACAAAAGTGATTTTCTCGGCGAATTAAGCATTTTTAGTAATTTACCGATTGGTTTCAGAACGGCTTGCATTAAAATTTACTATTTTTTGCCAGACATTCATTGTGGAACAAAAGTGATTTTCACGGCGAGTTAAGCATTTTGAGTAATTTGCCGATTGGTTTCAGAACGGCTTGCATTGAAATTTACTATTTCTTGCCAGCCATTCATTGTGGGAGAAAGGTGATTTTTGGGCGAGTTAAGCATTTTGAGTAATTTGCCGATTGATTTCAGAACGGCTTGCATCACAATTAACTATTTTTTGCCAGGCATTCATTGCGGAACAAAAGTGATTTTCTCGGCGAGTTAAGCATTTTGAGTAATTTGCCGATTGGTTTCAGAACGGCTTGCGTTGAAATTTACTATTTTTTGCCAGACATTCATTGTGGGAAAAAAGTAATTTTCTCGGCGAGTTAAGCATTTTGAGTAATTTGCCGATTGGTTTCAGAACGGCTTGCATCACAATTAACTATTTTTTGCCTGGCATTCATTGTGGAACAAAAGTGATTTTCTCGGCGAGTTAAGCATTTTGAGTAATTTGCCGATTTATTTCAGAACGGCTTGCATCACAATTAACTATTTATTGCCTGGCATTCATTGTGGAAAAAAAGTGATTTTCTCGGCGAGTTAAGCATTTTGAGCAATTTGCCGATTGATTTCATAACGGCTTGCATCACAATTAACTATTTTTTGCCAGGCGTTCATTGTGGAACAAAAGTGATTTTCTCGGCGAATTAAGCATTTTTAGTAATTTACCGATTGGTTTCAGAACGGCTTGCATTAAAATTTACTATTTTTTGCCAGACATTCATTGTGGAACAAAAGTGATTTTCACGGCGAGTTAAGCATTTTGAGTAATTTGCCGATTGGTTTCAGAACGGCTTGCATTGAAATTTACTATTTCTTGCCAGCCATTCATTGTGGGAGAAAGGTGATTTTTGGGCGAGTTAAGCATTTTGAGTAATTTGCCGATTGATTTCAGAACGGCTTGCATCACAATTAACTATTTTTTGCCAGGCATTCATTGCGGAACAAAAGTGATTTTCTCGGCGAGTTAAGCATTTTGAGTAATTTGCCGATTGGTTTCAGAACGGCTTGCGTTGAAATTTACTATTTTTTGCCAGACATTCATTGTGGGAAAAAAGTAATTTTCTCGGCGAGTTAAGCATTTTGAGTAATTTGCCGATTGGTTTCAGAACGGCTTGCATCACAATTAACTATTTTTTGCCTGGCATTCATTGTGGAACAAAAGTGATTTTCTCGGCGAGTTAAGCATTTTGAGTAATTTGCCGATTGGGTTCAGAACGTCTTCCATCAAAATGAACTTTTTTTTGCCAGACATTCATTGTGGAACAAAAGTCATTTTCTCGGAGAGTTCAGCATTTTGAGCAATTTGCCGATTGGTTTCAGAACGGCTTGCATTGAAAATTACTATTTTCTGCCACACATTCATTGTGGAACAAAAGTAATTTTCTCGGCGAGTTAAGCATTTTGAGTAATTTGCCGATTGGTTTCAGAACGGCTTGCATCACAATTAACTATTTTTTGCCAGGCGTTCATTGTGGAACACAAGGGATTTTCACGGCGAGTTGAGCATTTTGAGCAATTTGCCGATTGGTTTCAGAACGGCTTGCATCGAAATCAACTGGTTATTGCCACACATTCATTTTGGAAAAAAAGTGATTTTCTCGGCGAGTTAAGCATTTTGAGCAATTTGCCGGTTGGTTTCAGAACGGCTTGCATCAGAATTAATTATTTTTTGCCACACATTATTTTTGGAAGAAAAGTGATTTTCTCCGCGAGTTAAGTATTTTGAGTCATTTGCGGGTTGGTTTCAGAACGGCTTGCATCAGAATTAACTATAGTTTGCCACACATTCCTTTTGGTAGGAAAGTGATCTTCTCGGCGAGTTAAGCATTTTGCGTAATTTGCCGGTTGGTTTCAGAACGGCTTGAGTAATTTGCCGGATGGTTTCAGAACGGCTTGCATCACAATTAACTATTTTTTGCCAGGCATTCATTGTAGAACAAAAGTGATTTTCTCGGCGAGTTAAGCATTTTGAGTAATTTGCCGATTGCTTTCAGAACGGCTTGCATTGAAATTTACTATTTTTTGCCAGACATTCATTGTGGAACAAAAGTGATTTTCTTGGCGAGTTAAGCATTTTGAGTAATTTGCCGATTGGTTTCAGAACGGCTTGCATCACAATTAACTATTTTTTGCCGGACATTCATTGTGGAACAAAAGTGATTTTCTCGGAGAGTTCAGCATTTTGAGCAATTTGCCGATTGGTTTCAGAACGGCTTGCATTGAAATTAACTATTTTCTGCCACACATTCATTGTGGAACAAAAGTAATTTTCTCGGCGAGTTCAGCATTTTGAGCAATTTGCCGATTGGTTTCAGAACGGCTTGCATCACAAATAACTATTTTTTGCCAGGCGTTCATTGTGGAACACAAGTGATTTTCACGGCGAGTTAAGCATTTTGAGCAATTGGCCGATTGGTTTCAGAACGGCATGCATTGAAATTTACTATTTTTTGCCAGACATTCATTGTGGGGAAAAAGGTGATTTTCTCGGCGAGTTAAGCATTTTGAGTAATTTGCCGATTGATTTCTGAACGGCTTGCATCACAATTAACTATTTATTGCCAGGCATTCATTGTGGAACAAAAGTGATTTTCTCGGCGAGTTCAGCATTTTGAGTAATTTGCCGATTGGTTTCAGAACGACTTGCATCACAATTAACTATTTTTTGCCAGGCATTCATTGTGGAACAAAAGTGATTTTCTCGGCGAGTTAAGCATTTTTAGTAATTTACCGATTGGTTTCAGAACGGCTTGCATTAAAATTTACTATTTTTTGCCAGACATTCATTGTGGAACAAAAGTGATTTTCACGGCGAGTTAAGCATTTTGAGTAATTTGCCGATTGGTTTCAGAACGGCTTGCATTGAAATTTACTATTTCTTGCCAGCCATTCATTGTGGGAGAAAGGTGATTTTTGGGCGAGTTAAGCATTTTGAGTAATTTGCCGATTGATTTCAGAACGGCTTGCATCACAATTAACTATTTTTTGCCAGGCATTCATTGCGGAACAAAAGTGATTTTCTCGGCGAGTTAAGCATTTTGAGTAATTTGCCGATTGCTTTCAGAACGGCTTGCATTGAAATTTACTATTTTTTGCCAGGCATTCATTGTGGGAAAAAAGTAATTTTCTCGGCGAGTTAAGCATTTGGAGTAATTTGCCGATTGGTTTCAGAACGGCTTGCATCACAATTAACTATTTTTTGCCAGGCATTCATTGTGGAACAAAAGTGATTTTCTCGGCGAGTTAAGCATTTTGAGTAATTTGCCGATTGGGTTCAGAACGTCTTGCATCAAAATGAACTATTTTTTGCCAGACATTCATTGTGGAACAAAAGTCATTTTCTCGGAGAGTTCAGCATTTTGAGCAATTTGCCGATTGGTTTCAGAACGGCTTGCATTGAAATTTACTATTTTCTGCCACACATTCATTGTGGAACAAAAGTAATTTTCTCGGCGAGTTAAGCATTTTGAGCAATTTGCCGATTGGTTTCAGAACGGCTTGCATCACAATTAACTATTTTTTGCCAGGCGTTCATTGTGGAACACAACTGATTTTCACGGCGAGTTGAGCATTTTGAGCAATTTGCCGATTGGTTTCAGAACGGCTTGCATCAAAATTAACTATTTTTTGCCAGGCTTTCATTGTGGGAAAAAAGTAATTTTCTCGGCGAGTTAAGCATTTTGAGTAATTTGCCGATTGGTTTCAGAACGTCTTGCATCAAAATTAACTATTTTTTGCCAGACATTCATTGTGGGAAAATAGTGATTTTCTCGGCGAGTTAAGCATTTTGAGTAATTTAACGATTGGTTTCAGAACGGCTTGCATTAAAATTTACTATTTTTTGCCAGACATTCATTGTGGAACAAAAGTGATTTTCACGGCGAGTTAAGCATTTTGAGCAATTTGCCGATTTGTTTCAGAACGGCTTGCATTGAAATTTACTATTTTTTGCCAGACATTCATTGTGGAACAAAAGTGATTTTCTTGGCGAATTAAGCATTTTGAGCAATTTGCCGATTGGTTTCAGAACGGCTTGCATTGAAATTTACTATTTTTTGACAGACATTCATTGTGGGAAAAAGGTGATTTTCTCGGCGAGTTAAGCATTTTGAATAATTTGCCGATTGATTTCAGAACGGGTTGCGTCACAATTAACTATATTTTGCCAGGCGTTCATTGTGGAACAAAAGTGATTTTCTCGGCGAGTTAAGCATTTTGAGCAATTTGCCGATTGGTTTCAGAACGGCTTGCATTGAAATTTACTATTTTTTGCCAGACATTCATTGTGCAACAAAAGTGATTTTGTCGGCGAGTAAAGCATTTTGAGTAATTTGCCGATGGGTTTCAGAACGGCTTGCATTGAAATTTACTATTTTTGCCTGCCATTCATTGTGGGAGAAAGGTGATTTTTGGGCGAGTTAAGCATTTTGAGTAATTTGCCAATTGATTTCAGAACGGCTTGCATTGAAATTTACTATTTTTTGCATGACATTCATTGTGGGAAAAAAGTAATTTTCTCGGCGAGTTAAGCATTTTGAGTAATTTGCCGATTGGTTTCAGAACGTCTTGCATCAAAATTAACTGTTTATTGCCACACATTCATTTTGGAAAAAAAGTGATTTTCTCGGCGAGTTAAGCATTTTGAGCAATTTGCCGATTGGTTTCAGAACGGCTTGCATTGAAATTTACTATTTTTTGCCAGACATTCATTGTGGAACAAAAGTGATTTTCTTGGCGAATTAAGCATTTTGAGCAATTTGCCGATTGGTTTCAGAACGGCTTGCATTGAAATTTACTATTTTTTGCCAGACATTCATTGTGGAACAAAAGTGATTTTCTCGGCGAGTTAAGCATTTTGAGTAATTTGCCGGTTGGTTCAGAACGGCTTGCATCAGAATTAATTATTTTTTGCCACACATTACTCTTGGAAGAAAAGTGATTTTCTCGGCGAGTTAAACATTTTGAGTAATTTGCCGGTTGTTTTCAAAACGGCTTGCATCAAAATTAACTGTTTATTGCCACACATTCATTTTGGAAAAAAAGTGATTTTCTCGGCGAGTTAAGCATTTTGAGTTATTTGCCGATTGGGTTCAGAACGTCTTGCATCAAAATGAACTATTTTTTGCCAGACATTCATTGTGGAACAAAAGTCATTTTCTCGGAGAGTTCAGCATTTTGAGCAATTTGCCGATTGGTTTCAGAACGGCTTGCATTGAAATTTACTATTTTCTGCCACACATTCATTGTGGAACAAAAGTAATTTTCTCGGCGAGTTAAGCATTTTGAGCAATTTGCCGATTGGTTTCAGAACGGCTTGCATCACAATTAACTATTTTTTGCCAGGCGTTCATTGTGGAACACAACTGATTTTCACGGCGAGTTGAGCATTTTGAGCAATTTGCCGATTGGTTTCAGAACGGCTTGCATCAAAATTAACTATTTTTTGCCAGGCTTTCATTGTGGGAAAAAAGTAATTTTCTCGGCGAGTTAAGCATTTTGAGTAATTTGCCGATTGGTTTCAGAACGTCTTGCATCAAAATTAACTATTTTTTGCCAGACATTCATTGTGGAACAAAAGTGATTTTCACGGCGAGTTAAGCATTTTGAGCAATTTGCCGATTTGTTTCAGAACGGCTTGCATTGAAATTTACTATTTTTTGCCAGACATTCATTGTGGAACAAAAGTGATTTTCTTGGCGAATTAAGCATTTTGAGCAATTTGCCGATTGGTTTCAGAACGGCTTGCATTGAAATTTACTATTTTTTGACAGACATTCATTGTGGGAAAAAGGTGATTTTCTCGGCGAGTTAAGCATTTTGAATAATTTGCCGATTGATTTCAGAACGGGTTGCGTCACAATTAACTATATTTTGCCAGGCGTTCATTGTGGAACAAAAGTGATTTTCTCGGCGAGTTAAGCATTTTGAGCAATTTGCCGATTGGTTTCAGAACGGCTTGCATTGAAATTTACTATTTTTTGCCAGACATTCATTGTGCAACAAAAGTGATTTTGTCGGCGAGTAAAGCATTTTGAGTAATTTGCCAATTGATTTCAGAACGGCTTGCATTGAAATTTACTATTTTTTGCCTGACATTCATTGTGGGAAAAAAGTAATTTTCTCGGCGAGTTAAGCATTTTGAGTAATTTGCCGATTGGTTTCAGAACGTCTTGCATCAAAATTAATTATTTTTTGCCAGACATTCATTGTGGAACAAAAGTGATTTTCACGGCGAGTTAAGCATTTTGTGCAATTTGCCGATTTGTTTCAGAACGGCTTGCATCAGAATTAATTATTTTTTGCCACACATTACTCTTGGAAGAAAAGTGATTTTCTCGGCGAGTTAAACATTTTGAGTAATTTGCCGGTTGTTTTCAAAACGGCTTGCATCAAAATTAACTGTTTATTGCCACACATTCATTTTGGAAAAAAAGTGATTTTCTCGGCGAGTTAAGCATTTTGAGTTATTTGCCGATTGGGTTCAGAACGTCTTGCATCAAAATGAACTATTTTTTGCCAGACATTCATTGTGGAACAAAAGTGATTTTCTCGGAGAGTTCAGCATTTTTAGCAATTTGCCGATTGGTTTCAGAACGGCTTGCATTGAAATTTACTATTTTCTGCCACACATTCATTGTGGAACAAAAGTAATTTTCTCGGCGAGTTAAGCATTTTGAGCAATTTGCCGATTGGTTTCAGAACGGCTTGCATCACAATTACCTATTTTTTGCCAGGCATTCATTGTGGAACAAAAGTGATTTTCTCGGCGAGTTCAGCATTTTGTGTAATTTGACGATTGGTTTCAGAACGGCTTGCATCACAATTAACTATTTTTTGCCAGGCGTTCATTGTGGAACACAAGTGATTTTCACGGCGAGTTAAGCATTTTGAGCAATTTGCCGATTGATTTCAGAACGGCTTGCATTGAAATTTACTATTTTTTGCCAGGCATTCACTGGGGGAAAAATGTGATTTTCTTGGCGAGTTAAGCATTTTGAGTAATTTGCCGATTGATTTCAGAACGGCTTGCATCACAATTAACTATTTTTTGCCAGGCATTGATTGTGGAACAAAAGTGATTTTCTCGGCGAGTTAAGCATTTTGAGTAATTTGCCGATTGGTTTCAGAACGGCTTGCATCGCAATTAACTATTTTTTGCCAGGCATTCATTGTGGAACAAAAGTGATTTTCTCGGCGAGTGAAGCATTTTGAGTAATTTGCCGATTGGTTTCAGAACGTCTTGCATCAAAATTAACTATTTTTTGCCAGGCTTTCATTGTGGGAAAAAAGTAATTTTCTCGGCGAGTTAAGCATTTTGCCGATTGGTTTCAGAACGTCTTGCATCAAAATTAACTATTTGTTGCCAGACATTCATTGTGGGAAAATAGTGATTTTCTCGGCGAGTTAAGCATTTTGAGCAATTTGCCGATTAGTTTCAGAACGGCTTGCATTGAAATTGACTATTTTTTGCCAGACATTCATTGTGGAACAAAAGTGATTTTCTTGGCGAGTTAAGCATTTTGAGTAATTAGCCGATTGGTTTCAGAACGGCTTGCATCACAATTAACTATTTTTTGCCAGGCGTTCATTGTGGAACACAAGTGATTTTCACGGCGAGTTAAGCATTTTGAGCAATTTGCCGATTGGTTTCAGAACGGCTTGCATTGAAATTTACTATTTTTTGCCAGGCATTCACTGGGGGAAAAAGGTGATTTTCTCGGCGAGTTAAGCATTTTGAGTAATTTGCCGATTGATTTCAGAACGGCTTGCATCACAATTAACTATTTTTTGCCAGGCATTGATTGTGGAACAAAAGTGTTTTTCTCGGCGAGTTAAGCATTTTGAGTAATTTGCCGATTGGTTTCAGAACGGCTTGCATCGCAATTAACTATTTTTTTCCAGGCATTCATTGTGGAACAAAAGTGATTTTCTCGGCGAGTGAAGCATTTTGAGTAATTTGCCGATTGGTTTCAGAACGTCTTGCATCAAAATTAACTATTTTTTGCCAGGCTTTCATTGTGGGAAAAAAGTAATTTTCTCGGCGAGTTAAGCATTTTGCCGATTGGTTTCAGAACGTCTTGCATCAAAATTAACTATTTGTTGCCAGACATTCATTGTGGGAAAATAGTGATTTTCTCGGCGAGTTAAGCATTTTGAGTAATTTAACGATTGGTTTCAGAACGGCTTGCATTAAAATTAACTATTTTTTGCCAGACATTCATTGTGGAACAAAAGTGATTTTCACGGCGAGTTAAGCATTTTGAGCAATTTGCCGATTAGTTTCAGAACGGCTTGCATTGAAATTGACTATTTTTTGCCAGACATTCATTGTGGAACAAAAGTGATTTTCTTGGCGAGTTAAGCATTTTGAGTAATTTGCCGATTGGTTTCAGAACGGCTTGCATCACAATTAACTATTTTTTGCCAGGCATTCATTGTGGAACAAAAGTGATATTCTCGGCGAGTTAAGCATTTTGAGAAATTTGCCGATTGGGTTCAGAACGTCTTGCATCAAAATGAACTATTTTTTGCCAGACATTCATTGTGGAACAAAAGTGATTTTCTCGGAGAGTTCAGCATTTTTAGCAATTTGCCGATTGGTTTCAGAACGGCTTGCATTGAAATTTACTATTTTCTGCCACACATTCATTGTGGAACAAAAGTAATTTTCTTGGCGAGTTAAGCATTTTGAGCAATTTGCCGATTGGTTTCAGAACTGCTTGCATCACAATTAACTATTTTTTGCCAGGCGTTCATTGTGGAACACAAGTGATTTTCACGGCGAGTTAAGCATTTTGAGTAATTTGCCGATTGGTTTCAGAACGGCTTGCATCACAATTAACTATTTTTTGCCAGGCGTTCATTGTGGAAGACAAGTGATTTTCTCGGCCAGTTAAGCATTTTGAGTAATTTGCCGATTGGTTTCATAACGTCTTGCATCAAAATTAACTATTTTTTGCCAGGCATTCATTGTGGAACAAAAGTGATTTTCACGGCGAGTTAAGCATTTTGAGCAATTTGCCGATTGGTTTCAGGAACGACTTGCATTGAAATTTACTATTTTTTGCCAGGCATTCATTGTGGAACAAAAGTGATTTTCTCGGCGAGTTAAGCATTTTGAGTAATTCGCCGATTGCTTTCAGAACGGCTTGCATCACAATTAACTATTTTTTGCCAGGCATTCATTGTGGAACAAAAGTGATTTTCTCGGCGAGTTCAGCATTTTGTGTAATTTGACGATTGGTTTCAGAACGGCTTGCATCACAATTAACTATTTTTTGCCAGGCGTTCATTGTGGAACACAAGTGATTTTCACGGCGAGTTAAGCATTTTGAGCAATTTGCCGATTGGTTTCAGAACGGCTTGCATTGAAATTTACTATTTTTTTTACCAGACATTCATTGTGGGAAAAAGGTGATTTTCACGGCGAGTTAAGCATTTTGATTAATTTGCCGATTGATTTCAGAACGGCTTGCATCACAATTAACTATTTTTTGCCAGGCATTCATTGTGGAACAAAAGTGATTTTCTCGCCGATTAAAGCATTTTGAGTAATTTGCCGATTGGTTTCAGAACGGCTTGCATCACAATTAACTATTTTTTGCCAGGCATTCATTGTGGAACAAAAGTGATTTTCTCGGCGAGTGAAGCATTTTGAGTAATTTGCCGATTGGTTTCAGAACGTCTTGCATCAAAATTAACTATTTTTTGCCAGGCTTTCATTGTGGGGAAAAAGTAATTTTCTCGGCGAGTGAAGCATTTTGAGTAATTTGCCGATTGATTTCACAACGTCTTGCATCAAAATTAACTATTTTTTGCCAAACATTCATTTTGGAAAGAAAGTGATTTACTCGTCGAGTTAAGCATTTCGAGTAATTTGCCGGTTGGTTTCAGAACGGGTTGCATTGAAATTTACTATTTTCTGCCACACATTCATTGTGGAACAAAAGTAATTTTCTCGGCGAGTTAAGCATTTTGAGCAATTTGCCGATTGGTTTCAGAACTGCTTGCATCACAATTAACTATTTTTTGCCAGGCGTTCATTGTGGAACACAAGTGATTTTCACGGCGAGTTAAGCATTTTGAGTAATTTGCCGATTGGTTTCAGAACGGCTTGCATCACAATTAACTATTTTTTGCCAGGCGTTCATTGTGGAAGACAAGTGATTTTCTCGGCCAGTTAAGCATTTTGAGTAATTTGCCGATTGGTTTCATAACGTCTTGCATTAAAATTAACTATATTTTGCCAGGCATTCATTGTGGTTCAAAAGTGATTTTCACGGCGAGTTAAGCATTTTGAGCAATTTGCCGATTGGTTTCAGAACGGCTTGCATTGAAATTTACTATTTTTTGCCAGGCATTCATTGTGGAACAAAAGTGATTTTCTCGGCGAGTTAAGCATTTTGAGTAATTTGCCGATTGCTTTCAGAACGGCTTGCATCACAATTAACTATTTTTTGCCAGGCATTCATTGTGGAACAAAAGTGATTTTCTCGGCGAGTTCAGCATTTTGTGTAATTTGACGATTGGTTTCAGAACGGCTTGCATCACAATTAACTATTTTTTGCCAGGCGTTCATTGTGGAACACAAGTCATTTTCACGGCGAGTTAAGCATTTTGAGCAATTTGCCGATTGGTTTCAGAACGGCTTGCATTGAAATTTACTATTTTTTTACCAGACATTCATTGTGGGAAAAAGGTGATTTTCACGGCGAGTTAAGCATTTTGAGTAATTTGCCGATTGATTTCAGAACGGCTTGCATCACAATTAACTATTTTTTGCCAGGCATTGATTGTGGAACAAAAGTGATTTTCTCGGCGAGTTAAGCATTTTGAGTAATTTGCCGATTGGTTTCAGAACGGCTTGCATCGCAATTAACTATTTTTTGCCAGGCATTCATTGTGGAACAAAAGTGATTTTCTCGGCGAGTGAAGCATTTTGAGTAATTTGCCGATTGGTTTCAGAACGTCTTGCATCAAAATTAACTATTTTTTGCCAGGCTTTCATTGTGGGAAAAAAGTAATTTTCTCGGCGAGTGACGCATTTTGAGTAATTTGCCGATTGATTTCACAACGTCTTGCATCAAAATTAACTATTTTTTGCCAGGCTTTCATTGTGGGAAAAAAGTAATTTTCTCGGCGAGTTAAGCATTTTGCCGATTGGTTTCAGAACGTCTTGCATCAAAATTAACTATTTGTTGCCAGACATTCATTGTGGGAAAATAGTGATTTTCTCGGCGAGTTAAGCATTTTGAGTAATTTAACGATTGGTTTCAGAACGGCTTGCATTAAAATTAACTATTTTTTGCCAGACATTCATTGTGGAACAAAAGTGATTTTCACGGCGAGTTAAGCATTTTGAGTAATTTGCCGATTGGTTTCAGAACGGCTTGCATCACAATTAACTATTTTTTGCCAGGCATTCATTGTGGAACAAAAGTGATTTTCTCGGCGAGTGAAGCATTTTGAGTAATTTGCCGATTGGTTTCAGAACGTCTTGCATCAAAATTAACTATTTTTTGCCAGGCTTTCATTGTGGGGAAAAAGTAATTTTCTCGGCGAGTGAAGCATTTTGAGTAATTTGCCGATTGATTTCACAACGTCTTGCATCAAAATTAACTATTTTTTGCCAAACATTCATTTTGGAAAGAAAGTGATTTACTCGTCGAGTTAAGCATTTCGAGTAATTTGCCGGTTGGTTTCAGAACGGGTTGCATTGAAATTTACTATTTTCTGCCACACATTCATTGTGGAACAAAAGTAATTTTCTCGGCGAGTTAAGCATTTTGAGCAATTTGCCGATTGGTTTCAGAACTGCTTGCATCACAATTAACTATTTTTTGCCAGGCGTTCATTGTGGAACACAAGTGATTTTCACGGCGAGTTAAGCATTTTGAGCAATTTGGTTTCAGAACGGGTTGCATTGAAATTTACTATTTTCTGCCACACATTCATTGTGGAACAAAAGTAATTTTCTCGGCGAGTTAAGCATTTTGAGCAATTTGCCGATTGGTTTCAGAACTGCTTGCATCACAATTAACTATTTTTTGCCAGGCGTTCATTGTGGAAGACAAGTGATTTTCTCGGCCAGTTAAGCATTTTGAGTAATTTGCCGATTGGTTTCATAACGTCTTGCATTAAAATTAACTATTTTTTGCCAGGCATTCACTGTGGTTCAAAAGTGATTTTCACGGCGAGTTAAGCATTTTGAGCAATTTGCCGATTGGTTTCAGAACGGCTTGCATCACAATTAACTATTTTTTGCCAGGCATTGATTGTGGAAGAAAAGTGATTTTCTCGGCGAGTTAAGCATTTTGAGTAATTTGCCGATTGGTTTCAGAACGGCTTGCATCGCAATTAACTATTTTTTGCCAGGCATTCATTGTGGAACAAAAGTGATTTTCTCGGCGAGTGAAGCATTTTGAGTAATTTGCCGATTGGTTTCAGAACGTCTTGCATCAAAATTAACTATTTTTTGCCAGGCTTTCATTGTGGGAAAAAAGTAATTTTCTCGGCGAGTGACGCATTTTGAGTAATTTGCCGATTGATTTCACAACGTCTTGCATCAAAATTAACTATTTTTTGCCAGGCTTTCATTGTGGGAAAAAAGTAATTTTCTCGGCGAGTTAAGCATTTTGCCGATTGGTTTCAGAACGTCTTGCATCAAAATTAACTATTTGTTGCCAGACATTCATTGTGGGAAAATAGTGATTTTCTCGGCGAGTTAAGCATTTTGAGTAATTTAACGATTGGTTTCAGAACGGCTTGCATTAAAATTAACTATTTTTTGCCAGACATTCATTGTGGAACAAAAGTGATTTTCACGGCGAGTTAAGCATTTTGAGCAATTTGCCGATTAGTTTCAGAACGGCTTGAATTGAAATTGACTATTTTTTGCCAGACATTCATTGTGGAACAAAAGTGATTTTCTTGGCGAGTTAAGCATTTTGAGTAATTTGCCGATTAATTTCAGAACGGCTTGCATCACAATTAACTATTTTTTGCCAGGCATTCATTGTGGAACAAAAGTGATTTTCTCGGCGAGTTAAGCATTTTGAGTAATTTGCCGATTGGGTTCAGAACGTCTTGCATCAAAATGAACTATTTTTTGCCAGACATTCATTGTGGAACAAAAGTGATTTTCTCGGAGAGTTAAGCATTTTGAGCAATTTGCCGATTGGTTTCAGAACGGCTTGCATTGAAATTTACTATTTTTTGCCAGGCATTCATTGTGGGAAAAAGGTGATTTTCTCGGCGAGTTAAGCATTTTGTGTAATTTGCCGATTGATTTCACAACGGCTTGCATCACAATTAACTATTTTTTGCCAGGCATTCATTGTGGAACGAAAGTGATTTTCTCCGCGAGTTAAGCATTTTGAGTAATTTGCCGATTGGTTTCAGAACGGCTTGCATCACAATTAACTATTTTTTGCCAGGCATTCATTGTGGAACAAAAGTGATTTTCTCGGCGAGTTCAGCATTTTGTGTAATTTGACGATTGGTGTCAGAACGGCTTGCATCGCAATTAACTATTTTTTGCCAGGCATTCATTGTGGAACAAAAGTGATTTTCTCGGCGAGTGAAGCATTTTGAGTAATTTGCCGATTGGTTTCAGAACGTCTTGCATCAAAATTAACTATTTTTTGCCAGGCTTTCATTGTGGGAAAAAAGTAATTTTCTCGGCGAGTGACGCATTTTGAGTAATTTGCCGATTGATTTCACAACGTCTTGCATCAAAATTAACTATTTTTTGCCAGGCTTTCATTGTGGGAAAAAAGTAATTTTCTCGGCGAGTTAAGCATTTTGCCGATTGGTTTCAGAACGTCTTGCATCAAAATTAACTATTTGTTGCCAGACATTCATTGTGGGAAAATAGTGATTTTCTCGGCGAGTTAAGCATTTTGAGTAATTTAATGATTGGTTTCAGAACGGCTTGCATTAAAATTAACTATTTTTTGCCAGACATTCATTGTGGAACAAAAGTGATTTTCACGGCGAGTTAAGCATTTTGAGCAATTTGCCGATTAGTTTCAGAACGGCTTGCATTGAAATTGACTATTTTTTGCCAGACATTCATTGTGGAACAAAAGTGATTTTCTTGGCGAGTTAAGCATTTTGAGTAATTTGCCGATTGGTTTCAGAACGGCTTGCATCACAATTAACTATTTTTTGCCAGGCATTCATTGTGGAACAAAAGTGATTTTCTCGGCGAGTTCAGCATTTTGTGTAATTTGACGATTGGTTTCAGAACGGCTTGCATCACAATTAACTATTTTTTGCCAGGCATTCATTGTGGAACAAAAGTGATTTTCTCGGCGAGTGAAGCATTTTGAGTAATTTGCCGATTGGTTTCAGAACGTCTTGCATCAAAATTAACTATTTTTTGCCAGGCTTTCATTGTGGGAAAAAAGTAATTTTCTCGGCGAGTGACGCATTTTGAGTAATTTGCCGATTGATTTCACAACGTCTTGCATCAAAATTAACTATTTTTTGCCAGGCTTTCATTGTGGGAAAAAAGTAATTTTCTCGGCGAGTTAAGCATTTTGCCGATTGGTTTCAGAACGTCTTGCATCAAAATTAACTATTTGTTGCCAGACATTCATTGTGGGAAAATAGTGATTTTCTCGGCGAGTTAAGCATTTTGAGTAATTTAACGATTGGTTTCAGAACGGCTTGCATTAAAATTAACTATTTTTTGCCAGACATTCATTGTGGAACAAAAGTGATTTTCACGGCGAGTTAAGCATTTTGAGCAATTTGCCGATTAGTTTCAGAACGGCTTGCATTGAAATTGACTATTTTTTGCCAGACATTCATTGTGGAACAAAAGTGATTTTCTTGGCGAGTTAAGCATTTTGAGTAATTTGCCGATTGGTTTCAGAACGGCTTGCATCACAATTAACTATTTTTTGCCAGGCATTCATTGTGGAACAAAAGTGATTTTCTCGGCGAGTTAAGCATTTTGAGTAATTTGCCGATTGGGTTCAGAACGTCTTGCATCAAAATGAACTATTTTTTGCCAGACATTCATTGTGGAACAAAAGTGATTTTCTCGGAGAGTTCAGCATTTTTAGCAATTTGCCGATTGGTTTCAGAACGGCTTGCATTGAAATTTACTATTTTCTGCCACACATTCATTGTGGAACAAAAGTAATTTTCTCGGCGAGTTAAGCATTTTGAGCCATTTGCCGATTGGTTTCAGAACTGCTTGCATCACAATTAACTATTTTTTGCCAGGCGTTCATTGTGGAACACAAGTGATTTTCACGGCGAGTTAAGCATTTTGAGTAATTTGCCGATTGGTTTCAGAACGGCTTGCATCACAATTAACTATTTTTTGCCAGGCGTTCATTGTGGAAGACAAGTGATTTTCTCGGCCAGTTAAGCATTTTGAGTAATTTGCCGATTGGTTTCATAACGTCTTGCATCAAAATTAACTATTTTTTGCCAGGCATTCATTGTGGAACAAAAGTGATTTTCACGGCGAGTTAAGCATTTTGAGCAATTTGCCGATTGGTTTCAGAACGGCTTGCATTGAAATTTACTATTTTTTGCCAGGCATTCATTGTGGAACAAAAGTGATTTTCTCGGCGAGTTAAGCATTTTGAGTAATTTGCCGATTGCTTTCAGAACGGCTTGCATCACAATTAACTATTTTTTGCCAGGCATTCATTGTGGAACAAAAGTGATTTTCTCGGCGAGTTCAGCATTTTGTGTAATTTGACGATTGGTTTCAGAACGGCTTGCATCACAATTAACTATTTTTTGCCAGGCGTTCATTGTGGAACACAAGTGATTTTCACGGCGAGTTAAGCATTTTGAGCAATTTGCCGATTGGTTTCAGAACGGCTTGCATTGAAATTTACTATTTTTTTTACCAGACATTCATTGTGGGAAAAAGGTGATTTTCACGGCGAGTTAAGCATTTTGAGTAATTTGCCGATTGATTTCAGAACGGCTTGCATCACAATTAACTATTTTTTGCCAGGCATTCATTGTGGAACAAAAGTGATTTTCTCGGCGAGTGAAGCATTTTGAGTAATTTGCCGATTGGTTTCAGAACGTCTTGCATCAAAATTAACTATTTTTTGCCAGGCTTTCATTGTGTGGAAAAAGTAATTTTCTCGGCGAGTGAAGCATTTTGAGTAATTTGCCGATTGATTTCACAACGTCTTGCATCAAAATTAACTATTTTTTGCCAAACATTCATTTTGGAAAGAAAGTGATTTACTCGTCGAGTTAAGCATTTCGAGTAATTTGCCGGTTGGTTTCAGAACGGGTTGCATTGAAATTTACTATTTTCTGCCACACATTCATTGTGGAACAAAAGTAATTTTCTCGGCGAGTTAAGCATTTTGAGCAATTTGCCGATTGGTTTCAGAACTGCTTGCATCACAATTAACTATTTTTTGCCAGGCGTTCATTGTGGAACACAAGTGATTTTCACGGCGAGTTAAGCATTTTGAGTAATTTGCCGATTGGTTTCAGAACGGCTTGCATCACAATTAACTATTTTTTGCCAGGCGTTCATTGTGGAAGACAAGTGATTTTCTCGGCCAGTTAAGCATTTTGAGTAATTTGCCGATTGGTTTCATAACGTCTTGCATTAAAATTAACTATTTTTTGCCAGGCATTCATTGTGGAACAAAAGTGATTTTCACCGCGAGTTAAGCATTTTGAGCAATTTGCCGATTGGTTTCAGAACGGCTTGCATTGAAATTTACTAATTTTTGCCTGCCATTCATTGTGGGAGAAAGGTGATTTTTAGGCGAGTTAAGCATTTTGAGTAATTTGCCGATTGCTTTCAGAACGGCTTGCATCACAATTAACTATTTTTTGCCAGGCATTCATTGTGGAACAAAAGTGATTTTCTCAGCGAGTTCAGCATTTTGTGTAATTTGACGATTGGTTTCAGAACGGCTTGCATCACAATTAACTATTTTTTGCCAGGCGTTCATTGTGGAACACAAGTGATTTTCACGGCGAGTTAAGCATTTTGAGCAATTTGCCGATTGGTTTCAGAACGGCTTGCATTGAAATTTACTATTTTTTTACCAGACATTCATTGTGGGAAAAAGGTGATTTTCACGGCGAGTTAAGCATTTTGAGTAATTTGCCGATTGATTTCAGAACGGCTTGCATCACAATTAACTCTTTTTTGCCAGGCATTCATTGTGGAACAAAAGTGATTTTCTCGGCGATTAAAGCATTTTGAGTAATTTGCCGATTGGTTTCAGAACGGCTTGCATCACAATTAACTATGTTTTGCCAGGCATTCATTGTGGAACAAAAGTGATTTTCTCGGCGAGTGAAGCATTTTCAGTAATTTGCCGATTGGTTTCAGAACGTCTTGCATCAAAATTAACTATTTTTTGCCAGGCTTTCATTGTGGGAAAAAAGTAATTTTCTCGGCGAGTGAAGCATTTTGAGTAATTTGCCGATTGATTTCACAAAGTCTTGCATCAAAATTAACTATTTTTTGCCAAACATTCATTTTGGAAAGAAAGTGATTTACTCGTCGAATTAAGCATTTCGAGTAATTTGCCGGTTGCTTTCAGAACGGGTTGCATCAGAATTAACCTTTTTTTTTGCCACACATTCCTTCTGGAAGAAAAGTGATTTTCTCGGCGACTTAAGCATTTTGAGTAATTTGGCGGATGGTTTCGGAACGGCTTGAATTGAAATTTACTATTTTTTGCCCGACATTCATTGTGGGAAAAAGGTGATTTTCTCGGCGAGTTAAGCATTTTGAGCAATTTGCCGATTGGTTTCAGAAAGGTTTGAATTGAAATTTACTATTTTTCGCCAGACATTCACTGTGGAACAAAAGTGATTTTCACGGCGAGTTAAACATTTTGAGTAATTTGCCGATTGATTTCAGAAAGGCTTGCATCACAATTAACTATTTTTTGCCAGGCGTTCATTGTGGAACAAAAGTGATTTTCTCGGCGAGTTAAGCATTTTTAGTAATTTACCGATTGGTTTCAGAACGGCTTGCATTAAAATTTACTATTTTTTGCCAGACATTCATTGTGGAACAAAAGTGATTTTCACGGCGAGTTAAGCATTTTGAGTAATTTGCCGATTGGTTTCAGAACGGCTTGCATCACAATTAACTATTTTTTGCCAGGCATTCATTGTGGAACAAAAGAGATTTTCTCGGCGATTAAAGCATTTTGAGTAAATAGCCGATTGGTTTCAGAACGGCTTGCATCACAATTAACTATTTTTTGCCAGGCATTCATTGTGGAACAAAAGTGATTTTCTCGGCGAGTGAAGCATTTTGAGTAATTTGCCGATTGGTTTCAGAACGTCTTGCATCAAAATTAACTATTTTTTGCCAGGCTTTCATTGTGGGAAAAAAGTAATTTTCTCGGCGAGTGAAGCATTTTGAGTAATTTGCCGATTGATTTCACAACGTCTTGCATCAAAATTAACTATTTTTTGCCAAACATTCATTTTGGAAAGAAAGTGATTTACTCGTTGAGTTAAGCATTTCGAGTAATTTGCCGGTTGCTTTCAGAACGGGTTGCATCAGAATTAACCTTTTTTTTTGCCACACATTCCTTCTGGAAGAAAAGTGATTTTCTCGGCTACTTAAGCATTTTGAGTAATTTGCCGATTGGTTTCAGAACGGCTTGCATTGAAATTTACTATTTCTTGCCAGCCATTCATTGTGGGAGAAAGGCGATTTTTGGGCGAGTTAAGCATTTTGAGTAATTTGCCGATTGATTTCAGAACGGCTTGCATCACAATTAACTATTTTTTGCCAGGCATTCATTGTGGAACAAAAGTGATTTTCTCGGCGAGTTAAGCATTTTGAGTAATTTGCCGATTGCTTTCAGAACGGCTTGCATTGAAATTAACTATTTTTTGCCAGACATTCATTGTGGGAAAAAAGTAATTTTCTCGGCGAGTTAAGCATTTTGAGTAATTTCCGGATTGGTTTCAGTACGGCTTGCATCACAATTAACTATTTTTTGCCAGGCATTCATTGTGGAACAAAAGTGATTTTCTCGGCGAGTTAAGCATTTTGAGTAATTTGCCGATTGGGTTCAGAGCGTCTTGCATCAAAATGAACTATTTTTTGCCAGACATTCATTGTGGAACAAAAGTCATTTTCTCGGAGAGTTCAGCATTTTGAGCAATTTGCCGATTGGTTTCAGAACGGCTTGCATTGAAATTTACTATTTTCTGCCACACATTCATTGTGGAACAAAAGTAATTTTCTCGGCGAGTTAAGCATTTTGAGCAATTTGCCGATTGGTTTCAGGACGGCTTCATCACGATTGACTATTTTTTGCCAGGCGTTCATTGTGGAACACAAGTGATTTTAGGCGAGTTAAGCATTTTGAGCAATTTGCCGATTGGTTTCAGAACGGCTTGCATTGAAATTTACTATTTTTTGCCAGCCATTCATTGTGGGAAAAAGGTGATTTTCTCGGCGAGTTAAGCATTTTGAGTAATTTGCCGGTTGGTTTCAGAACGGCTTCCATCGAAATTTACTATTTTTTGCCAGACATTCATTGTGGGAAAAAAGTAATTTTCTCGGCGAGTTAAGCTTTTTGAGTAATTTGCCGATTGGTTTCAGAACAGCTTGCATCACAATTAACTATTTTTTGCCAGGCATTCATTGTGGAACAAAAGTGATTTTCTCGGGGAGTTATTCATTTTGAGTAATTTGGCGATTGGGTTCAGAACGTCATGCATCAAAATGAACTATTTTTTGCCAGGCGTTCATTGTGGAACACAAGTGATTTTCACGGCGAGTTAAGCATTTTGAGCAATTTGCCGATTGGTTTCAGGACGGCTTCATCACGATTGACTATTTTTTGCCAGGCGTTCATTGTGGAACACAAGTGATTTTCACGGCGAGTTAAGCATTTTGAGCAATTTGCCGATTGGTTTCAGAACGGCTTGCATTGAAATTTACTATTTTTTGCCAGACATTCATTGTGGGAAAAAAGTAATTTTCTCGGCGAGTTAAGCATTTTGAGTAATTTCCGGATTGGTTTCAGTACGGCTTGCATCACAATTAACTATTTTTTGCCAGGCATTCATTGTGGAACAAAAGTGATTTTCTCGGCGAGTTAAGCATTTTGAGTAATTTGCCGATTGGGTTCAGAACGTCTTGCATCAAAATGAACTATTTTTTGCCAGACATTCATTGTGGAACAAAAGTCATTTTCTCGGAGAGTTCAGCATTTTGAGCAATTTGCCGATTGGTTTCAGAACGGCTTGCATTGAAATTTACTATTTTCTGCCACACATTCATTGTGGAACAAAAGTGATTTTCACGGCGAGTTAAGCATTTTGAGCAATTTGCCGATTGGTTTCAGGACGGCTTCATCACGATTGACTATTTTTTGCCAGGCGTTCATTGTGGAACACAAGTGATTTTCACGGCGAGTTAAGCATTTTGAGCAATTTGCCGATTGGTTTCAGAACGGCTTGCATTGAAATTTACTATTTTTTGCCAGCCATTCATTGTGGGAAAAAGGTGATTTTCTCGGCGAGTTAAGCATTTTGAGTAATTTGCCGGTTGTTTTCAGAACGGCTTGCATCGAAATTTACTATTTTTTGCCAGACATTCATTGTGGGAAAAAAGTAATTTTCTCGGCGAGTTAAGCATTTTGAGTAATTTGCCGATTGGTTTCAGAACGGCTTGAATCACAATTAACTATTTTTTGCCAGGCATTCATTGTGGAACAAAAGTGATTTTCTCGGGGAGTTATTCATTTTGAGTAATTTGGCGATTGGGTTCAGAACGTCATGCATCAAAATGAACTATTTTTTGCCAGGCGTTCATTGTGGAACACAAGTGATTTTCACGGCGAGTTAAGCATTTTGAGCAATTTGCGGATTGGTTTCAGAACGGCTTGCATTGAAATTTACTATTTTCTGCCACACATTCATTGTGGAACAAAAGTAATTTTCTCGGCGAGTTAAGCATTTTGAGCAATTTACCGATTGGTTTCAGAACGGCTTGCATCGAAATCAACTGCTTATTGCCACACATTCATTTTGGAAAAAAAGTGATTTTCTCGGCGAGTTAAGCATTTTGAGTAATTTGCCGGTTGGTTTCAGAACGGCTTGCATCAGAATTAATTATTTTTTGCCACACATTATTTTTGGAAGAAAAGTGATTTTCTCCGCGAGTTAAGCATTTTGAGTCATTTGCGGGTTGGTTTCAGAACGGCTTGCATCAGAATTAACTATAGTTTGCCACACATTCCTTTTGGTAGGAAAGTGATCTTCTCGGCGAGTTAAGCATTTTG
Organism: Scyliorhinus torazame; assembly: GCF_047496885.1. NCBI lineage: Eukaryota > Metazoa > Chordata > Chondrichthyes > Carcharhiniformes > Scyliorhinidae > Scyliorhinus > Scyliorhinus torazame. Next base: position 152,022,443 of record NC_092720.1, read on the forward strand.
CGTAATTTGCCGGTTGGTTTCAGAACGGCTTGAGTAATTTGCCGGATGGTTTCAGAACGGCTTGCATCACAATTAACTATTTTTTGCCAGGCATTCATTGTAGAACAAAAGTGATTTTCTCGGCGAGTTAAGCATTTTGAGTAATTTGCCGATTGCTTTCAGAACGGCTTGCATTGAAATTTACTATTTTTTGCCAGACATTCATTGTGGGAAAAAAGTAATTTTCTCGGCGAGTTAAGCATTTTGAGTAATTTGCCGATTGGTTTCAGAACGGCTTGCATCACAATTAACTATTTTTTGCCGGACATTCATTGTGGAACAAAAGTGATTTTCTCGGAGAGTTCAGCATTTTGAGCAATTTGCCGATTGGTTTCAGAACGGCTTGCATTGAAATTTACTATTTTTTGCCAGACATTCATTGTGGGAAAAAGGTGATTTTCTCGGCGAGTTAAGCATTTTGAGTAATTTGCCGATTGATTTCTGAACGGCTTGCATCACAATTAACTATTTATTGCCAGGCATTCATTGTGGAACAAAAGTGATTTTCTCGGCGAGTACAGCATTTTGAGTAATTTGCCGATTGGTTTCAGAACGACTTGCATCACAATTAACTATTTTTTGCCAGGCATTCATTGTGGAACAAAAGTGATTTTCTCGGCGAGTTAAGCATTTTTAGTAATTTACCGATTGGTTTCAGAACGGCTTGCATTAAAATTTACTATTTTTTGCCAGACATTCATTGTGGAACAAAAGTGATTTTCACGGCGAGTTAAGCATTTTGAGTAATTTGCCGATTGGTTTCAGAACGGCTTGCATTGAAATTTACTATTTCTTGCCAGCCATTCGTTGTGGGAGAAAGGTGATTTTTGGGCGAGTTAAGCATTTTGAGTAATTTGCCGATTGATTTCAGAACGGCTTGCATCACAATTAACTATTTTTTGCCAGGCATTCATTGCGGAGCAAAAGTGATTTTCTCGGCGAGTTAAGCATTTTGAGTAATTTGCCGATTGCTTTCAGAACGGCTTGCATTGAAATTTACTATTTTTTGCCAGACATTCATTGTGGGAAAAAAGTAATTTTCTCGGCGAGTTAAGCATTTTGAGTAATTTGCCGATTGGTTTCAGAACGGCTTGCATCACAATTAACTATTTTTTGCCAGGCATTCATTGTGGAACAAAAGTGATTTTCTCGGCGAGTTAAGCATTTTGAGTAATTTGCCGATTGGGTTCAGAACGTCTTGCATCAAAATGAACTATTTTTTGCCAGACATTCATTGTGGAACAAAAGTCATTTTCTCGGCGAGTTAAGCATTTTGAGCAATTTGCCGATTGGTTTCAGAACGGCTTGCATCACAATTAACTATTTTTTGCCAATCGTTCATTGTGGAACACAAGTGATTTTCACGGCGAGTTGAGCATTTTGAGCAATTTGCCGATTGGTTTCAGAACGGCTTGCATCGAAATCAACTGCTTATTGCCACACATTCATTTTGGAAAAAAAGTGATTTTCTCGGCGAGTTAAGCATTTTGAGTAATTTGCCGGTTGGTTTCAGAACGGCTTGCATCAGAATTAATTATTTTTTGCCACACATTATTTTGGGAAGAAAAGTGATTTTCTCCGCGAGTTAAGCATTTTGAGTCATTTGCGGGTTGGTTTCAGAACGGCTTGCATCAGAATTAACTATAGTTTGCCACACATTCCTTTTGGTAGGAAAGTGATCTTCTCGGCGAGTTAAGCATTTTGCGTAATTTGCCGGTTGGTTTCAGAACGGCTTGAGTAATTTGCCGGATGGTTTCAGAACGGCTTGCATCATAATTAACGATTTTTTGCCAGGCATTCATTGTAGAACAAAAGTGATTTTCTCGGCGAGTTAAGCATTTTGAGTAATTTGCCGATTGGTTTCAGAACCGCTTGCATCACAATTAACTATTTTTTGCCGGACATTCATTGTGGAACAAAAGTGATTTTCTCGGAGAGTTCAGCATTTTGAGCAATTTGCCGATTGGTTTCAGAACGGCTTGCATTGAAATTAACTATTTTCTGCCACACATTCATTGTGGAACAAAAGTAATTTTCTCGGCGAGTTCAGCATTTTGAGCAATTTGCCGATTGGTTTCAGAACGGCTTGCATCACAATTAACTATTTTTTGCCAGGCGTTCATTGTGGAACACAAGTGATTTTCACGGCGAGTTAAGCATTTTGAGCAATTTGCCGATTGGTTTCAGAACGGCTTGCATTGAAATTTACTATTTTTTGCCAGACATTCATTGTGGGAAAAAGGTGATTTTCTCGGCGAGTTAAGCATTTTGAGTAATTTGCCGATTGATTTCTGAACGGCTTGCATCACAATTAACTATTTATTGCCAGGCATTCATTGTGGAACAAAAGTGATTTTCTCGGCGAGTTAAGCATTTTGAGTAATTTGCCGATTGGTTTCAGAACGACTTGCATCACAATTAACTATTTTTTGCCAGGCATTCATTGTGGAACAAAAGTGATTTTCTCGGCGAGTTAAGCATTTTTAGTAATTTACCGATTGGTTTCAGAACGGCTTGCATTAAAATTTACTATTTTTTGCCAGACATTCATTGTGGGAAAAAAGTAATTTTCTCGGCGAGTAAAGCATTTTGAGTAATTTGCCGATTGGTTTCAGAACGGCTTGCATCACAATTAACTATTTTTTGCCAGGCATTCATTGTGGAACAAAAGTGATTTTCTCGGCGAGTTAAGCATTTTGAGTAATTTGCCGATTGGGTTCAGAACGTCTTGCATCAAAATGAACTATTTTTTGCCAGACATTCATTGTGGAACAAAAGTCATTTTCTCGGAGAGTTCAGCATTTTGCCGATTGGTTTCAGAACGGCTTGCATTGAAATTTACTATTTTCTGCCACACATTCATTGTGGAACAAAAGTAATTTTCTCGGCGAGTTAAGCATTTTGAGCAATTTGCCGATTGGTTTCAGAACGGCTTGCATCACAATTAACTATTTTTTGCCAGGCGTTCATTGTGGAACACAACTGATTTTCACGGCGAGTTGAGCATTTTGAGCAATTTGCCGATTGGTTTCAGAACGGCTTGCATCACAATTAACGATTTTTTGCCAGGCATTCATTGTAGAACAAAAGTGATTTTCTCGGCGAGTTAAGCATTTTGAGTAATTTGCCGATTGGTTTCAGAACCGCTTGCATCACAATTAACTATTTTTTGCCGGACATTCATTGTGGAACAAAAGTGATTTTCTCGGAGAGTTCAGCATTTGGAGCAATTTGCCGATTGGTTTCAGAACGGCTTGCATTGAAATTAACTATTTTCTGCCACACATTCATTGTGGAACAAAAGTAATTTTCTCGGCGAGTTCAGCATTTTGAGCAATTTGCCGATTGGTTTCAGAACGGCTTGCATCACAATTAACTATTTTTTGCCAGGCGTTCATTGTGAAACACAAGTGATTTTCACGGCGAGTTAAGCATTTTGAGCAATTTGCCGATTGGTTTCAGAACGGCTTGCATTGAAATTTACTATTTTTTGCCAGACATTCATTGTGGGAAAAAGGTGATTTTCTCGGCGAGTTAAGCATTTTGAGTAATTTGCCGATTGATTTCTGAACGGCTTGCATCACAATTAACTATTTATTGCCAGGCATTCATTGTGGAACAAAAGTGATTTTCTCGGCGAGTTAAGCATTTTGAGTAATTTGCCGATTGGTTTCAGAACGACTTGCATCACAATTAACTATTTTTTGCCAGGCATTCATTGTGGAACAAAAGTGATTTTCTCGGCGAGTTAAGCATTTTTAGTAATTTACCGATTGGTTTCAGAACGGCTTGCATTAAAATTTACTATTTTTTGCCAGACATTCATTGTGGGAAAAAAGTAATTTTCTCGGCGAGTAAAGCATTTTGAGTAATTTGCCGATTGGTTTCAGAACGGCTTGCATCACAATTAACTATTTTTTGCCAGGCATTCATTGTGGAACAAAAGTGATTTTCTCGGCGAGTTAAGCATTTTGAGTAATTTGCCGATTGGGTTCAGAACGTCTTGCATCAAAATGAACTATTTTTTGCCAGACATTCATTGTGGAACAAAAGTCATTTTCTCGGAGAGTTCAGCATTTTGCCGATTGGTTTCAGAACGGCTTGCATTGAAATTTACTATTTTCTGCCACACATTCATTGTGGAACAAAAGTAATTTTCTCGGCGAGTTAAGCATTTTGAGCAATTTGCCGATTGGTTTCAGAACGGCTTGCATCACAATTAACTATTTTTTGCCAGGCGTTCATTGTGGAACACAACTGATTTTCACGGCGAGTTGAGCATTTTGAGCAATTTGCCGATTGGTTTCAGAACGGCTTGCATCGAAATCAACTGCTTATTGCCACACATTCATTTTGGAAAAAAAGTGATTTTCTCGGCGAGTTAAGCATTTTGAGTAATTTGCCGGTTGGTTTCAGAACGGCTTGAGTAATTTGCCGGATGGTTTCAGAACGGCTTGCATCACAATTAACTATTTTTTGCCAGGCATTCATTGTGGAACAAAAGTGATTTTCTCGGCGAGTTAAGCATTTTGAGTAATTTGCCGATTGCTTTCAGAACGGCTTGCATTGAAATTTACTATTTTTTGCCAGACATTCATTGTGGGAAAAAAGTAATTTTCTCGGCGAGTTAAGCATTTTGAGTAATTTGCCGATTGGTTTCAGAACGGCTTGCATCACAATTAACTATTTTTTGCCAGGCATTCATTGTGGAACAAAAGTGATTTTCTCGGCGAGTTAAGCATTTTTAGTAATTTCCCGATTGGTTTCAGAACGGCTTGCATTAAAATTTACTATTTTTTGCCAGACATTCATTGTGGAACAAAAGTGATTTTCACGGCGAGTTAAGCATTTTGAGTAATTTGCCGATTGGTTTCAGAACGGCTTGCATTGAAATTAACTATTTTCTGCCACACATTCATTGTGGAACAAAAGTAATTTTCTCGGCGAGTTCAGCATTTTGAGCAATTTGCCGATTGGTTTCAGAACGGCTTGCATCACAATTAACTATTTTTTGCCAGGCGTTCATTGTGGAACACAAGTGATTTTCACGGCGAGTTAAGCATTTTGAGCAATTTGCCGATTGGCTTCAGAACGGCTTGCATTGAAATTTACTATTTTTTGCCAGACATTCATTGTGGGAAAAAGGTGATTTTCTCGGCGAGTTAAGCATTTTGAGTAATTTGCCGATTGATTTCTGAACGGCTTGCATCACAATTAACTATTTATTGCCAGGCATTCATTGTGGAACAAAAGTGATTTTCTCGGCGAGTTAAGCATTTTGAGTAATTTGCCGATTGGTTTCAGAACGACTTGCATCACAATTAACTATTTTTTGCCAGGCATTCATTGTGGAACAAAAGTGATTTTCTCGGCGAGTTAAGCATTTTGAGTAATTTGCCGATTGGTTTCAGAACGGCTTGCATCACAATTAACTATTTTTTGCCAGGCATTCATTGTGGAACAAAAGTGATTTTCTCGTCGAGTTAAGCATTTCGAGTAATTTGCCGGTTGGTTTCAGAACGGGTTGTATCAGAATTAACCTTTTTTTGCCACACATTCCTTCTGGAAGAAAAGTAATTTTCTCGGCGACTTAAGCATTTTGAGTAATTTGCCGGTTGGTTTCGGGACGGCTTGCATCAAAATTAACTATTTTTTGCCAAACATTCATTTTGGAAAGAAAGTGATTTGCTCGGCAAGCTAAGCAATTAGTGTAATTTGCTGTTTGGTTTCAGAACGGCCTGCCTTAAAATTAAGTATTTTTTGCCAAACATTCATCTGGGAAAAAAAGTGATTTTCTCGGCGAGTTAAGCATTTTGAGTAATTTGACGGTTGGTTTCAGAACGGCTTGTATCAGAATTAATTATTTTTTGCCACACATTATTTTTGGAAGAAAAGTGATTTTCTCCGCGAGTTGAGCATTTTGAGTAATTTGCGGGTTGGTTTCAGAACGGCTTGCATCAGAATTAATTATTTTTTGCCACACATTCCTTTTGGTAGGAATGTGATCTTCTCGGCGAGTTAAGCATTATGCGTAATTTGCCGGTTGGTTTCGGAACGGCTTGCATCAAAATTAACTATTTTTTGCCAAACATTCATTTTGGAAAGAAAGTGATTTACTCGTCAAGTTAAGCATTTCGAGTAATTTGCCGGTAGGTTTCAGAACGGGATGCATCAGAATTAACCTTTTTTTGCCACACATTCCTTCTGGAAGAAAAGTGATTTTCTCGGCGAGTTAAGCATTTTGAGTAATTTGCCGGTTGGTTTCGGAACGGCTTGAATTGAAATTTACTATTTTTTGCCAGACATTCATTGTGGGAAATAAGTGATTTTCTCGGCGAGTGAAGCATTTTGAGTAATTTGCCGATTGGTTTCAGAACGGCTTGCATCACAATTAACTATTTTTTGCCAGGCATTCATTGTGGAACACAAGTGATTTTCACGGCGAGTTAAGCATTTTGAGCAATTTGCCGATTGGTTGCAGAACGCCTTGCATTGAAATTTACTATTTTTTGCCAGACATTCATTGTGGTAAAAAGGTGATTTTCTCGGCGAGTTAAGCATTTGAGTAATTTGCCGATTGATTTCAGAACGGCTTGCATCACAATTAATTATTTTTTGCCGGAGTAATTTGCCGGTTGGTTTCAGAACGGGTTGCATCAGAATTAACTACATTTTGCCACACATTCCTTTTGGTAGAAAAGTGATTTGCTCGGCGAGTTAAGCACTTTGAGTAATTTGCCGGTTGGTTTCAGAACGGCCTGCATCAATATTAACTATTTTTTGTCACACATTCCTTTTGGTAGGAAAGTGATCTTCTCGGCGAGTTAAGCATTTTGCGTAATTTGCCGGTTGGTTTCAGAACGTCTTGAGTAATTTGCCGGATGGTTTCAGAACGGCTTGCATCAAAATTAACTATTTTTTGCCAAACATTCATTTTGGAAAGAAAGTGATTTTCTCGTCGAGTTAAGCATTTCGAGTAATTTGCCGGTTGGTTTCAGAACGGGTTGCATCAGAATTAACCTTTTTTTGCCACACATTCCTTCTGGAAGAAAAGTGATTTTCTCGGTGACTTAAGCATTTTCAGTAATTTGCCGTTTGGTTTCGGACGGCTTGCATCAAAATTAACTATTTTTTGCCAAACATTCATTTTGGAAAGAAAGTGATTTGCTCGGCAAGATAAGCAATTAGTGTAATTTGCTCTTTGGTTTCAGAGCGGCCTGCATTAAAATTAATTATGTTTTGCCAAACATTCATCTTGGAAAAAAAGTGATTTTCTCGGCGAGTTAAGCATTTTGAGTAATTTGCCGGTTGGTTTCAGAACGGCTTGCATCAAAATTAACTGTTTATTGCCACACATTCATTTTGGAAAAAAAAAGTGATTTTCTCGGCGAGTTAAGCATTTTGAGTAATTTGCTGATTGATTTCAGAACGGCTTGCATCACAATTAACTATTTTTTGCCAGGCGTTGATTGTGGAACAAAAGTGATTTTCTCGGCGAGTTAAGCATTTTGAGTAATTTGCCGATTGTTTTCAGAACGGCTGCATTGAAATTTACTATTTTTTGCCAGACAGTCATTGTGGGAAAAAAACTAATTTTCTCGGCGAGTTAAGCATTTTGAGTAATTTGCCGGTTGGTTTCAGAACGGCTTGCATCTGAATTAATTATTTTTTGCCACACATTATTTTTGGAAGAAAAGTGATTTTCTCCGCGAGTTGAGCATTTTGAGTAATTTGCGGGTTGGTTTCAGAACGGCTTGCATCAGAATTAACTATAGTTTGCCACACATTCCTTTTGGTAGGAAAGTGATCTTCTCGGCGAGTTAAGCATTTTGCGTAATTTGCCGGTTGGTTTAAGAACGGCTTGAGTAATTTGCCGGATGGTTTCAGAACGGCTTGCATTAAAATTAAGTATTTTTTGCCAAACATTCATTTTGGAAAGAAAGTGATTTACTCGTCGAGTTAAGCATTTCATGTAATTTGCCAGTTGGTTTCAGAACGGGTTGCATCAGAATTAACCTTTTTTGGCCACACATTCCTTCTGGAAGAAAAGTGATTTTCTCGGCGACTAAAGCATATTGAGTAATTTGCCGGATGGTTTCGGAACGGCTTGAATTGAAATTTACTATTTTTTGCCAGACATTCATTGTGGGAAAAAGGTGATTTTCTCGGCGAGTTCAGCATTTTGAGTAATTTGCCGATTGATTTCAGAACGGCTTGCATCACAATTAACCATTTTTTGCCAGACATTGATTGTGGGAAAAAGGTGATTTTCTCGGCGAGTTAAGCATTTTGAGTAATTTGCTGATTGATTTCAGAACGGCTTGCATCACAATTAACTATTTTTTGCCAGGCGTTGATTGTGGAACAAAAGTGATTTTCTCGGCGAGTTAAGCATTTTGAGTAATTTGCCGATTGTTTTCAGAACGGCTGCATTGAAATTTACTATTTTTTGCCAGACAGTCATTGTGGGAAAAAAACTAATTTTCTCGGCGAGTTAAGCATTTTGAGTAATTTGCCGATTGATTTCAGAACGGCTTGCATCACAATTAACTATTTTTTGCCAGGCATTCATTGTGGAACAAAAGTGATTTTCTCGGCGAGTTAAGCATTTTGATTAATTTGCCGATTAGTCTCAGAACGGCTTGCTTCACAATTAACTATTTTTTGCCAGGCATTCATTGTGGAACTAAAGTGATTTTCTCGGCGAGTTAAGCATTTTGAGTAATTTGCCGATTGGTTTCAGAACGTCTTGCATCAAAATTTACTATTTTCTGCCAGACTTTCATTGTGGAAAAAAGTGATTTTCTCGGCGAGTTAAGCATTTTGAGTAATTTGCCGATTGCTTTCAGAACGGCTTGCATTGAAATTTACTATTTTTTGCCAGATATTCATTGTGGGAAAAAAGCAATTTTCTCGTCGAGTTAAGCATTTTGAGTAATTTGCCGATTGGTTTCAGAACGGCTTGCATCACAATTAACTATTTTTTGCCAGGCATTCATTGTGAAACAAAAGTGATTTTCTCAGCGAGTTAAGCATTTTGAGTAATTTGCCGATTGTGTTCAGAACGTCTTGCATCAAAATGAACTATTTTTTGCCAGACATTCATTGTGGAACAAAAGTGATTCTGTCGGCGAGTTAAGCATTTTAAGTAATTTGCCGATTGATTTCAGAACGGCTTGCATCACAATTAACTATTTTTTGCCAGGCATTCATTGTGGAACAAAAGTGATTTTCTCGGCGAGTTAAGCATTTTGAGTAATTTGCCGATTGATTTCAGAACGGCTTGCATCACAATTAACTACTTTTTGCCAGGCATTCATTGTGGAACAAAAGTGATTTTCTCGGCGAGTTAAGCATTTTGAGTAATTTGCCGATTGCTTTCAGAACGGCTTGCATTGAAATTTACTATTTTTTGCCAGACATTCATTGTGGGAAAAAAGCAATTTTCTCGGCGAGTTAAGCATTTTGAGTAATTTGCCGATTGGTTTCAGAACGGCTTGCATCACAATTAACTATTTTTTGCCAGGCATTCATTGTGGAACAAAAGTGATTTTCTCAGCGAGTAAAGCATTTTGAGTAATTTGCCGATTGGTTTCAGAACGGCTTGCATTGAAATTTACTATTTTTTGCCAGACATTCATTGTGGGAAAAAGGTGATTTTCTCGGCGAGTTAAGCATTTTGAGTAATTTGCCGATTGATTTCAGAACGGCTTGCATCACAATTAATTATTTATTGCCAGGCATTCATTGTGGAACAAAAGTGATTTTCTCGGCGAGTTAAGCATTTTGAGTAATTTGCCGATTGCTTTCAGAACGGCTTGCATTGAAATTTACTATTTTTTGCCAGACATTCATTGTGGGAAAAAAGTAATTTTCTCGGCGAGTTAAGCATTTTGAGTAATTTGCCGATTGGTTTCAGAACGGCTTGCATCACAATTAACTATTTTTTGCCAGGCATTCATTGTGGAACAAAAGTGATTTTCTCGGCGAGTTCAGCATTTTGAGCAATTTGCCGATTGGTTTCAGAACGGCTTGCATTGAAATTTACTATTTTCTGCCACACATTCATTGTGGAACGAAAGTAATTTTCTCGGCTAGTTAAGCACTTTGAGTAATTTGCTGGTTGGTTTCAGAACGGCTTGCATCAGAATTAATCATTTTTTGCCACACATTACTTTTGGAAGAAAAGTGATTTTCTCGGCGAGTTAAACATTTTGAGTAATTTTCCGGTCGGTTTCAGAACGGCTTGCATCAAAATTAACTGTTTTTTGTCAAACATTCATTTTGGAAACAAAGTGATTTTCTCGTCGAGTTAAGCATTTTGAGTAATTTGCCGGTTGGTTTCAGAACGGCTTGCTTCACAATTAACTATTTTTTGCCAAACATTCATTTTGGAAAGAAAGTGATTATCTCGTCCAGTTAAGCATTTTGAGTAATTTGCCGGTTGGTTTCAGAACGGCTTGCATCAGGATTAACCAATTTTTGCCACACTTTCATTTTGGAAAAAAAGTGATTTTCTCCGCGAGTTAAGCATTTTGAGTAATTTGCGGGTTGGTTTCAGAACGGCTTGCATCAGAATTAACCTTTTTTTGCCATACATTCCTTCTGGAAGAAAAGTGATTTTCTCGGCGAGTTAAGCATTTTGAGTAATTTGCCGGTTGGTTTCAGAACGGACCGCATCAAAATTAACTATTTTTTGCCAAACATTCATTTTGGAAAGAAAATGATTTGCTCGGCAAGATAAGCAATTTGAGTAATTTGCCGGTTGGTTTCAGAACGGCCCGCATCTAAATTAACTATTTTTTGCCAAATATTCATGTTGGAACAAAGTGATTATCTCTTCGAGTTAAGCATTTTGAGTAATTTGCCAGTTGGTTTCAGACCGGCTTGCATCAAAATTAACTATTTTTTGCCAAACATTCGTTTTGGGAAAAAAGTGATTTTCTCGGCTAGTTAAGCACTTTCAGTAATTTGCTGGTTGGTTCCAGAACGGCTTGCATCAGAATTAATTATTTTTTGCCACACATTACTTTTGGAAGAAAAGTGATTTTCTCGGCGAGTTAAACATTTTGAATAATTTGCCGGTTGGTTTCAGAACGGCTTGCATCAAATTAACTGTTTTTTGTCAAACATTCATTTTGGAAACAAAGTGATTTTCTCGTCGAGTTAAGCTTTTTGAGTAATTTGCCGGTTGGTTTCAGAACGGCTTGCTTCACAATTAACTATTTTTTGCCAAACATTCATTTTGGAAAGAAGGTGATTATCTCGTCCAGTTAAGCATTTTGAGTAATTTGCCGGTTGGTTTCAGAACGGCTTGCATCACAATTAACTATTTTTTGCCAGGCATTCATTTTGGAAAGAAAGTGATTTTCTCGGCGAGTTAAGCATTTTGAGTAATTTGCCGATTGGTTTCAGAACGGCTTGCATCACAATTAACTATTTTTAACCAGGCATTCATTGTGGAACAAAAGTGGTTTTCTCGGCAAGTTAAGCATTTTGAGTAATTTGCCGATTTGTTTCAGAACGGCTTGCATCACAATTAACTATTTTTTGCCAAGCGTTCATTGTGGAAGACAAGTGATTTTCTCGGCCAGTTAAGCATTTTGAGTAATTTCCCGATTGGTTTCAGAACGTCTTGCATCAAAATTAACTATTTTTTGCCAGGCATTCATTGTGGAACAAAAGTGATTATCACGGCGAGTTAAGCATTTTGAGCAATTTGCCGATTGGTTTCAGAACGGCTTGCATTGAAATTTACTATTTTTTGCCAGACATTCATTGTGGAACAAAAGTGATTCTGTCGGCGAGTTAAGCATTTTGAGTAATTTGCCGATTGATTTCAGAAAGGCTTGCATCACAATTAACTATTTTTTTCCGGCATTCATTGTGGAACAAAAGTGATTTTCTCGGCGAGTTAAGCATTTTGAGTAATTTGCCGATTGATTTCAGAACGGCTTGCATCACAATTAACTATTTTTTGCCAGGCATTCATTGTGGAACAAAAGTGATTTTCTCGGCGAGTTAAGCATTTTGAGTAATTTGCCGATTGGTTTCAGAACGGCTTGCATCACAATTAACTATTTTTTGCCAGGCATTCATTGTGGGAAAAAGGTGATTTTCTCGGCGAGTTAAGCATTTTGAGTAATTTGCCGATTGGTTTCAGAACGGCTTGCATCACAATTAACTATTTTTAACCAGGCATTCATTGTGGAACAAAAGTGATTTTCTCGGCAAGTTAAGCATTTTGAGTAATTTGCCGATTGGTTTCAGAACGGCTTGCATCACAATTAACTATTTTTTGCCAGGCGTTCATTGTGGAACAAAAGTGATTATCACGGCGAGTTAAGCATTTTGAGCAATTTGCCGATTGGTTTCAGAACGGCTTGCATTGAAATTTACTATTTTTTGCCAGACATTCATTGTGGAACAAAAGTGATTCTGTCGGCGAGTTAAGCATTTTGAGTAATTTGCCGATTGATTTCAGAAAGGCTTGCATCACAATTAACTATTTTTTTCCGGCATTCATTGTGGAACATAAGTGATTTTCTCGGCGAGTTAAGCATTTTGAGTAATTTGCCGATTGATTTCAGAACGGCTTGCATCACAATTAACTATTTTTTGCCAGGCATTCATTGTGGAACAAAAGTAATTTTCTCGGCGAGTTAAGCATTTTGAGTAATTTGCCGATTGGTTTCAGAACGGCTTGCATCACAATTAACTATTTTTTGCCAGGCATTCATTGTGGAACAAAAGTGATTTTCTCGGCGAGTTAAGCATTTTGAGTAATTTGCCGATTGGTTTCAGAACGGCTTGCATCACAATTAACTATTTTTCCCCAGGCGTTCATTGTGGAACACACGTGATTTTCACGGCGAGTTAAGCATTTTGAGCAATTTGCCGATTGGTTTCAGAACGGCTTGCATCACAATTAACTATTTTTCCCCAGGCGTTCATTGTGGAACACACGTGATTTTCACGGCGAGTTAAGCATTTTGAGCAATTTGCCGATTGGTTTCAGAACGGCTTGCATTGAAATTTACTATTTTTTGCCAGACATTCATTGTGGGAAAAAGGTGATTTTCTCGGCGAGTTAAGCATTTTGAGTAATTTGCCGATTGATTTCAGAACGGCTTGCATCACAATTAATTATTTATTGCCAGGCATTCATTGTGGAACAAAAGTGATTTTCTCGGCGAGTTAAGCATTTTGAGTAATTTGCCGATTGATTTCAGAACGGCTTGCATCACAATTAACTATTTTTTTGCCAGGCATTCATTGTGGAACAAAAGTGATTTTCTCGGCGAGTTAAGCATTTTGAGTAATTTGCCGATTGGTTTCAGAACGGCTTGCATTGAAATTTACTATTTTTTGCCAGACATTCATTGTGGGAAAAAAGTGATCTTCTCGGCGAGTTAAGCATTTTGCGTAATTTGCCGGTTGGTTTCAGAACGGCTTGAGTAATTTGCCGGTTGGTTTCAGAACGGCCTGCATCAAAATTATCTATTTTTTGCCAAACATTCATCTTGGAAAAAAGTGATTTTCTCGGCGAGTTAAGTATTTTGAGTAATTTGCCGGTTGGTTTCAGAACGTCCCGCATCTAAATTAACTATTTTTTGCCAAACATTCATTTTGGAAAGAAAATGATTTGCTCGGCAAGATAAGCAATTTGAGTAATTTGCCGGATGGTTTCAGAACGGCTTGCACCAAAATTAACTGTTTATTGCCACACATTCCTTTTGGTAGAAAAGTGATTTGCTCGGCGAGTTAAGCACTTTGAGTAATTTGCCGGTTGCTTTCAGAACGGCCTGCATCAAAATTAACTATTTTTTGCCACACATTCCTTTTGGCAGAAAAATGATTTTCTCGGCGAGTTAAGCATTTTAAATAATTTGCGGGTTGGTTTCAGAACGGCTTGCATCAGAATTAACTATTTTTTTGCCACACATTCATTTTCGAAAAAAGGTGATTTTCTCGGCGAGTTCAGCATTTTGAGTAGTTTGCCGGTTGGTTTGAGAACGGCCTGCATCAAAATTAACTATTTTTTGCCACACATTCCTTTTGGCAGAAAAATTATTTTCTCGGCGAGTTAAGCATTTTAAGTAATTTGCGGGTTGGTTTCAGAACGGCTTGCATCAGAATTAACTATTTTTTTGCCACACATTCATTTTCGAAAAAAGGTGATTTTCTCGGCGAGTTCAGCATTTTGAGTAGTTTGCCGGTTGGTTTGAGAACGGCTTGCATTAGAATTAACTAGAGTTTGCCACACATTCCTTTTGGTAGGAAAGTGATTTTCTCGGCGAGTTAAGCATTTTGCGTAATTTGCCGGATGGTTTCAGAACGGCTTGAGTAATTTGCCGGATGGTTACAGAACGGCTTGCATCAAAATTAACTATTTTTTGCCAAACATTCATTTTGGAAGGGAAGTGATTTTCTCGTCGAGTTAAGCACTTCGAGTAATTTGCCGGTTGGTTTGAGAACGGCTTGCATCAGAATTAACTAGAGTTTACCACACATTCCTTTTGGTAGGAAAGTGATCTTCTCGGCGAGTTAAGCATTTTGCGTAATTTGCCGGTTGGTTTCAGAACGGCTTGAGTAATTTGCCGGTTGGTTTCAGAACGGCCTGCATCAAAATTATCTATTTTTTGCCAAACATTCATCTTGGAGAAAAGTGATTTTCTCGGCGAGTTAAGCATTTTGAGTAATTTGCCGTTTGGTTTCAGAACGGCCTGCATCAAAATTAACTTTTTTTTTGCCAAACATTCATTTTGGGAAAAAAGTGATTTTCTCGGCGAGTTAAGCATTTGGAGTAATTTGCCGGTTGGTTTCAGAACGTCCCGCATCTAAATTATCTATTTTTTGCCAAAGATTCATGTTGGAAAAAAGTGATTATCTCTTCGAGTTAAGCATTTTGAGTAATTTGCCGGTTGGTTTCAGAATGGCTTGCATCAGAATTAATTATTATTTGCCACACATTACTTTTGGAAGAAAAGTGATTTTCTCGGCGAGTAAAATATTTTGAGTAATTTGCCGGTTGTTTCAGAACGGCTTGCATCAGAATTAACTATAGTTTGCCACACATTCCTTTTGGTAGAAAAGTGATTTTCTCGGCGAGTTAAGCATTTTGAGTAATTTGCCGGTTGGTTTCAGAACGGCTTGCATCAGAATTAACTACTTTTTGCCACACATTCCTTTTGGTAGAAAAGTGATTTGCTCGGCGAGCTAAGCACTTTGAGTAATTTGCCGGTTGGTTTCAGAACGGCTGCATCAAAATTAGCTATTTTTTGCCATACATTCCTTTTGGAAGAAAAATGATTTTCTTGCCGAGTTAAGCATTTTAAGTAATTTGCGGGTTGGTTTCAGAACGGCTTGCATCAGAATTAACTATTTTTTTGCCACACATCCATTTTGGTAGGAAACTGATCTTCTCGGCGAGTTAAGCATTTTGAGTAATTTGCCGGTTGGTTTATGAACGGCCCGCATCTAAATTATCTATTTTTTGCCCAATATTCATGTTGGAAAAAAGTGATTATCTCTTCGAGTGAAGCATTTTGAGTAATTTGCCGATTGGTTTCAGACCGGCTTGCATCAAAATTAACTACTTTTTGCCAAACATTCGTTTTTGGAAAAAAAGTGATTTTCTCCCTAGTTAAGCATTTTGAGTAATTTGCCGGTTGGTTTCACAACGGCTTCCATCAGAATTAATTATTTTTTGCCACACATTACTTTTGGAAGAGAAGTGATTTTCTCGGCGAGTTAAACATTTTGATTAATTTGCCGGTTGGTTTCAGAACGGCTGGCATCAAAATTAACTGTTTTTTGTCAAACATTCATTTTGGAAAGAAAGTGATTTTCTCGTCGAATTAAGCATTTTGAGTAATTTGCCGGTTGGTTTCAGAACGGACCGCATCAAAATTTACTATTTTTTGCCAAACATTCATTTTGGAAAGCAAATGATTTGCTCGGCAAGATAAGCAATTTGAGTAATTTGCCGGTTGGTTTGAGAACGGCTTGCATCAGAATTAACTATAGTTTGCCACACATTCCTTTTGGTAGAAAAGTGATTTTCTCCGCGAGTTAAGCATTTTGAGTAATTTGCGGGTTGGTTTCAGAACGGCTTGCATCAGAATAAACCTTTTTTTGCCACACATTCCTTCTGGAAGAAAAGTGATTTTCTCGGCGAGTTAAGCATTTTGAGTAATTTGCGGGTTGGTTTCAGAACGGCTTGCATCAGAATTAACTATTTTTTGCCACACATTTCTTTTAGAAGAAAAGTGATTTTCTCGGCCAGTTAAGCATTTTGAGTAATTTGCCGGTTGGTTTGAGCACGGCTTGCATCAGAATTAACTATAGTTTGCCACACATTCCTTTTGGTAGAAAAGTTATTTTCTCGGCGAGTTAAGCATTTTGCGTAATTTGCCGGTTGGTTTCAGAACGGCTTGCATCAGAATTAACTATTTTTTGCCACACATCCATTTTGGAAAAAATGTGATTTTCTCGGCGAGTTAAGCATTTTGAGTAATTTGCCGGTTGGTTTCAGAACGGGTCGCATCAGAATTAACCTTTTTTGCCACACATTCCTTCTGGAAGAAAAGTGATTATCTCGGCGACTTAATCATTTTGAGTAATTTGCCGGTTGGTTTAGGAACGGCTTGCATCAAAATTAACTATTTTTTGCCAAACATTCATTTTGGAAAGAAAATGATTTGCTCGGCAAGATAAGCAATTTGAGTAATTTGCCGTTTGGTTTCAGAACGGCCTGCATCAAAATTAACTATTTTTTGCCAAACATTCATCTTGGAAAAAAAGTGATTTTCTCGGCGAGTTAAACATTTTGAGTAATTTGCCGGTTGGTTTCAGAACGGCTTGCATCAAATTAACTGTTTTTTGTCAAACATTCATTTTGGAAACAAAGTGATTTTCTCGTCGAGTTAAGCATTTTGAGTAATTTGCCGGTTGGTTTCAGAACGGATTGCTTCACAATTAACTATTTTTTGCCAAACATTCATTTTGGAAAGAAAGTGATTATCTCGTCCAGTTAAGCATTTTGAGTAATTTGCCGGTTGGATTCAGAACGGCTTGCATCAGGATTAACCAATTTTTGCCACACTTTCATTTTGGAAAAAAAGTGATTTTCTCCGCGAGATAAGCATTTTGAGTAATTTGCGGGTTGGTTTCAGAACGGCTTGCATCAGAATTAACCTTTTTTTGCCATACATTCCTTCTGGAAGAAAAGTGATTTTCTCGACGAGTTAAGCAATTTGAGTAATTTGCCGGATGGTTTCAGAACGGCTTGCATCAAAATTAACTGTTTATTGCCACACATTCATTTTGGAAAAAAAGTGATTTTCCCGGCGAGTTAAGCATTTTGAGTAATTTGCCGGTTGGTTCAGAACGGCTTGCATCAGAATTAATTATTTTTTGCCACACATTACTTTTGGAAGAAAAGTGATTTTCTCCGCGAGTTAAGCATTTTGAGTAATTTGCGGGTTGGTTTCAGAACGGCTTGCATCAGAATTAACTATTTTTTGCCACACATCACTTTTGGAAGAAAAGTGATTTTCTCGGCGTGTTAAGCATTTTGAGTAATTTGCCGGTTGGTTTCAGAACGGACCGCATCAAAATTAACTATTTTTTGCCAAACATTCATTTTGGAAAGAAAATGATTTGCTCGGCAAGATAAGCAATTTGAGTAATTTGCCGGATGGTTTTAGAACGGCTTGCATCAAAATTAACTGTTTATTGCCACACATTCATTTTGGAAAAAAAGTGATTTTCTCGGCGAGTTAAACATTTTGAGTAATTTGCCGGTTGGTTGCAGAACGGCCTGCATCAAAATTAACTGTTTATTGCCACACATTCATTTTGGAAAAAAAATGATTTTCTCGGCGAGTTAAGTATTTTGAGTAATTTGCTGGTTGGTTTCAGAACGGCTTGCATCAGAATTAATTATTTTTTGCCACACATTACTTTTGGTAGAAAAGTGATTTTCTCGGCGAGTTAAGCATTTTACGTAATTTGCCGGTTGGTTTCAGAACGGGTTGCATCAGAATTAACTACTTTTTGCCACACATTCCTTTTGGTAGAAAAGTGATTTGCTCGGCGAGTTAAGCACTTTGAGTAATTTGCCGGTTGCTTTCAGAACGGCCTGCATCAAAATTAACTATTTATTGCCACACATTCCTTTCGGCAGAAAAATGATTTTGTCGGCGAGTTAAGCATTTTAAGTAATTTGCGGGTTAGTTTCAGAACGGCTTGCATCAGAATTAACTATTTTTTTGCCACACATTCATTTTCGAAAAAAGGTGATTTTCTCGGCGAGTTAAGCATTTTGAGTAGTTTGCCGGTTGGTTTGAGAACGGCTTGCATCAGAATTAACTAGAGTTTGCCACACATTCCTTTTGGTAGGAAAGTGATCTTCTCGGCGAGTTAAGCATTTTGCGTAATTTGCCGGTTGGTTTCAGAACGGCTTGAGTAATTTGCCGGTTGGTTTCAGAACGGCCTGCATCAAAATTATCTATTTTTTGCCAAACATTCATTTTGGGAAAAAGGTGTTTTTCTCGGCGAGTTAAGCATTTGGAGTAATTTGCCGGTTGGTTTCAGAACGTCCCGCATCTAAATTATCTATTTTTTGCCAAATATTCATGTTGGAAAAAAGTGATTATCACTTCAAGTTAAACATTTTGAGTAATTTGCCGGTTGGTTTCAGAACGGCTTGCATCAACATTAACTGTTTTTTGTCAAACATTCATTTTGGAAACAAAGTGATTTTCTCGTCGAGTTAAGCATTTTGAGTAATTTGCCGGTTGGTTTCAGAACGGCTTGCTTCACAATTAACTATTTTTTGCCAAACATTCATTTTCGAAAGAAAGTGATTATCTCGTCCAGTTAAGCATTTTGAGTAATTTGCCGGTTGGTTTCAGAACGGCTTGCATCAGGATTAACCAATTTTTGCCACACTTTCGTTTTGGAAAAAAAGTGATTTTCTCCGCGAGTTAAGCATTTTGAGTAATTTGCGGGTTGGTTTCAGAACGGCTTGCATCAGAATTAACCTTTTTTTGCCATGCATTCCTTCTGGAAGAAAAGTGATTTTCTCGGCGAGTTAAGCATTTTGAGTAATTTGCCGGTTGGTTTCAGAACGGACCGCATCAAAATTAACTATTTTTTGCCAAACATTCATCTTGGAAAGAAAATGATTTGCTCGGCAAGATAAGCAATTTGAGTAATTTGCCGATTGGTTTCAGAACGGCCCGCATCTAAATTAACTATTTTTTGCCAAATATTCATGTTGGAAAAAAGTGATTATCTCTTCGAGTTAAGCATTTTGAGTAATTTGCCAGTTGGTTTCAGACCGGCTTGCATCAAAATTAACTATTTTTTGCCAAACATTCGTTTTGGGAAAAAAGTGATTTTCTCGGCTAGTTAAGCACTTTGAGTAATTTGCTGGTTGGTTTCAGAACGGCTTGCATCAGAATTAATTATTTTTTGCCACACATTACTTTTGGAAGAAAAGTGATTTTCTCGGCGAGTTAAACATTTTGAGTAATTTGCCGGTTGGTGTCAGAACGGCTTGCATCAAAATTAACTGTTTTTTGTCAAACATTCATTTTGGAAACAAAGTGATTTTCTCGTCGAGTTTAGTATTTTGAGTAATTTGCCGGTTGGTTTCAAAACGGCTTGCTTCACAATTAACTATATTTTGCCAAACATTCATTTCGGAAAGAAAGTGATTATCTCGTCCAGTTAAGCATTTTGAGTAATTTGCCGGTTGGTTTCAGATCGGCTTGCATCAGGATTAACCAATTATTGCCACACTTTCATTTTGGAAAAAAAGAGATTTTCTCCGCGAGTTAAGCATTTTGAGTAATTTGCGGGTTGGTTTCAGAACGGCTTGCATCAGAATTAACCTTTTTTTGCCATACATTCCTTCTGGAAGAAAAGTGATTTTCTCGGCGAGTTAAGCATTTTGAGTAATTTGCCGGTTGGTTTCAGACCGGACCGCATCAAAATTAACTGTTTATTGCCACACATCCCTTTTGGCAGAAAAATGATTTTCTCGGCGAGTTAAGCATTTTAAGTAATTTGCGGGTTGGTTTCAGAACGGCTTGCATCAGAATTAACTATTTTTTTACCACACATTCATTTTCGAAAAAAGGTGATTTTCTCGGCGAGTTAAGCATTTTGAGTAGTTTGCCGGTTGGTTGGAGAACGGCTTGCATTAGAATTAACTCGAGTTTGCCACACATTCCTTTTGGTAGGAAAGTGATCTTCTCGGCGAGTTAAGCATTTTGCGTAATTTGCCGGATGGTTTCAGAACGGCTTGAGTAATTTGCCGGATGGTGACAGAACGGCTTGCATCAAAATTAACTATTTTTTGCCAAACATTCATTTTGGAAGGGAAGTGATTTTCTCGTCGAGTTAAGCATTTCGAGTAATTTGCCGGTTGGTTTGAGAACGGCTTGCATCAGAATTAACTAGAGTTTGCCACACATTCCTTTTGGTAGGAAAGTGATCTTCTCGGCGAGTTAAGCATTTTGCGTAATTTGCCGGTTGGTTTCAGAACGGCTTGAGTAATTTGCCGGTTGGTTTCAGAACGGCCTGCATCAAAATTATCTATTTTTTGCCAAACATTCATCTTGGAAAAAAGTGATTTTCTCGGCGAGTTAAGTATTTTGAGTAATTTGCCGTTTGGTTTCAGAACGGCCTGCATCAAATTTAACTTTTTTTTTTGCCAAACATTCATTTTGGGAAAAAAGTGATTTTCTCGGCGAGTTAAGCATTTGGAGTAATTTGCCGGTTGGTTTCAGAACGTCCCGCATCTAAATTATCTATTTTTTGCCAAAGATTCATGTTGGAAAAAAGTGATTATCTCTTCGAGTTAAGCATTTTGAGTAATTTGCCGGTTGGTTTCAGACCGGCTTGCATCAAAATTAACTATTTTTTGCCAAACATTCGTTTTGGGAAAAAAAGTGAATTTCTCGGCTAGTTAAGCATTTTGAGTAATTTGCCGGTTGGTTTCAGAACGGCTTGCATCAGAATTAATTATTTTTTGCCACACATTACTTTTGGAAGAGAAGTGATTTTCTCGGCGAGTTAAACATTTTGAGCAATTTGCCGGTTGGTTTCAGAACGGCTGGCATCAAAATTAACTGTTTTTTGTCAAACATTCATTTTGGAAAGAAAGTGATTTTCTCGTCGAGTTAAGCTTTTTGAGTAATTTGCCGGTCGATTTCAGAACGGCTTGCATCAGAATTAACTATTTTTTGCCACACATTACTTTTGGAAGAAAAGTGATTTTCTCGGCGAGTTAAGCATTTTGAGTAATTTGCCGGTTGGTTTCAGAACGGACCGCATCAAAATTAACTATTTTTTGCCAAACATTCATTTTGGAAAGCAAATGATTTGCTCGGCAAGATAAGCAATTTGAGTAATTTGCCGGTTGGTTTGAGAACGGCTTGCATCAGAATTAACTATAGTTTGCCACACATTCCTTTTGGTAGAAAAGTGATTTTCTCCGCGAGTTAAGCATTTTGAGTAATTTGCGGGTTGGTTTCAGAACGGCTTGCATCAGAATAAACCTTTTTTTGCCACACATTCCTTCTGGAAGAAAAGTGATTTTCTCGGCGAGTTAAGCATTTTGAGTAATTTACCGGTTGGTTTCGGAACGGCTTGCATCAAAATTAACTATTTTTTGCCAAACATTCATTTTGGAAAGAAAGTGATTTGCTCGGCAAGATAAACAATTTGAGTAATTTGCCGTTTGGTTTCAGAACGGCCTGCATCAAAATTAACTATCTTTTGACAAACATTCATCTTGGAAAAAAAGTGATTTTCTCGGCGAGTTAAGCATTTTGAGTAATTTGCCGATTGGTTTCAGAACGGCTTGCATCAGAATTAATTATTTTTTGCCACACATTACTTTTGGAAGAAAAGTGATTTTCTCCGCGAGTTAAGCATTTTGAGTAATTTGCGGGTTGGTTTCAGAACGGCTTGCATCAGAATTAACTATTTTTTGCCACACATTTCTTTTAGAAGAAAAGTGATTTTCTCGGCCAGTTAAGCATTTTGAGTAATTTACCGGTTGGTTTGAGAACGGCTTGCATCAGAATTAACTATAGTTTGCCACACATTCCTTTTGGTAGAAAAGTTATTTTCTCGGCGAGTTAAGCATTTTGCGTAATTTGCCGGTTGGTTTCAGAACGGCTTGCATCAGAATTAACTACTTTTTGCCACACATTCCTTTAGGTAGAAAAGTGATTTTCTCCGCGAGTTAAGCATTTTGAGTAATTTGCGGGTTGGTTTCAGAACGGCTTGCATCAGAATTAACCTTTTTTTGCCATACATTCCTTCTGGAAGAAAAGTGATTTTCTCGACGAGTTAAGCATTTTGAGTAATTTGCCGGTTGGTTTCAGAACGGCTGGCATCAAAATTAACTGTTTTTTGTCAAACATTCATTTTGGAAAGAAAGTGATTTTCTCGTCGAATTAAGCATTTTGAGTAATTTGCCGGTTGGTTTCAGAACGGACCGCATCAAAATTTACTATTTTTTGCCAAACATTCATTTTGGAAAGCAAATGATTTGCTCGGCAAGATAAGCAATTTGAGTAATTTGCCGGTTGGTTT